>NC_084793.1:284183437-284783437 GCF_963169125.1 Humulus lupulus
TTAACTCTACTGGTGCCATTCTATAAGGTGCCCTCGATACTGGTTCTGCTCCTGGTGCCAATTCTATGACAAATTTGATCTCTCGGTGTGGTGGCGACCCTGGCAGGTCTTCTGGAAACACATCAGGAAACTCACACACCAACCTAGTCTCACTCGGTCAAACAAAAACAACCTTAGAGGTATCTACTATGTTCGCTAGGAATCCTATGCAACCTTCTTGCAACAGGTCTCTAGCTCTCAATGCAGAGATCATAGGTACTCATGGTCCACTCACCATCCCCACAAACACGAAGGGTTCCTCTCCTTAGAGCTCAAAAGTTACCATCCTTCGCTTGCAGTTTATCGTCGCCCCATACTTTACTAACCAGTCCACCCCTAAAATCATATCAAAATTGTCCATAACCAGTTTAATCATATCCACAAACAACTCCCTACTGTCTATCTCTATTGGTAACGCTCTAACCCACCTCCTAGAGACTACCATTTCCCTAGTTGCAACAAAGTTCTAAATCCCCTAGCATATAGATCACAAAGTCTACACAAATTGTCTATCACTCTAGCAGATACAAATGAATGAGTAGCTCTTGAATCAATCAATGCAATAAACGAAGAACCAGCACTAGAATTCTGACCTGTCATGACCGAGGGACTAGCCTCAGCTTCGATTTAGGTCAAGGTCTACACTCTGGTAGGAGTGAGACTGTCGCTCCTCTTTTTTTCTTCTTTCTTGACTTGTGGATAGTCTTTTCTCAAATGGCTGACACTCCCACAGACAAAACACGCTCTGACTCTGCACTCCCCCAGATGGCGTCGCCTACAATGTGGACACTCTGGGAAGCTTATCCAGTTCTCTCCCCCGTCCTGACGGCCACCAAAGGCACCCTGTGCCCTCCTATCCGAATCAGGAGGAGCAAAATAATCCGAGGACTTTCTTTTCTGCTCACTGGGGCCACTACCTCGGACAGAACCAGTGAAGGGAGGCACCATCCTCCGAGAATCATTCCTTGCGGCGCCTTCCTTCCATATCTGGTCTTTAGCACCCTCAACAATAAGGGCTTTTCCATTACTTGAGCATAGGTATTAGTCCATGGATCCACTGTTATATTGACATCTCGGGCTATCATTACATTCAACCCTCATACATAGAAATCTCTCATTTCCATACCAATAGGCACAAAATCCAGTTCGAACTTAGCAAACAGGTCAAACTTCAGAGCATACTCTGTTACAGTCATTATATTCTGAGTTAAATTAGTGAATTCATCCACCTTTGCAGCTCGAACTGCAACACTATAGTACTTCTCATTAAAAATGTCCCTGAACTCTCATAAGTCATAGTGGCCACATCTCTCCTCTGAGACACAATTTCCCACCAGATGCAGGCATCATCCCTTAACATATAACTAGCACAAGCCATCCTCTCGTTTCCTTCCACCCTCATAAAATCTAGTATAGAAGAAATCATGTTCATCCACTGCTCTGCTCATAGTGGGTCCGGACCGCCCTCAAAGTTGGGAGGGTGCTGCTTCCTGAACTTCTCATACAGAGGCTCCCATCTATTATTTATCACAGGCAGGGCTAGCAATGGTGCCATAGCCTGTGGAGCCTGTAATACAACATCCCAAGGAGGAGCCTACTGTCTCAACTCTCGGAGTTCATCTTTAGTTCTCTGAAGTCTGGCTTTCATTTTTGCAAACATCTGTTGTCAGTTCTGTGGGGCAGGTGGAGGGTTTGGACCCTGGTGGTTATCTTCGGCCATATTGTCGTGGAACCGATTTTGATCGCCAAGGCATAACTTCAATATGCCTACAATCAATGACGCTGCACATTAGGCATGATAAAAAAAAACCAAAGAAACCACCTCCCAGTTCAACCGATCAAACACAAATAACAAACCAACACAATGCACACACAACATAATCATATACAAATCAAAAAGGCCATATCATAGCATTATAGACACATCATGCTCTATACATATCAATAGGCGAGGTAGGCAATTCAAATAAGAAATTAGACAAATATTTCACTAAATACCGACCAACCTTGAGTCAAGCTTGTCTTTGGCAATGATTGTACGTGTTCGGTCAATCTCCAAGAACCAAAAACCTTGGCACACTCTGATACCAAGTTGTAACGCCCTACTACCCTAGATTCGTTACCATGTGATTTTAAAATGTGTATTTAACTCGCTAATCGAGGTATTGGACCCAAAAGTGTGATTAAATTAAAGTAAAGACTCTTTTAACAAAATTTCCATAAAAGTGTTTAATCATTCATTAAGGTTATAGAATAGGCTACATGGGATCCCAAAATGTTGTTTAAGATATATTTACAACTCAAAAGTCATTATACATTCAACCTAGGAACAAAAATAAATTTACATTGCATTCCTCAAAACTACCCCAGCCGTGGCGGCCAGGTAGGCCAAACATGTACGCATCGCTCCATGCCCTCCAACTCATGCTTGGTCGTCATTTCCCTTGCCCTTACCTGCACCATAGAGCAATCGTGAGCCAAGGTCCAACAAGAAAACCTCACTAGCATAGCATATAAAAATTCATTTCAATAAATGCATAACTAAACAAACACAACAAACAATTTACATGCATCCATTACAATTCACAATAGCGACCTAAGCCGATCAAGGTGCGTTACCAGGCAACAGGTTCACAGTCCTAACTGAGCGGGTGAGTACAACACCCTTAGTTGGCCATGCCATGGCGGCCTACATTTAGCATGCTTGTTGTCGATTCTGTCCATTGCTAACCCCAACCCCTTGCCGATCCCAAATCTTGCCGCTCAGTCACAAACACATATATGATATAATAATTACAGACGTTTACACATAACACTAAGAACAGATAATCGGGACATGCCCTGCTCTATGCACACAGACAATTTTCTTACCTTGAGTTCCGAGATGACAGTATAAGGCGATCTCGAGCACGATCCCTAATCCCGAGCCTTAACAGTAAAACCTCAATAATAATTTTGATCACCAATTGTCTCAAATCCTACTCCTAGCATGATTCCCCAATTCTCAGCCTCAAATTTCATAGCTTCCTCTTCAAAAATTCCAAAGCCTCCCAAGCCTTAGAGGGAGAGGGGTACACGAGAGAGAAAAAGTGAGAAAAGGCAGCTGAGTGTTCTTCTGTTTCTTTGCTTTCTCAATGTTCTTCTGAAGTCTAGAGGCTAACTAAGTCTATCACTTGGCACATGTTAAGTCTAGTTTTTATCATGTTTTGGTGATGTTTTAGTAGTCTTTTATTTTGTTTTTCTATCATTTAGTGCAGGTTTATGTTTTGTTTGTCTGTCTTTGTGAATATCAGGAAGAATTGAGCTCTTGGAAGAAAATGTAAAAGAAAGGGAAGAAATAACCAAGTTTTTCATCATATTTCGAGAAAGAATGGTTCTCAACATAATTTGGAAGTGTTGGTGAATTTTTGGGATAAAAACTCGAAAAATTGAGAAATCCCTTAAGAGCCACGACATGAGCAAAGTGGAGCCGCGGCTAGGTGGGAAACAGAACCAATGTTTTGAAGGAAATCCTAGGGCCGCGGCATGGCTAGAGAGGGCCACAGCATTGAAGAGCATCAACCCAGATTTCGTCGACACGGGTCGCGGCATGGCTGACTAATGCCGCGGCATGAAGAGGATCTTTTGCCCAGGAAATTGGACACGGGCCGCGGCATAGTGTATGTAGAGCCGCGGCCCGCCTCTTTAAAATTTGAAGTCCTAGGTTTTATTTTGGCGAAATAGAGGGGAAAAGGGGACGTACGGACGAGGGAGAAGTGCTGGTTTTGAAGGCTCAGGCTTAGAGTATTTAATACATGTTTTTCTTCTTCTTCCTGATGTTATCTTTAATTTCTGTTGTGATTAGCATTATGACTATGAACTAATTTTCTGTTTAGGATGTTTAATTGAATCACTTGAATCCCTGTTATGAACTAATGCAATTTTAATATTCTTCTTGTTATACCCAGATTTCGAGCCGTAGCAAATATGACCTCGAAAGCTGAGTTCGCATTAAATGGTCTCGTGAGGGTTAAGGGTATGCTCTACGATTGTAAATCGGAGCCTGCAAAGTATGGTACAGATCTCGAATATGGTGACCTCGAAATGATCTCGATCTCGAAGGATAGCTCTGTGAGCCCCTCATCTTCAGAAGCAACTTCGGAGCAGGGATCTCGAGCTCGATATGCCATCTCGAAAGAAATGTAAGCTCGGGAAGTGTCAGTGGCTCGCACATTGACGTGAAGCCTTGGAGATACGCAATGACTACCTTGAATATCTACAAGTGTTGTAGATATGGGATATGATCCTCATTTATTAATGTAAATCCCCAAGAATCGTGGGATATTATTTGGTCAGTTATGCGTTTCCTGGTCTTCAGGGACGTTTCCTTTTATATCTGATTATAGGCATTTAAAGCCATTTATTTTATTCACAAAAGAGTAACTACCCAAAATATGTGGGATAGTATTCTGCATCCTTCTCTATAAATAGAGAAGGCATGCACCATTGTAAAGGATGGAATTTATGATTCTTGAGAGAAAACTCTGGAGAATTCATGCTAAAGAATTGTTCAGAGATAATCTTGAGATTAATAACAGAGACTCGTGGACTAGGCAGATTTAACTGCTGAACCACGTAAAAACCGCGTGTCTGATTCGTTTGTTTATTTTAGCCATTGTCTTTAATTGTTTGCGTGCTCTCTTCTTTTATCTGTTGACGAAAAGCGGCGTCAACAGTTTGGTGCTTTCATTGAGAGCCTCAAGCATCCATCCCTGAGAGATTCATGGCTACAAACAATCAGAACACTCCTGAAGAAAATTACCTAAGGCGTCCTGGAAAACAGCCAATGGAGAACCCGGACGCTGATGAAAGGAGTGGGTCCTCTGATTCCCGGGGACCACCTCCACAACCAAGGGATGAGGACATGTACTATAACCCTGAGCGTTATGTCCCTATTGTAGAATTGGAGAATCGGCAGCTGAAACAACTGCTGGCAGATGCCAACAAACGTAACGAAGAGTTGACTAGGATAGCCGCGGAGGCGCAGGTGGCTCAGCCCCCACCTCCGCGCGAAGACCGAGCCCCTCCTCCAAGGGACGTGCACGTTCCTCCCCGGAAGCCCCGTGGACGTCCACGAAAAAATGCTAACACAAGGAGGCCAGCTCAGCCTCCAGCACCAACAGAGCCATCTGCTCCTTCTAGGCCTCAGAGGAGTACCCGAGCTCGGGTCCCGCCTAATCCACCCGTGGAAGTGCCTACAGGAACTGAGAACAACCAAGCTCCTGTCGAGGCTCGGACTCAGGTTCCTGGTAGCGCACCAAACGCAACCGGCCCATCTCGGGCAAATTCTGGACCTTCCAGGCCGAGGCAAGGACGGCAACCACCGTCACCTATACGGTTTCCTCCGTCTCCCGTAAGATATCCTTCACCTCCCCGCAGGAACGCTCAACCTGGTCGAGATCAGGATCAAGGGCGTACAGGGGAGAGACAAGGAAATGGGGAGACGTTCCAGGGGCGGAAAGGCGCGCCATCCGAGAGAAGTCAGACGTCCCGATCTCGTACTGCAGTGACGAGGCGACGTAGAAAGGATCCACCACGAAATGACCGATCGATGAGTTTCACTAGCGATGAGTCCGGAGAAACAAGGTCTGTCAGTAAACACGACCGGGGTCGTAAAAATACTGGGAATCACAAGAGCCATCCCGACCTGCGCAATCACCTGAATCAGAGCAGGGGAAAGGGAGATCAGACAAACCCGGATCTTAGGAATCATCTGAATGGGCGTAGAGATCCCTCACGGAGACGCGAGCCTGGGATCGCGATTAATGACTATCAATTCCAAACACCGCCTAAGGACCCAGTACAAGAAAGGATCGATCAGCTCGAAAAAGCCTTTAGGCTTTTGAAGAATGAGCGAGGAAACGGTCGATATGAGGACTCTGATGAGGAGCTCGAGCCGTTTGCTCCCAATATTTCTAGCACTCAGTTCCCCCAAGGGTTCCGGATTCCTCATGTCCCAGCGTTTGAGGGAAAAACCGACCCATGCAGCCATCTGAGTACATTCAACACTATTATGAGAGCTAGTAACGTAGGTTACGAGCTCAGATGTATGTTGTTTCCAACATCATTGGCCGGGCCTGCCAAGAGTTGGTTCGAGAAGTACAAGAGACATTCTATAACTTCGTGGGATCAATTGTCTAGAGACTTCAAGAAACAGTTCCGGGCTATGGTGGGAGTCAGACCCGAAGCATCCACTTTGACTAACGTCCGACAACAACCAGGCGAAACACTAAAGAGCTACCTGACAAGATTTAATCTAGAGGTCGCCCGAGCTCGTGACGTGGATGACAGCAGGCACTTGATGGCCATCCGAGCTGGTGTTTTACCCGGGAGTGCACTTTGGGATGACATACAAGGGAAACCGGTGAGGTCGATAACCGAGTTTAACAGACGGGCGCAGAAATTTGTTAATGTAGAGGAAGCGAGGTCAACACTCAAAGCGACCTCGCAGACCGAAACTACAACGATAAACATTAACTCCGCCTCAACCTCGGTTGACCCTCTAGTTACACAGCCTGCCTCGGAGAATCCTTCCAAGAGAAAAAAAAGCGAGGGAAATAATCCCGAGGCTGATGGAGGAAAGAAGAAAAAAGGAGAAAGATATTTCTCCGTATATAAAGTACATACCGAGCTCAACGAGTCCCGGGAAAATATATACCTGGCAAATGAAAACCAGGTCCCCTTCAGGCGACCGGATCCTATGAGGAATCAAAAGTCCAAGAGGGACTCCAGCAAGTATTGTCGATTTCATAGGGACACCGGCCACACAACTGATGAGTGCCGACAGCTGAAGGACGAGATCGAAGGATTGATCTCGAGAGGTTATTTCCGGCAGTATGTCAAAAACCAGAATACTGGACAGACTACTGCCAGCCAGAGAGTAGCCGCACTTCCGGCGACACAGAATAATAACTCCTGATCTCGGGATGAGGATAGGCCTCCACCGATAGAAGGAGAGGACGTAATAACCATCTCGGGAGGTCCTCATCTCGCAGGAGGGGGCAGAAATGCTCAAAAACGATATGTGAATGAGCTGAAAACAGGGGACGGGTCTCCATATGAACCCGAACCAAGGGCACCAAAAAGCCAAAGGGTTGAGACTCAGCCTATAACCTTCACCGAGGAGGATGCCTCTCACGTCCAGTTCCCTCATCATGATCCACTCGTCATCACCCTACAGCTTGCCAACAAAAGAGTGCGCCGAGTTCTCATAGACAATGGGAGCTCAGTTAACATTCTTTATAAAGCAACCCTAGAGAAAATGGGGCTCTCCCTTCGCGACCTGAGGGCTTGTGCAACCACTTTGTACGGCTTTTCTGGAGAAGGAACCGCTTGTATGGGGTCCATTGAACTCCCTGTGACCTTGGGAGACTATCCAGTCTCGGTGACCAAGATGATGGAGTTCGTGGTAGTAGAGTTACCATCTGCCTACAATGTATTGCTCGGGAGACCCGCCCTGGTCGGGCTGGGGGCAGTTTCATCTGTAAGGCATCTAGCCCTTAAGTTCCCAACTCCAAGCGGGGTCGGAACATTGAAAGGAGATCAACTGGCAGGAAGGGAGTGCTACAGCATTTCCTTAAGGGGAAAGAAACAAACAAGCGCGCAAGCACTTGTTGTCATACAGTATAAAGACGGGACAGTTCTAAAAATTGACGAGGAGATCGATCCAAGGATTGAAGAGAAGATTGACCTCCAACCTTTGGAGGAGCTCGAAGAGGTTCAGCTCGATGAATTTAGTCCCTCAAAAAAGGTGAAGGTCGGGAAACACCTCCTAGACGAATCAAAATAGCAATTAATTTGCTTTCTGAAGAAAAATCAGGATGTCTTCGCGTGGTCCCACTCTGACATGGTGGGAATAAGCCCTAATATAGCGAGCCACGCATTGAATATAGACAAAAGCTTTCCTCTGAAGCAGCAAAAGCGAAGGCAGCTGGATGAAGACAGAAAGAAAGCACTAAAGGAGGAGGTGGACAGGCTGAAAGCAAATAATTTTATAAGGGACGCTTTTTACCCTGATTGGGTGGCCAATCCAGTGTTGGTCCCGAAACCCAATGGGACATGGAGGACGTGCATTGACTACTCAGACCTCAACAAGGCCTGCCCGAAAGACTGTTTTCCCCTACCGAGAATTGATCAGCTCGTGGATGCCACGGCGGGGCATGGTCTGATGTCATTCATGGATGCCTATTCTGGATATAACCAGATTCCCATGCATGCCCCCGACCAAGAGCATACAAGCTTCATTACGGATAAAGGGCTCTACTGCTACAATGTCATGCCATTCGGACTCAAGAATGCCGGAGCAACGTACCAGCGGCTCGTAAACAAGATGTTCTCAGAGCAAATAGGGAACAACATGGAAGTTTATGTTGACGACATGCTCGTAAAGTCTCAACTTAACAAGAACCATGTTGATGACCTCGAAGAGTGCTTTGGCGTGCTCAGAAAGTACAACATGAAGTTGAATCCTCAGAAGTGCACTTTTGGGGTGTCTTCAGGGAAATTTCTGGGTTTCATTGTCAACTCTCGTGGAATCGAGGCTAATCCCGATAAAATAAAGGCCCTGATTGATATGCCGTCACCTCGGAAGCATAAAGATGTTCAAAGCTTGACTGGCAGGATGGCAGCTCTGGGCAGGTTCATTTCGAAGTCAACGGACCGCGGTCTCCCGTTCTTCAACTTATTGAAAGGAAGTAAAAAGTTCGAATGGACAGACGAGTGCGAGCTAGCCTTTCAAGAGCTAAAAAGGCACTTAGCCGAACCACCTATCCTATCGAAACCTGAGACGGGAGAAGTACTGTTCTTATATCTCTCAACAACTGAACACGCGATAAGCGCGGTGCTCGTCCGAGAGGAAGAGAGAATACAGAAACCCGTCTACTACATCAGTAAAAGATTACTGGGGGCAGAGTCAAGGTATCCACTGATGGAGAAACTCGCCCTCAGTCTGATCCACTCATCTCGAAAGCTCCGCCCTTACTTTCAGGCACATCCTATCCATGTACTGACAGATCAACCATTAAGGCAAGTCTTGTCCAAACCAGAGGCATCTGGTCGACTCCTTAAGTGGGCTGTTGAGCTCGGACAATTCGAGATCACCTACCATCCGAGAACAACCATTAAGGCACAAGCGTTGGCAGATTTTATAGTAGAGTGCACCGGTACAGCCGACGACGAAGTAACAACCACGGCCCACGAGCTGTGGAAACTTTACGTCGACGGGTCGTCAAATGAAAATGGAGCGGGGGCAGGAGTTATTCTGATCACCCCTGCAGGGAGCAAATTTCACTCTGCATTAAGATTCGGCTTTAAAGCATCTAATAATGAAGCTGAGTACGAGGCTTTACTGGCGAGACTACGAATAGCAAAGGAACTCAAGGCCAGAGCTATACATTGCTACAGCGACTCCCAGCTCGTAGTTAATAAAATCTTGGGAGAATATCAGGCTCGTGGCACAAAAATGGCAGCTTATCTGGAGAAGGCAAAGTACGCATTGGAGTTTTTTGAGTTTTATGCAATCGAACAAGTTCCCCGAGAACAAAACTCAAATGCAGATGCCTTAGCTCGGCTCGCCACTTCCACTGAAAATGAGGAGCTGAATGTTGTACCCATAGAACATCTGTCAGCACCCAGCATTACTGAGTCAGACAAGGAAGATGTGTGCATGATCGAGACAGAACCGACCTGGATGAGCCCGATCGTTGAATACCTCGAAAATGGAATTCTTCCCAAAGATCGAAGTCAGGCTCGGAAACTAATGTATCAACTTCCTCGTTACACCATCCTGGAGGGAAGGCTATACAGAAGAGGGTATTCCATGCCATTGCTCAGATGCGTGACTCCCCCCGAGGCAAAGAAGATAATTAGAGAAGTTCATGAAGGGTTTTGCGAAGATCATACCGGGGGGCACAGCCTATCCAAGAAAATTATACGCCAAGGATATTTCTGGCCAACCATTAAGACGGATTCTTTCGAGTTCGTGAAAAAATGCGACAAGTGCCAGAGATTCGCCACGATACCCCGAGCTCCACCTTCCGAACTAACCATGTTGACGTCCCCATGGCCTTTTGCGGTATGGGGCATCGACCTCATAGGCTCACTCCCAACTGGCAAAGGAGGAGTAAAGTATGCTGTGGTCGCGGTTGATTACTTCACGAAATGGACGGAGGCTGAACCATTGGCGACCATAACTTCGAAGAAGATCCTGGATTTCGTGGTAAAGAACATCGTATGCCGATATGGAGTGCCAAGAAAGATTGTGTCTGACAACGGAACCCAGTTTGATTGCGACTTATTTTCCAACTTTTGTAACAAGAACGGTATAATAAAGAGCTTTTCGTCAGTGGCTCACCCTCAGGCGAACGGTCAGGTCGAAGCCGTTAATAAAACTCTCAAGAGTTCCTTGAAGAAAAAGTTGGAAGAAGCAAAGGGACGATGGCCTGAGGAATTACCCCAAGTCCTTTGGGGATATAGAACTACAGCTCGGACATCAACTGGGCATACCCCGTTTTCTCTAGCATACGGCTGCGAGGCAATGTTGCCCATTGAGGTCGAAATTCCTACAATTCGAACTCAGATTTACGACCAAAGTTCCAATCATACTCAGCTCGAAGAAACCCTAGACTTGATCGAAGAAAAAAGGGAGGAGGCTCAGCTGAGAAATGCTGCTTACCAGCAACGAACAACAAGATATTTCAATAAAAGGGTCCGAAGTCGAAAGTTCGGAGTAGGAGACCTGATTTTGAGACGAGTATTCTTAGCAACCCGAGATCCAGCAGCAGGAGTACTCGGGCCAAACTGGGAAGGACCATAACAGATAGAATCAGTCATCCGCCCTGGCGTATACAAACTTGCGAGATTAGATGGGAACCTCATACCACGAGCATGGAATGGCGAACACCTTAGACCATATTATCAATAGTGTAGGAAGTGTCGCCCGTAACCATGATTTTCTGTACTTAGTTTGTTTTTGAATTTCAAATAAAGGGTCTACTTTGTTTCACATGTAACTTATTTTTATTTTTGCAATCTCTCTTAATTTAATAACCTATGGTCACACTCATAGGATATTAAGGGGGCAACATTGGTATACATACCTCTAGCTTTAAAAAAAAAAATATACAATACAAAAAGTATTTGGATATAACCAAATACGCGAGTTTAGATAGTTCGGACTTAACCGAGCGAGCTTAGATAGTTCGGACTTAACCGAATTATAAAAAACATTAAGTATTTGGAAATAACCAAGTACGCGGGCTTAGATAGTTCGGACATTACCGAGCTACCAAAAACAAAAAACGTTTGGAATTAACCAGATGTGCAAGCATAACAGGTTTGGAACAAACCAGCCAAATTATCGATCAATGATGAATGGGAGCCTAAACCCGTCACAAAATATGTCGAGATCGAGGCTGGAACATCTTAAAAAAGTTTCGAACTCATAACCTCGGAGCTAAGATACTAAGGATGAGGAAAAGTGACTAAAAAGATTAACCAAATCATTCATATTACATGCCATATAAGTACTTTTCAGTTCATGGTTACAGTAATGTCCGACCTTGATAAATAACGAGGTTGGAAACGGATAAATCGAATAAACTATGCATGAATGCATCGAATTTCGAGCCTAAATCCAAACTATGTTTGTATGCATAAATAAACATAACCGGTCCATCAATTATAAAAATATGCAAAATATTTCGAACCAAGAAATGTAAGTATATAAAAGAATAATAAAGGAAATTGTATCAGCCCCGTGGGCACAAGTTGAAATAATTACAGAAATAATGGGACGCAGCCCCGAAAACTGATCTCCCCGAGGTCAGATTCAAAGAAGAGGAGTCTCCTTCGCCTTCTCAGCATCAGTGGCACCGGACCCCTCAGGACGAATAGCATGACTATCCTCCTGAGCTCCCTCTGAAATAGTACTCGGAGTAGCTTTATCCTTCTCGAGCTGGTCAGCCTCTTCCTTCTCGAGCCGGGCATTCCATCGTTCGAGGAAGGACGCCTCGAGGGGACCCAAAAAACTGGTGTCCAGTTCTTCGTTATAGGCCCACATCCGGTACATGGCTGAATCGACCGTCGTTTCCTTCTTTTCTTTGAACTCAGCAGTAAGGCGGGTTTTGATATCCTCCATGAGGTCGAGGGTGACGGCCTTGTCTTCCTCGAGCTTCTTATTGGTCTCCCGAAGCTGGATGTTGTCTTTCTTCTGCTCCTCGAGTTCGTTTTTCAGCTTTCCGAGATCCTTGGCCATTTCCTCACGCTCCTTAACCACTGCCTCGAGCTTAGTATTCACTGCCTTCAGGTCGTCATTCGCTTTAATGTGGAGGTCCCTCTCCACTTGGGCGAGGGTCCTGCTCGTATGGACCTCGTTGTTCAGCTCGTAATTAAGCTGGGCAGTGAAAGCAAGAGCCTGAAAAAAGGAAGAAACCATCATTAGCCTCGAGACAGCATGAATGTAAGCAAAAGGAATATATAGGATACTTACCGCGGCAGTGTGCTCGATACTCTTCTCGTACAGGACAGTGCGGTCCCGAGTGCCAGTTAGACACTGCCACTGAGGAGCCTCAAAATTGCCGTAGCTCTGGCCAATCCGGGACATTACATCCGAGATCAGCGTAGACCCGTGAGGACCGGCAGCATTATCCACCACATACGAATCCATATGGGTGGAAATAGTTAGCTTCTGGGCTCGGGAAGCAGAAGGACTTTTGACGAGCTGGGTAGAACGCATTTGACCCGCCACAGGAGGTTGGGATTCAACCACGGCAGCGATATCAGCCTGCGAGGCCGGCGCCACCCCAGGGACGACGGCCTGCGAGGGTGGTATCGTCGTGGGGATGTTAGTCTGGCCAGTCGACGCAGCAGCAGAGCTCGAAGCCGGCAGGGGAGGAGGAGGCGTTTTCCTGGATTTCTTGGAGCTTTTCCCAGGCTGACTGGTTGTCAGTCCCCTTGCCCTGGGGCGCTTGCTCCTCTTGGCACCCGCATTGTCGATGAGGGCGTCGAGGTCGGAGTCCATGTTGCCTGCACAAGTCATCACAGTGAGTCAGTGAAAGAAATACAAGTTACTCCAACACTATATAGAGTGGTGAAAGAAGAAACCTAACTGGAACTTTCCCCCGAGATCGAGCTTGGGGACCATGAAATTCCCCCGTCTTCAGAAGAGGCGGGGGGAGGGCCTTCCCTATAAGTTGGTGATAACCTCGAAAGGTCCCTATAGTCATTGGTCCCATACTGCACAGCTATCCCATTCCACATCTCGTCTGTGGTATACATAGTGTCGTATTTCCCGAGCCCACTATCAAACCTATGGACACAGTCATCTACCCAACTCCATATATAGAAGTGATATATATCCTGTGGGCACGAGACTAGTCTATTGGGCCTGTGTTTTAATAAAGTGGGAGACCACATTCGCGAAGTAGGAAGGGTTTTACCTCCATCGGAGTCCGAACCCGAGGCTTCATCATTTGCCTCGTTCCCTGACCGCGGACTTCTCGAGCGAATTGGGAGAGGTGCTTTCTTTTTCCTCCTCGGAGGAAGGATGCCTGTAGGCAGAGGCACTTCCTCCCAGCGTTCGTATTTTTTACTGGACCAGTCAGAGGTTGACTGGCCCTGTCCCAACAAGCCACAAGCTCGAAGCTTGTCCTCATGTAACAGAAATGAAAGAGACCTCCTGCCATAAGGGAGTCGGAGCAGGCTCCCTCTGTGCTCCTTCATTGTCTCGTCGGGGGTGGGACGCTGAAAGTTAGCTGAAAGGCGAGATACACTTCAACTAAACATGGATACAAGGACTAAAGATTCGAGCTCAAAAATAGATAATAACGAGAATACTTACGAATTCGCCTAAACGAACGATGTCGAGACGGGAACAGACCGTCTGTCCAGAAAAAAGCCCTTTTGAAGTCAGGGGGATGGTTCGGAAGGTCTTCAAAGATTTTTGTCTCTTTGGGATAGCTCGAAAGGTAGTAAAAACCATCTCCTCCCCGAGTTCGGGAGGGATTACTCTTCAAACAAAATAGGTATAAAATCTCTTGGGGTGAAGGTCCTATCCACCCCAGCTCGTGGAATAAGGACCTCAGGGCAGACAGCACCCTGTATGAGTTGGTGTTGAGTTGGAATGGAGCCAACCCAACGAAATCGGTGAAATCTCTGAAAAAGGACTTCAGGGGCAGCAAAGCTCCTGCCTTTAGGTGTTCCTGGCTCCAGGCCGCGTACTTCACACTGGAATCACGGCCCCCAGGAGCGAAGCAGCTCCGTTCATGTCTTTTCAGAGCTCGGCAGTTCAGTGTGTCCAATGAGCTAAGGCCATGAAGGGCCAGGATGTCAGTTATCTGGTCGGAGGTGGTAACCGAGCTCTGGTAGAACTCGGCTTCAAACATCTCCCTCCTAGGCTGCGAAAACGAAGGCTCCGCCATTAAGGAAAACTGAAGTTCCCCCGGATAGTATGCTACCGTGACTTTTAACGCGGGGTCAAGGGGAACTGGCCTAGGTCCGGGGTTCGGCTCCGGATAGATGGCTTCCCGAAGGACCCTTCTCTTCTTTTCGATGACCTCGTCAATTTGGCGGCGATAATGGGCTCGGATGTCTTCTTGCTCGCGTGCGATCTCGTACTCTTTAATCCGACGCTGGTTCTGGACAAAGACCGATTCCGGGCTCGGAGATTTGGGCTCGTAAGGGATTGCTCGTAATGACCCCCACCGTCTTTCCAGATTCTGTGACATCTAACGAGAAAGAAAAAATGGTGAGGGCCATGCATGCAAGGATCACGAACTCGATAAGATAAGCTCGGATAACTAAGGGCAAGAAACTAAATATTAAGACCCGAGCGCGTGTTCCACAGGGAAGAAAAAGAACGTGGATGATTTTTTGAAAATCCCGAAGTTCAAGGGAAAGAAAGGTGGCGGTTAGCCAGGAAAGGGCTTTTTCGGGTTTCGTGTAATTGTCAAGAATAAGGGTTTTTACCCGAAAACTTGGTGTACAAGAATCATAGCCTAAAATCTTCAAAACCCAGAAAGTTGAAACCACATTCAAACGATTGAATCCGAATATAAACCAGAGACGAACTTCCAGAGTGAAAATCCAGAAAGCCTAAAAACCTATCGGTTCAAACCCTCCTATCGCATCATGCTAATAACGTAAACTAACATACACAGCCAGCACAATATAAAAGGAACAACAAAAATGGCGTACTTACACAGTAATGGGGAGTGCAGCGAAATCGTCGAGTGGAGAAGAGGTTGCAGGAAAGAACTCACTGAGTCGTACAAACCAGGATTCTTTTGTTTCTTCGGCCTAGAAAACATGCAATGAGCATGAACTGTGGTAAGAGGTTTAGGGAGTGTTTCTTTTTTCTGGTCTGTGATGAGAAAATGTGAAGAAGACGAAGAGGGAGTCTTGCATAAATAGGTGGGAAAACTGAATTAATCAGGAACGTTGATTGAAATCCTCATCAGATCGAATGGAGGGGAGTCGACGATGAGATAGCGCCGAAAAGCTGTCAGACGAACGATCGTGGGCATGTTCCCAAGGTACTCAAGTACCTAAAGTGAGCAATACCCATCTGGCACGTGTCCATTTTTAAGAGAGTGACAGTATGGTTCCCGAAAAGAGTAGTTCAAAAGTCTCCTTCTCTTAGGATTCGAACAAATACTTTTGAGGGGGCAAAATGTTATACCCAGATTTCGAGCCATAGCAAATATGACCTCGAAAGCTGAGTTCGCATTAAATGGTCTCGTGAGGGTTAAGGGTATGCTCTACGATTGTAAATCGGAGCCTGCAAAGTATGGTACAGATCTCGAATATGGTGACCTCGAAATGATCTCGATCTCGAAGGATAGCTCTGTGAGCCCCTCATCTTCAGAAGCAACTTCGGAGCAGGGATCTCGAGCTCGATATGCCATCTCGAAAGAAATGTAAGCTCGGGAAGTGTCAGTGGCTCGCACATTGACGTGAAGCCTTGGAGATACGCAATGACTACCTTGAATATCTACAAGTGTTGTAGATATGGGATATGATCCTCATTTATTAATGTAAATCCCCAAGAATCGTGGGATATTATTTGGTCAGTTATGCGTTTCCTGGTCTTCAGGGACGTTTCCTTTTATATCTGATTATAGGCATTTAAAGCCATTTATTTTATTCACAAAAGAGTAACTACCCAAAATATGTGGGATAGTATTCTGCATCCTTCTCTATAAATAGAGAAGGCATGCACCATTGTAAAGGATGGAATTTATGATTCTTGAGAGAAAACTCTGGAGAATTCATGCTAAAGAATTGTTCAGAGATAATCTTGAGATTAATAACAGAGACTCGTGGACTAGGCAGATTTAACTGCTGAACCACGTAAAAACCGCGTGTCTGATTCGTTTGTTTATTTTAGCCATTGTCTTTAATTGTTTGCGTGCTCTCTTCTTTTATCTGTTGACGAAAAGCGGCGTCAACACTTCTTCTTCAATCTTCTTCAATTCCATATAACCTGTTTTTATAGATTGATTATTGATTGGCCATCTTTAGTCATATACATATGTTTTTAAGTCAAAATCTGAGAAGTGAGATTTAATTCTGCTGTGGTTATATTGGACATAATTCTAATTTAGAACGAAAGTATCTGAATTAATTGTGTAACTGTTATTAAGTTGTCGAGATTAATGCTACCTTTGTGGTTCAATTTACCATAGAAATATAGGAAATTGTCACATAGGTTGAGTTAATAATTCATAGTATGATTATAGGCTGCTGTATCAACTTGTTAATTGAATTAGGTAAAAAGAAGAAGAATTCACACTTTGCATTAGGGAATAATAGGGAGGATAGTTGATGAGATTGAATATCCTAATTGTTTCTTAGTGATTAAATTAAAAGTTTTTCTATTAGTTGTTATTCCATTCAATTTTCAATTATTGTTTCTGCACTTTATAGCTTCTTTTGCTGTATTTACAAAAATCAAGAATTTCAATTCATCAAATAGAACAAGAAATTAATTGACTGGTAATTGATAGATCAGTCCTTGAGGACGATACTTGGTTTTACCATTTTATTACGAATTGCGACTGTGTGCACTTGCATAGCAAAATTATCGCAACAAGTTTTTGGCGCCGTTGCCGGGGACTGAAAATAATTATCAATATCAGTCTAATTAATTTTTATTCTAATTTGATTTTAATTTCTCTTGTTTCTAATCTGTTTAGTTGCTTAATTTGTCTATCTCAAGTGAATTTTTGTATATGTGTGGCAGGAGAGGAAAAGACACACTTGTTCCTCTGAATCCTGAGATTGAAAAGTCTTGCAAGCAAGTCAGAAAGAACAAGAGGGAGGCCCAGAAATCTGTGAAGATGGCATAGAATGAAGGGGATGGCAGGAATGTTCTAATTCCTGGAATTGTACAAGGGGGTCAGGCTCAGAACAATGCTGAGAGGAGCCTGAGGGATTATGTACTGCCCACTCTGACGGGAGTACAAAATAGTATATGCCCACCAGTTGTAGAGGCCAACAACTTTGAAATCAAGCCCGCTATTCTACAAATGGTGCCGTCCTCTGTGCAATTTAGTGGGTTACCTTCTGAAGATCCTCACACCCATTTGTCCAATTTTCTGGAGTTGTGTGGAACCTTCAGATATAATGGGGTGAGTGACGATGCAATCAAGCTTAGGCTTTTCCCATTTTCTCTGAGGGACAGAGCCAAAAGTTGGCTGAACTTGCTGCAGCCAAATTATATTGTCACCTGGCAAGATCTAGCTCAGAAATTTTTGTCTAAATTCTGCCCTCCGTCCAAAGCTGCTAAATTGAGGGGAGAGATCAATAACTTTTGCCAGAATGACGGAGAGTCATTGTATGAAGCTTGGGAACGGTTTAAGAAACTCCTGAGAAGATGCCCTCATCATGGCATTGAACAGTGGATGCTACTACAGAATTTCTACAATGGTTTATGTCCTACAACCAGAACCATTATTGATGCTGCAGCAGGTGGCACTTTTATGAGCAAGAGTGCAACTGGTGCTTATGAGCTGCTAGAGGACATGGCCACAAACAATCATCAGTGGTCTGAGGAAAGATCACCAGGAGTCAGAAAGGTAGCTGGGGTGCATGAGCTAGATGCAATCACTGCTCTAACAGCGCAAGTAGCCTCTTTGACAAAGGAGTTACAATAGAGCAGTGTATCTGCTAATGCGGTTCAGATGGCAGTGAGGTGTGAAATGTGTGGTGGTGCTCATTCTGTCGATCAGTGCCCTATCTGTATGAATAATAACACCCCAATGGATCATGCTCAAGTTCAAGCGGTGGGAAATTTTCAAATGCCACTCAATAACCCATTCTCCAATACTTACAATCCTGGGTGGCGAAATCATCCCAATTTTTCGTGGAAGAATAATCAAGGCCAACAACCTCAATTTCAGGGCCAATTTCAGAGTAACATGCCTCAGCCACCTATGCATCAAGCTTCGTCATCACAACAGCCTAGGCCTCAACAATCAATGCCTCAACCTGAGAGGCCTAATGAACTACAAGCTGCCTTGTTGACCCTCACTAATACTCAGACTCAATTTATGACTGAGACCATATCCTCTATTCGAAACCTTGAGACACAAGTTGGGCAGTTAGCCAATATGCTCAATAACAGACCCCAGGGAAATTTGCCCAGTAATATTGAAGTCAACCCCAAGGAGCAAGTTCAGGCAATTACTCTGAGGAGTGGGAAGCAAACTGAGCAGCCTAGACCTCCACAGGCAGTGGTTCAGAATAAAGAGATGGGTGAACAGTCTGATTCAGAAAGGGTTACTAAAGACCATCAGCAGTCATAACAGAGTCCGCCAGTTGTTATTGAGCAGCCAATTCGAGTTCCATACCCTCAGAGGCTTAGAAAGACTACACTTGATAAACAGTTTTCTAAGTTTCTAGAGGTATTTAAAAAGCTACACATAAACATTCCTTTTGCTGAGGCCTTGGAGCAGATGCCCAGCTATGTTAAATTCATGAAGGAGATTCTGTCAAAGAAAAGAAGGATGGAGGACTATGAGACTGTAGCACTCACTGAAGAGTGCAGCGCGATTTTACAAAGGAAGTTACCCCAAAAGCTGAGAGATCCAGGGAGTTTCACCATACCTTGCACCATTGGCAAGTTTGAATGCAAGCACGCCTTATGTGATCTAGGGGCAAGTATCAATCTGATGCCCTTATCTGTGTTTATAAGACTTGGTTTGGGGGAGGCAAAACCAACAACTGTCACTCTACAGTTCGCAGACCGATCGTTAACACACCCACGAGGTATTATTGAGGATGTTCTTGTGAAGGTGGATAAGTTCATATTTCCAGCTGACTTTATTGTTCTGGACATGGAGGAGGACACAGATGTCCCAATTATTCTCGGTAAGCCATTTCTAGCCACAGGCCAAGCTCTTATTGATGTTCACAAAGGAGAGCTTAAGCTTAGAGTTCAAGGAGATGAGGTGGTCTTTAATGTCTTCAAGTCTATGAAGTATCCGGTGGCTAGTGACAGCTGCTTTAGTGTGGATGTGATAGAATAGGCAGTCTCCAAGAGAAGGATGAGCAGTGATGCCTTAGAGGCAGTATTATTGGGTGATGAGGGCGATGAGGATGATGATGCTGAGATCAGAGAATGTGTAAACTGGATAAACTCTTTCTTACCATATTGGAAGAAGTTTCAAGAATTAGCAGATGCGACTGATAAACCGTTAACCTCCATTCAGCAGCCACCACCGTTGGAATTAAATGTCCTCCCAGATCATTTGCAATATGCTTATTTGGGAAAGAATGAAACTTTACCTGTCATTGTGTCAGCTGACTTGTCAAAGATAGAATTGGAGAAACTGTTAAGGATTCTAAGGGAGCATAAATTGGCCATTGGGTGGACCTTGGCAGATATTAGAGGAATCAGCCCATCGACAGTGATGCATAAAATTTTATTGGAGGAGAATAGCAAGCCATCCATAGAGGCCCAGAGAAGACTCAATCCAGCTATGAAGGAAGTAGTATTGGAGCAAATTCTTAAATGGTTGGATGTTGGGGTGATCTACCCAATTTCTGATAGCGCATGGGTGAGCCCTATGCAAGTGGTACCTAAGAAGGGTGGAATGACTGTGGTGAAAAATGAGAACAATGAACTCATTCCAACAAGGACTGTAACTGGGTGGCGGATTTGTATAGACTACCGCAAGCTCAATAAGGCAACAAGGAAGGATCATTTTCCTTTGCCTTTCCTTGATCAGATGCTTGACAGATTGGCAGGCCATAGCTACTACTGTTTCTTGGATGGGTATTCTGGGTATCATCAGATCGCTATTGCACCAGAGGATCAAGAGAAAACAACCTTCACATGTCCTTATGGCACATTTGCTTTCAGGAGAATGCCATTTGGACTATGCAACGCCCCTGCAACATTTCAACGGTGCATGATGGCCATATTTTCAGACATGGTAGACCGGTGTATTGAGATATTCATGGATGATTTCTCTGTTTTTGGCTCATCATTCGACCTCTGTTTGGGTAACTTGGAGAACGTGCTGCGCCGTTGTGAGATGGCAAATCTGGTGCTGAATTGGGAGAAATGCCATTTTATGGTGAAAGAGGGGATTGTTCTTGGCCATAAAATTTCAAGTGAGGGAATTGAGGTAGATAGAGTAAAAATTTCTACCATTGAAAAGCTGCCTCCACCAGTTTCAGTCAAAGGAGTTAGAAGTTTTCTTGGTCACGCTGGGTTCTATCGAAGATTCATAAAAGATTTCTCTAAAGTGTCCAAGCCTCTCTCGAATCTGCTTATGAATGGAGTTGTCTTTGATTTCGATGATGAATGTTTGAGGGCTTTCAATTTCTTAAAAGAAAAGCTTATTTCTGCTCCAATTGTGATAGCTCCGAATTGGGAATTGCCTTTTGAGTTGATGTGTGATGTCAGTGACTACGCAGTGGGGGCAATTTTGGGACAGCGGATTGACAAAGTATTCAGGTCTATTTATTATGCTAGTCGGACTCTAAATGATGCTCAGCTGAATTATGCTACTACAGAAAAAGAGCTGCTGGCTATTGTGTTTGCTTGTGACAAATTTAGACCATATCTGATTGGTAACAAAGTGATTGTCTACACTGATCACTCTGCCATTAAATACTTGATGTCAAAGAAAGAAGCCAAGCCTCGCCTGATTAGATGGATTCTTTTGCTTCAAGAATTTAACATGGAGATTCGTGACAAGAAGGGCAGCGAGAATGTGGTAGCTGATCATCTCTCTAGACTTAAGGTGGAGGAGTCTGAAAATAAGAAAGCGGTGCAAATCAATGATCACTTTCCTGATGAGCAGTTATTTGGGGTGAGTGAGACTTTAGCTGCCCCTTGGTTTGTTGACATAGTGAATTTTTTGGTTGCCAAGATTGTGCCTCCTGAGATGTCAAAGCAGCAATTAAAGAAATTCTTTTCTGAGGTGAAACACTACTATTGGGAGGAACCTATTCTCTATAGGCACTGTGTTGATCAGATTATCAGAAGGTGTGTTCCTGAAGAAGAAATGCAGTCCATTCTTAATCACTGTCATACTCAACAATGCGGAGGGCACTTTGGAGCATCAAGAACAGCGGCCAAGGTATTGCAAAGTGGTTTCTATTGGCCTTCATTATTCAAGGATGCCAATGTTTTTGTTAAGGCTTGTGATAGATGTCAGCGAACTGGTAATATCTCGAGGAGACATGAAATGCCTTTACAGGGGATTCTTGAAGTGGAACTGTTTGATGTATGGGGCATCGATTTCATGGGGCCCTTTCCACCCTCTTTCAACAATGAATATATTCTATTGGCAGTAGATTATGTATCCAAATGGGTGGAGGCTGCAGCAACTAGAGCCAATGATGGTAAAATTGTGCTTAATTTTTTGCATAAACATATTTTTACTAGATTTGGCACTCCCCGAGCTCTGATTAGTGATGAAGGGAAACACTTTGTGAATAAGCAACTTGATGCATTGCTGGCTTGTTATGAAGTATATCACCGAAAAGCCTTGCCTTACCATCCTCAATCAAATGGGCAAGCTGAAGTTTCAAACAGAGAAATCAAAAGCATCCTTGAGAAGACCGTTGACAGTTCAAGGAAAAATTGGTCGAAAAAGTTAGATGATGCGATTTGGGCTTACAGAACTGCATTCAAAACACCAATAGGCATGTCTCCTTACAGGTTGGTGTTTGGTAAAGCATGTCATCTACCAGTTGAATTGGAACATAGGGCATTCTGGGCTATGAAAAAGTTGAATTTTGATTGGAGTGCCGCTAGTGAACGAAGGCTGTTGCAACTGAATGAACTTGACGAGTTCAGAAATGAGGCTTATGAGAATGCCAAGATTTATAAAGAGAGAACAAAGGCTTGGCATGATAAGAACTTAATCAGAAAAGAGTTCCAACCAGGGCAGCAGGTACTTCTTTTTAATTCAAGACTGCGGCTGTTTCCTGGCAAATTGAAGTCAAGATGGTCAGGGCCATTCACTGTTGTTCAAGTTTTTCCATATGGTTCTGTAGAAGTTCGGGGCAACTCAGGTGATTCTTTTAAAGTCAATGGTTAGAGATTGAAGCCCTACTTGGGTGGTAGTTTTGATCAAGCGAAGTCTATCCTCCTTATGAAGCCTCTCTGAAGAGGGGTTCAGCGTCCGGCTAAATGACGTTAACGACAGCGCTTGTGGGAGGCACCCTATGTTTTACTTGTTATTTATTTTACTTTTTTATTTGTAAACAATTGATTTTTGGTTTATCTTTGGACTGTTAGAATCGTGAAAAACGTGAAAAATCAAAAAAATCTCAAAAAAATCAAAAAAATGGAGAATCCTTAAGGGCCGCGGCATTGGGGGTTTCAGAGGCCCACGAATTTGGAAGTCTAGGGGCGGGCCGCGGCATGGTTGAGGAGGGTCGCGGCATTGAAACCCAGTTTTTTCCCAGAAAATCGAGGCGGGCCACGACATATATACTATGATGCCGCGGCATTATAGGCTGAAAAATTGATGCGGGCCGCGGCATGGTCAAAGTAATGCTGCGGCCCGTGTACGAAATCTGGGGTAAAAAGCCCTAAATCAGCCATATTCTCATTCACTTTCACTTTCACAATCTACCATCCTACTCAAACCTCCTTTTCTCTCTAATTCTTGAGACTTCCATCAGCCAAAGAGACAAAAAGAAGAACTTTTGTGCCATTCAAGGAAGTGTCTCCTATCTATTCTAGTGCTTTTGATTGGAGAATAGATTACATTTTGGTATTGTGGATTGTCCTATGCTTTTCTTGTGAGACATTTAAGGGGTTTGTCAATTGATTTTCTGGGAATTAGTGGTTGGGCTGTTGATTTTGTTAATCAAAGAGTTTTGGGGGAGTGACACCAAGGGGAAATTGTACTCAAGTTCTTGAAAACCATTTTGGGGGTTTAGTTTGTTCTTGTTTTGAAAGACACTATGGGTCCTAAGAGAAATCCTCCGAGAGGTACCTCTTCAAAGAAAGCCTCCTCATCCCGCACTCAACTACCACCAACACCACCTGCCCCGGCTGATTATGATACGAAATTATTTGTCAACAAGGAAGCAGCTGAATTGTTTAAAAAGATTCATAAGAGATCTGTGGTAAGGGAAAGGGGATTTGAGCTTCATGAGGCCACTGTTGTACAAAACCCTGCCTATGATATCATCAAAGCTGAAATATTGCGACGTAATTGGGGTTTCTTTTGCGACTCAACCTATGTGGGATCAGCCAACTGCTCTCAGATATATGAATTCTTTGCCAACTTCTCATATCTTGATGCAGAACAAAACAATTTTATCAGAGGTAAATTGGTGCCTACAACATCTTATTCATTTAACCAATTACTGGGCCTCCCTTCATTGTCTGCACAAGAGGATGAACATTGGCAGTTGGCCCATTTTGATGAGCCAGACTATGATGTTGTGGCTGCAGTTCTGAGTGTGGAAGGTGCACGTTTCAACTATCATAATGGAAAGCCCAAAGAGTTGTACAGGTGGCAGCTCAATCCAATTGCGAAGGCGTGGGTTTATTTTGTAAGTTCACATTTATTGTCGACCTCTCATCTGTCTTCTATTGATAGAGAGCGCTGCTTGTTGGTTTATGCTATCATGACCCAAATGAAAGTTGATGTGGGCCGAATAATTTGCTATAGCATTCGCAACATCAGCAGATTCAATACTACAGCTGGTGTCGCCCATGGTACCTTCCTCTCGACCCTATGCAACACTTATGAGGTACCAGTCTACCCAAGCGATCTAGTCCGAAGGCCAATGGGGGCAATCAATCAGACTATGTTTACGGCTTTCCCTTCGGCTTCTCTTACGCCGCCTGCCTCTAGCCAGCAAAATAAGCGCAGCCGGGCTGATGAAACAGTGGACATTGATCAAGCTGAGGAGGAGGAAGCAGATGAAGAAGGTCCCAGTAACCCACCTTCGAATTTGGCAATTGGTGGACCGATTGATGAGCACACGCAGCGCACGCATGCTCCATTGGATTACCTTATTCAGCAAAATCAATACTTAATCCAATCGCATCATGCGCAGAATCAGCACTATAATGACTTCATGGTACAACAAAATGAGTATGGGCGGGTTCACATTGAGGAATTGAATGCTTTAGTAATGAGGTGGACTATGAGCTCTGCTGATGAGAATTACTTCACTCCTCCGCCACAGTACTCTCCATACCAGTGGCCACCTCCACCACCTCCTCCGCCATATTGATGTGGCGTCAGGTAAGTTCTCTCCCCTTGTCCTTTTCTTTATCACATTGGGGACAATGTGCATCTTAAGTTTGGGGGGGAGCTTATTTTGTTTTATTTTTGTTTTGTGCGTTGCTTAGTTTAGTTTTTAGTCTGTTGTGTTATTTTCTGTGTTGTTTAGTGTAATTGTTAAACCATCATTCGTGTTTGTTGTTGCTTTGTCTTTTCTCGTGAAAAGGAAATTGAATTCAACTGTGTGCTTGGTTCAATTGTTTTAGAGTTTAATTTAAAAGTTTTGTGGGGAATTTTTAATATGTCTTGAAAATGCAACATTTTGGATTTTATTATATGTGTTTGACTAGGGTTGGTGGAATGACAATTTGAATTTGATAGAACTTGCGTTATTTGGCATTTGAGGCGAAATCCTTGATGACATGTGTTTAGAAAAGTGATTTAGGCAATTTATTGGATCGATTGTGCCTTTCAAGCCAACCTTGATTTAATTATCCTTAGTTACCCTTTTTGAGCCTTAAACTTGGTTTTTGTTCTTGATTGTACTATTTGAGCCTAAATTTCCTAACTTCATTATTTTTTTTTCCCTTTCCTTTGTTATCATAAGCATATAATTTGTGGGAAGGAAGAACGAAAAATAGTGAGGTATTGGTATGATTTGAATGTAGTATGATTGTACAAAAAGAAGAGAGAGAGAAGTCTTTAGATTATGAAAAAAAAAATCAATTTGTCACACTCCTTGATTGTATTTATATAGAAAATATTAAGTTTGGGGGAGTGTGATTTGAAAAAAAAATGATGTGAAAAGAACAGAAGAAAATGATGAAAGTGTTGTAATCTCTCTCTCTAATTGTATAAAAGGGTGATTTTCGGTGTGGTGAAGAGAAATTTGGCTGGTTTCAAGGTTTTATGCTTATGGTAATGATTGAGCCTAAATGAAAATTTTCATCTACCCTTGCCTAAGCCTAACGCTATAACCTGTGAAAGTCCTTTTGATTTCAAAACACTTGTTATTGACATTAGTGGAGAAGGTCAAGTAATGCAAGCATATTGAAAAATTGGTTTGTGGAATTGTCTGGAATGAGTTGAGCACATATGATAGAGTCCAAGTGTTGTAGTCATTTTCGTGATATATTATTGATTTCCCTAATTGAACTTTACAAATTGGACTTTAAGGCAATTGAGCTGAAATTCTGGTTATAAATATTGCAATTGAGATTTCATGAGTTTTGGCAAAGCAGTGTAGATGGTAATGATGGTTTAGCTTGTTCGTTTTGTGTTTGTTTCTTTTTGTTAGTTTAACTTGGTCTTTACTCGAGGGCGAGTAAAGGTTAAGTTTGGGGGAGTTTGTTGAGTCTAGTTTTTATCATGTTTTGGTGATGTTTTAGTAGTCTTTTATTTTTTTTTTCTATCATTTAGTGCAAGTTTATGTTTTGTTTGTCTGTCTTTGTGAATATCAGGAAGAATTGAGCTCTTGGAAGAAAATGTCAAAGAAAGGGAAGAAATAACCAAGTTTTTCATCATATTTCGAGAAAGAATGGTTCTCAACATAATTTGGAAGTGTTGGTGAATTTTTGGGATAAAAACTCGAAAAATTGAGAAATCCCTTAAGAGCCACGGCATGAGCAAAGTGGAGTCGCGGCTAGGTGGGAAACAGAACCAATGTTTTGAAGGAAATCCTAGGGCCACGGCATGGATAGAGAGGGTCGCGACATTGAAGAGCATCAACCCAGATTTCGTCGACACGGGCTGCGGCATGGCTGACTAATGCCGCGGCATGAAGAGGACCTTTTCCCAGGAAATTGGACACGGGCCGCGGCATAGTGTATGTAGAGCCGCGGCCCACCTCTTTAAAATTTGAAGTCCTAGGTTTTATTTTGGCAAAATAGAGGGGAAAAGGGGACGTACGGACGAGGGAGAAGTGCTGGTTTTGAAGGCTCAGGCTTAGAGTATTTTCTACATGTTTTTCTTCTTCTTCCTGATGTTATCTTTAATTTTTGTTGTGATTAGCATTATGACTATGAACTAATTTTCTGTTTAGGATGTTTAATTGAATCACTTGAATCCATGTTATGAACTAATGCAATTTTAATATTCTTCTTCTTCAATCTTCTTCAATTCCATATAACCTATTTTTATAGATTGATTATTGATTGGCCATCTTTAGTCAAAGACATATGTTTTTAAGTCAAAATTTGAGAAGTGAGATTTAATTCTGCTGTGGTTATATTGGACATAATTCTAATTTAGAACGAAAGTATCTGAATTAATTGTGTAACTGTTATTAAGTTGTCGAGATTAATGCTACCTTTGTGGTTCAATTTACCATAGAAATATAGGAAATTGTCACATAGGTTGAGTTTATAATTCATAGTATGATTATAGGCTGCTGTATCAACTTGTTAATTGAATTAGGTAAAAAGAAGAAGAATTCACACTTTGCATTAGGGAATAATAGGGAGGATAGTTGATGAGATTGAATATCCTAATTGTTTCTTAGTGATTAAATTAAAAGTTTTTCAATTAGTTGTTATTCCATTCAATTTTCAATTATTGTTTCTGCACTTTATAGTTTCTTTTGCTGTATTTACAAAAAGCAAGAATCTCAATTCATCAAATAGAACAAGAAATTAATTGATTGGTAATTGATAGATCAGTCCTTGAGGACGATACTTGGTTTTACCATTTTATTACGAATTGCGACTGTGTGCACTTGCATAGCAAAACCAATCAGAAGGGAACGATGTATTTTATTAAAAACATAAAACTGTCCATGGGCCCATAAAAATGTTTACAAGTTATTTACAATGCAAAATGGTCACTACATTATAAAATTTACAACCCGCCGATCTAAGCGGCAAAAATAGGGTAAACCCCCTAGTTCTCCTGAGAACTCATTGGCCGTGGTGGTCAAGTGGCCACATATGTACACATCACCACCTAAGCTCTCCACTCAAGGCTGGGTAAGTTTTTCTTTCCCTTTACCTGCACCACATAGCACCCATGAGCCAAAGCCCAGCAAGAAAAACTCAATACTGCATGAATATAATATCAAACGATGATCATATTAACCATCCAGGACTTTTAGTCCATAATAAAGGAGTGACAGTTGTAAAAGTCACTAAGGTGGTTTCCGTTCCCATTAGCCACGTGACGATAGGGTCACCTGGGCTTTATAAATAAGTGATCATTTCACTAGCTTACACGAGATAGGTATCTGGTGAAGTAGTCACCAGCATAAACCTACCGAGTGACCATAGAGTCACAACCGTGGGTACTGCTCCCTTAGCCATGTAACAAAACAGTCACCTAGGCCTTTGGCCCTAGCTCTGAGTAACTAGTCATAGACTAGTCAAGCGCTTATAATTTTCAACAACCTTAGGGTTGGTCCAGCATTAATGCTCATTTGGGTCATTCAATGCTGATATCAATTAGAATTAATCTTTTATCAGCTCTACGTTCATGACGCTTATGCCGTTTCTGACTCTTAGGTCAGTAACACGCGACCAGAGTCGATTCTGAATAGTCAATGCCATACACAGGTAAGCAGGATTCGCTAAGCATTTAATATGCAAACAATATCCACATTTAACAATCAACATGCCTTTATAACAACCACGCATGTCATATACACAGGGTGCAGTTTTCTTAACTCTGATTCGAGCGAGAATGAGTAAAAGAACGACCCTTGAGAATGATCTGACTTTTAGTTCCTTAGCGGCCACCTAGTCATAACCAAATATGGGATTCCATCAATAAAATGAATAACAAAGGTTCCCGAACCAAGACCTAGCCTCCGGGACATTGAATCCCACTAAACCGGGTAGTAGGAACGATCCTGAGGCCTAAGATCGAGTTCTCATGATCAAAACACCCAATTGGCCTCAAAAACCCTCAAGAGCCGTGGCCCCAAAACCCTAAGCCGCAGCCCCCAGCCAAAACAAAAACACCAGACTAGGGGCAAGCACCGCAGCGCCCCTTACCCAGTGCCGCGGCCCCCAACACGCACAACCTCCACCGCCCTCAGCACCCATCTTGGTCCGCGGCGCCCAAGAACAAGGTCGCGGCCCCCACCTGGGAACCAGCCATAACTCCGTTTTCTCTCCTCCAAATCCTTCAAGAAAACCTACCTAAACATCTCCAAATCCATAAATCAAAGTTCCCAAACTTCCCAATGATCCAAAATCACTAAGAGGCTCAAACAAATCAAAAACTCATTGACACACAAAATCCAAATCAAAACTTAGAAACTCTAATACTCAAAACTTAAAGCTTGAATTACCTTTGATTGGGTTGTTTCTCGCTAAATCCTTCGATCAAGAAGCTTCTAATCTTTCCTAGGATCATTATGCCTTGATCCTCGCTTGATTCCGACTCCTAGAACTCAAGTTTTCTTCGAAATTGCAATGAACGGTAAAAAGAACTAACGGGGAAGAGAAAAAAAAATATTTATAACATAAGGTTCTTTCTGACAGACTACTTCAGGCTTAAGTAATCTCAAATAAATCCTAATGCTCGGGGTCCCAAAAACACCCCTGGGGGCAAAATAGTCAAAACTCCCAGAATCTCCTCCTAATCTCAATAACTCTCAATATATCTTTAAATAAACACTCTCATTATCCAATATCCCAATAATTGACCCCGTTATGATAAAACCGCTAACTTGCAATCTAAGACCGTCTCATGTCGAATAGCTCGAATATATCCACATAATAATGGGATCTCATCCATAAATCACAACATGCACCAAAATATACAAATATGCCCTCAAACGAGCCAAATTACCAAAATGCCCTAATAATCAAATGTGGACCCACATGCATACATTTAACATCATATTATAATATAATTCACATTTACATGCATATAATCATTTAATGGCGCAATAAAACAATTATGGCCCTCCCAGCCTACTAATCCAGCCATTAAACTGCATTAGGGATTTTGGGGCATTACAACTATCCCCTCCTTACAGAAATTTCGTCCTCGAAATTTACCTGAACAACTCGAGATACTGACTCTGCATATCTAACTCTAGCTCCCAGGTCGCTTCCTCGACCTTGTTGTTCCTCCACAATACCTTAGCCAAAGGTATTGCCTTATTCCTAAGGACCTTGTCATTTCTGTCAAGTATCTGGACTGGATGCTCTTTAAAGGAGACATCTGCCTCAAGCTCCAAATCTTCATAGCTCAAAATATGAGCCACATCAGATACATACCTCTGAAGAGCTGAAACATGAAACACGTTATGCACGGCTAACAATGCCGAAGGTAAGGCCAACCTTTAAGCCACCTAACCAATCCTCTCCAGGATCTCAAATGGACCTACAAATCTAGGGCTTAGCTTGCCCTTCTTCCCAAATCCCCTCACCCCTTTCTATGGCGAGACTCTAATGAAGACATAGTCTCATACTTGGAACTCCATGTTCCTGCGCTTGGGATCTGCATAGCTCTTTTGTCTACTCTGAGAAGCAAGCATCCAAACTCTAATCTTTTCAATGGCGTCACTGGTCCTCTGAACTGCCTCAGGACCCAAGTATCTCCTTTCACTTGTCTCATCCCAATGAATGGGAGATCTGCACTTCCTACCATACAACATCTCATAAGGTGCAACTCCAATGGTAGACTGATAACTGTTGTTGTAGGAAAACTCTATCAAAGGTAGATATTTACTCCAAGATCCACCAATGTCCAACACACATGACCGCAACATGTCTTCCAATATCTGGATCATCCTCTCAGATTTCCCATCTGTCTGAGGATGATAAGCAGTACTGAACTTCAGTTATGTTCCCATGGCCTTCTGTAACCTCCCCTAGAACTTGGAAGTAAAAGTGGGGTCACGATATGACATGATCGACCTTGGTGCTCCATGGAGGTGCACGATCTCTTTCACATAGAGATTTGCATACTAATCTACTGTATATGTAGTCCTCACTAGCAAGAAGTGAGCTGACTTGGTGTAGCGATCCACTATCACTCAAATAGAATCATGATGACCAACAGTCCTGGGTAATCCCACCACGAAATCCATCGTGATATCCTCCCACTTCCACTCTGGGATATCCAGAAGCTGGAATAACCCTCTCGACCTCTAATGCTCAGCCTTGACCTGCTGACATGTCAAGCACTTAGCCACATACTCTACTACATCTCTCTTCATCCCCGGCCTCCAATACAACGATCTCACATCCTGATACATCTTCGTGGTGCCAAGATGCAAAGAGTAAGATGTAGTATGAGATTCATCCAGAATCTCTCGCCTCAAAGCAGTGTCTGACGGAACACATATCTGCCCTTTGTACCGCAGCAAGCCTAAATCAGACACTGTATAATCTCTGGATGCTCCAGCCAAAACATACTCTCTGATCTTGATCAGCTGTGGATCACCCAACTGACCTTCCTTAATTCTCTCCAACAATGTAGATTGTAGTGTAGTATTGGCCAACTGGCCCACCAGCAACTCTATCCCAGCTTTGGTCATATCATCTGCTAACTCTCTGGCTATCAGCCTCGCACCATAAATCTGCCCCGAACCCTTCCAGTTTAAAGCATCAGCTACCAAGTTGGCATTTCCTGGATGATACAAAATCTCACAGTCATAATCTTTAACTAACTCCAGCCAACGCCTTTGTCTCATATTCAAATCTTTTTGCGTGAAGAAGTATTTCAGGCTCTTGTGGTCCGTATAGATCTCACACTTCTCCCCATAAAGGTAATACCTCCACACCTTTAAAGCAAAGACCACAGCCGCCAACTCCAAATCATGAGTGGGATACCTCTTTTCATACCCCTTCAACTGACGTGAAGCATAAGCAATTACTCTCTTTGACTGCATCACAACACAGCCCAAACCTTGATGAGAAGCATCGCAATAAATCACAAACTTCTCCTGAGCTGTTGGAAGACTCAGTACTGGAGCTGTAATCAATCTCTGCTTCAGTTCCTGGAAGTTGTTCTCACATTTATCTGACCACACAAATTTTTTATTCTTGCATGTCAGCTCAGTCAATGAAGTAGCAATCTTTGAGAACCCTTCCACGAAACGCCTATAATAACCTGCCAATCCAAGGAAAATTCTAACCTCAGAAGCATTCTTTGGCCTTGGCCAATCTCTAACAGCCTCAATCTTCGCTGGATCTACTTTAATCCCCTCCTTACTGACAATGTGCCCAAGAAAAGATACCTGAGATAACCAGAATTCACATTTCTTGAACTTTGCAAAAAATCTGTGTTCCCTCAGTCTCTGTAGAACCAACCTTAGATGTTGCTTATGCTCTGACTCAGACTGAGAATATACCAGAATATCATCGATGAAGACGATCACAATCTGGTCCAGATAATCCTTGAACACTCTGTTCATCAGATCTATAAGAGCAGCTGGGGCATTAGTCAATCCAAAAGACATGACTAAAAACTCATAATGCCCATACCTGGTGCGAAAAGCAGTCTTTGGTATGTCTCCATTCTTGACCCTCAACTGATGATAACCAGAATGAAGGTCGATCTTTGATTATACCTTCTTACCTTGCAGCTGGTCAAACAGATCATCTATCCTTGGCAAAGGATACTTGTTCTTGATTTTTAACTTATTCAGTTCTCTGTAATCAATACACATCCTCAGAGAACCATCCTTCTTTTTCACAAACAGAACAAGCGCACCCCAAGGTGAGAAACTAGGTCTGATAAAACCCAAATAAAACAGTTCTTGCAACTGTACCTTTAATTCTTTCAACTCAGCTGGGCCCATTCTGTAAGGTGCTCTAGACACTGGCAAGTTCTATCATGAACTCTATTTCTATCATGAACTTAGTCCCTAGTGCAAGTTCTATCATGAACTCTATTTCTTTGTGTGGTGGAAACCCTAGAAAATCTTCAGGAAATACATCTAGGAATTCACAAACTAATCTAGTCTCTTCTGGTCTCACTGGCATGACCTGAGTGGTGTCAAACACACTGGCTAAGAATCCAATGCAAGCTTCTTGCAATAAATCTCCAGCCCTCAAAACAGAAATCAAAGGTATGCGAGGTCCATGCACGGTACCAACAAACACAAAGGGGTCCTCACCTTCAGGCTCAAAGGTGACCATCTTCCTTCTGCAATCAATGGTTGCCCCATACTTTACCAACCAATCCATACCCAGTATCATGTCAAAGTCAGTCATAACTAACTCTATCAAGTCCACTGACAACTCTCTGCCCTCCACTGTCACTGGGAAAGATCTGACCCATCTCCTGGATACCACTAATTCCCCAGTGGGTAACAAAGTTCCAAACCCCACAGCATAAAAATCACAGGGTCTACACAGTCTATCAATAATTCTACTAGCAACAAAAGAATGTGTAGCACCAGAATCAATCAAAACATTATAAGGGGTTCCAGCACTAAGAAGCTGACTTGTAACTACTGAGGGACAAGCCTCAGCTTCTGCTTGTGTCAACGTAAACACTCGAGCTGGGGTCTAGCTGTCCGCTTTCTTGGGTTCTTCTTTTCTTGCCTTAGGGAAATCCTTCTTGAGATGACCCACTGCTCCACATGAAAAGTAGGCCATTGCCCTACACTCTCCCAAATGATGCCTCTTGCACCTAGGGCATTCAGGATAAGACTTCTAGGCTTCACTACCACCTGGATGACCCATTGAAACACCACGGGGTTGCCTATCAGGACCTAGAACTGCGAAGGTGTCAGGAACCTTCCTCTTCTGATCACTGGGGCCTCCACCCCTACCAGAACCTACAAATGGAGGACTTGTCCTCCTGAACTCCTTTCTGGCTGCATTATCTCGCCAGATTATTCTCTGCACTCTCAGCTGTGAGTGCCTTCTCGACCACCTGTGCATAGGTAGTAACCCCTACCATAGTGGTAATGTGAACATCACAGGCTAATATGGGCTGTAGCCTCTGGAGAATCACTCCCTCTTGGTCCCATCAGTAGGCACCAGCTCCATGGAAAACTTTGCCAATCGATCAAACTTCAGGGCAAACTCACTCACTAACAAACCTCCCTGAAGTAACCTAATGAACTCCTCAGCCTTTGTCGCCCTGATGGCATCGTTCTAATACTTCTCGTTGAACAGAGTCTAAAACTCCTCCCAACTCAGGGCATTGATGTTTCTGGTGTGGGTTATAACCTCCCACCAAATTCGAGCATCCTCCCGAAACATAGACGTGGCACAAGCCACCCTCTCATTACCAGTCACCCTCATAAATTCCAGGATGGTGGTAATCATGCTCATCCACTACTCAGTTTTGGCAGGATCTGCACTGCCTTCAAAAACTAGAGGTTGCTGCTTTCCAAACCTTTCATAGAGAGGCTCCCATTTATTACCAACCTCGGGCAGCTGCTCAACTACTGGCACCGATACAGGAGGTACCTCAGATACACTAGCCACTACAGGAGTTTACTGTTGTCTTAGGAGGCGGAGTTCTTCTTCTTGCCTTAACACTGTTGCCTGCAGATCATTAAATAACTTCTGCCAGTTTGCAGGAGCTGGCTGTGGAATCTGACCCTGGTCATTCTCTTGACCCTGATTACTATTATTCTGGCCTTGATCACTCTAGCCAGCTGACGTATCTGTCTATCCTGGATTCATTCTTATCAACTTATACCTTGCTGAAACAATAGTCAATACGGCCAGTCAGGTAGTGATAACGAAACCTCTTGCCGCCTTACGGTCCAAGAACAAGCAAATAACTATCATATTCCACAGTCATACCAATATAAAAATAGATACATGATTATAGCATTTAACACTTAACATGTATCCAATAATAATTCACAATCAACAATACTAATAAGTATGTTCCAGCAATTTCAGTACTATTTAGCACATGGTTGCTGAAGATGTAGTATTCATGGCATAATCTTAACATGGTGTCTCATGTAAACAGGTAGAGAATTTATAATATATTTAAGCAGTTATACATATAACTACATAAATAGTTACCATACCATGAGTCGAGCTTGTCTTCAGTGGTGAGTGTACATGCCCAGCCAGTCTACAGGAACCCTAAACCTTGGCACGCTCTGATACCAAGTTGTAACGCCCTAATTACCCCAAGACCGTTATGGTGAACTTTGAATCGTGAATTGAACTCACTACCCAAGTTCTTTGGTTAAAAACGTGCTTCTAGGTGCTATTAACAGGTTAAGATGAAAAACCAATCAAAAGGGAAGGATGTATTTTATTAAAAACATAAAACTGTCCATGGGCCCATAAAAACGTTTACAAGTTATTTACAATGCAAAATGGTCACTACATTATAAAATTTACAACCCGCCAATCTAAGCGGCAAAAATAGGGTAAACCCCCTAGTTCCCCTGAGAACTCATTGGCCGTGGTGGTCAAGCGGTCGCATATGCACACATCACCACCTAAGCTTTCCACTCAAGGTTGGGTGAGCTTTTCTTTCCCTTTACCTGCACCACATAGCACCCATGAGCCAAAGCCCAGTAAGAAAACTCAATACTGCATGAATATAATATCAAACGATGATCATAATAACCATTCAAGACTTTTAGTCCATAATAAAGGAGTGATAGTTGTAAAAGTCACTAAGGTGGTTTCCGTTCCCATTAGCCACGTGATGATAGGGTCACCTGGGCTTTATAAATAAGTGATCCTTTCACTAGCTTACACGAGATAGGTATTTGGTGAAGTAGTCACTAGCATAAACCTACCGAGTCGATTATTTGGGTACCGCTCCCTTAGCCATGTAACAAAACAGTCACCTAGGCCTTTGGCCCTGGCTCTGAGTAACTAGTCATAGACTAGTCAAGCGCTTATAATTTTCATCAACCTTAGGGTCGGTCCAGCATTAATGCTCATTTGGGTCATTCAATGCTGATATTGATTAGATCTAATCTTTTATCGACTCTGCGTTCATGACGCTTATGCCATTTCTGACTCTTAGGTCAGTAACACGCGACCAGTGTCGATTCTAAATAGTTAGTGCCATACACAAGTAAGCAGGATTCGCTAAACATTTAATATGCAATCAATGTTCACATTTAACAATCAACATGCCTTTATAACAACCACGCATGTCATATACGTAGGGTGTAGTTTTCTTACCTCTGATTCGAGCGAGAATGAGTAAAAGAACGACCCTTGAGAATGATCTGACTTTTAGTTCCTTAGCGGCCACCTAGTCATAACCAAATATGGGATTCCATCAATAAAATGAATAACAAAGGTTCCCGAACCAAGACCTAGCCTCTGGACCCACATGCATACATTTAACATCTTATTATAATATAATTCACATATACATGCATAATCATTTAATGGCGTAATAAAACAATTATGGCCCTCCCGACCTACTTATCCAGCCATTAAACCGCATTAGGGATTTTGGGGCATTACAAAGAGTGCCCCTAAATCAATCCTTAGCCATTTAATGCCTCCAAGGGCAAACCCATCATTTGCCACATTCCAGCTAATTCCTCGAGTAGTCCTATAAATCCCCAATTAGTCTTGGTATACCCAAATAATCGCTAAATAACTACTTGTTACCCGATCAACCTTGAATACACAATACATTCCCAAAATACCCCTAGGCTCACCCCAAGCCAGGTATTTGACCCTGTTGTGACTATTCTGCTAATCCGCTCACTTGGACCGCCTTGAGCCCAATATCGCAAATTTACCCACATAATGATGTGGTCTGAGTCATAACACACACACATAATTACATTTATGGCATCAACATGCCAATATTATAAATACACCCTTATTAACAAGAACGAGCTCACATGCATATTTAATACACATAAACATGCATATATATATATATATTCATATTATAGTATAACTCAAGTAATCAACTAATGATACACATATATTATAATTAATTCACCTAATAATGAAATTAAATCATTTATTGCCCTCCCAGTACGCTAATCAAGACACTAAGCCTTATTAGGAAATTTGAAATGTTACATTGTCACGAGCAATATTTTCCTCCCCTCTGTTACCTTAATTCCGAGCCATTCTTTCTAACCGTTTCTGTTTCCGATTTCTTCTACAAGTTTTCTCAATTTCAGGATCAACAGACACCCTTGATTCTGATCCCTGTCGTCGCATAAACTACTTGAACACCTGAAATCACAAATTGCGAAAAACCAGGATTAGAACGGTATAAAAGAAAAACAACCAAATTAGAAAAAGAATTAATTTCCTTGTTAATAGTAAAAATAGTCCCCTGGCACGGCGCCAAAAACTTGTTACAAATTTTCTACACGCAAGTATACACGTTCGTTTAACAAGTAATATAATGTAAGAAAGGTCAAACCCACAAGGATTGTTACCAAGTACCAATCATTAATATTAGGGGTGTGCACGGTGTGGTTTGGGCGATTTGAACACTTTTTAATACACTACGCCACAAGTGTGGTGTAGTAACTAGAACACACCATGCGATGTGATTTGGTTGCACCAAACCAGACCATTTTTTGCAGTGTGGTTTGGGTGGTTTTCCACGGTGTAAGTGTGTTAAAAAATATGTCATAACAAAATTTAAAATTAAAAAATACTAAATCCTTAGTTTATAACAAATCCTTAATAAGTTCTAAACAACATCACAAGTTATCAATTAAGTTCAAAACAACACAAAAAAAAATACAAGTCTCCCATGAACTTCTTTTCAAAACCCTCGTGGAACTTAAGCTCAAAACATCACAAGTTATAATAAACTTCTTTTCACTCCACTAAACTACCATCATGGAAGAAACCCTCTTGCTTCACTTCACCTAATCAAGGGATACAACTTCACATATGGCTGAAATATCTGCAAAATCAAAAGACAAAACAAATGAGACAAATAAAATATAAATATTAAAAAAAAGGTTAAGAATACAAAATATAACCTGAATCAAAATCTTCATATGACATCATTTCTTCTAACATTGGAGTCATATCCAATGGCAATGAAGAACTTCTTAACCAATTTTGAGAGCATATCAAAGCTTCTACCATAGAAGGGCTCAAAGAAATCCGAAAACAATCAAGGACCCTCCCTCCAGTGCTAAAAGCAGATTCTGAGGCAACAGTTGAAACTTGGACAGCAAGAACATCACGTGCAATGGCAGAAAGAATATGGTACTTTGATGAATTGACTTTCCACTACTCCAAGATATCAAAGCTCTTATTCTTCCTATCCTCGTTACGTTCTGTTAGATACCTTTCAAGTTCATTTTTCATATCAAAAGCATCATCTTGATCATATTCTTTTTCAAACTCAGATTCAAACATGTCAATAGAATCTTCATCATCAGAATCCATCTTTCTCATTTTCTCTTGAGAAGATGTTCCTCCTTGACTAGTTACTTCTTGGGAATTCAATTTGAGGTCATTTGCATAATGAGAGATTAGCTTTGATAAACAAACCTTTACACAACTCATGATCGTCTTAACTTGTTCCTCACCATACAATTGTTTCAAGCAACATGTGGCATATTTCATTTTGTACCTAGGATCCATAACAACAGCCACATACAAAAGTACATTTTGTTTCTCTATACTACCCCAATACTTATCAAACTTAATCTTCATCTTAGAGGCCATATCCTTCAAAATTAATTTGTTACTAGAACTCCATTTAATCAGTCTCCCATGAACTAAGCACATCTCATGGAAATAGGTATTTGAAGTAATAAACAAAGAAGCACTAAACTTGAGTGCAGCATCATAAAATATTTCAAAAACTTGCAAAAAATGGCACAATTCTCCCAATCTTTAGACATTGGTGGACCCAAAGGTGTCCTGCCATTTTTGTCATTCTATAAGAAATAGCACATGTAAAACTCATCTTCTTCTCCCAACAATTTAAAAGCCTCTTCATAGTTCAATGCATAGTCCAACATCAAATAGGTAGAGCACCACCTAGTAGGTACATCTAAGCAGGCAAGAGCCTTGTCTACTTTACAAGTATTTTTCACACAAGTTTTAAATCTTGCTAGCCTAGAGGGAGAAGCTCTAACATATCTAACTGCATTACGCACCATTGCAATAGAATCATCCAAATCCCGTAAACCATCACCCACAATTAAGTTTAAAATATGAGTTGAACACCTCATATGTAAAAAATCTCCTTCACAAATGGCACTCTTCCAAATTTGCAATCTCTTCTTAATATGACTAATAGCCACATTGTTAGAAGATGCATTATCAACAGTTATAGCAAATACCATCTAAATACCCCATTGTTTTAAACATGCCTCAATTGCTTTTCCTAATGTCTCCCCTTTATGATTAGGAATTTGACAAAAATTTAAAATCCTCTTTTGCATTTTCCATTCAGGATCTATAAAGTGCGATGTCAACACCATGTAGCATACATTTTGAATGGAAGTCCATGTGTCAGCGGTGAGAGAGACTCTTTGTGAATTTTTAACAAAAAAATCATTCTATTTTTTTTTCTCATCATTATACACATTCATGATATCCCTAGCAATTGTCCACTGTGATGGGGAAACAAATTTGGGACATGCAACACTACAAAATAATTTGAAACCCTCTTGCCCCACAAATCTAAAAGACAATTCATCAATAACAATCATCTTTGCACATGCACGCCTACATTCCGACTGACTAAATTCTACAGCTATAAGATTACTTCCTCCCACACTACCATCATCACATTTCTTATGAAATGTCAAAATCTTTTGCTTCTTATCCTCCAATCTATATAGATATTTTTTACACTGATTGTTCAAATGGTTCCAAAGGGTACTAGTACCATTTTTCCTACTATGACCAGCATAATCCTTATCACAGTAGTTACAAACAACCCTAGGGTCACTTGGATCATCCTCATTTCTATGAAAATGTTCCCAAACTTCAGATAGTTGCCTAGGTTTCCTTTTAGACTTAGTAGACAATGGGGGTTTACAACTAGCAGTAGCACAATCTTGATCACTGTTACTTTTTTGGGTTGATGGAGTTTTCAATGATGATGTTGTCTTAGTGTTACTATCTTCCATTTCCATCTAATATCTATGTTCATATATAAAACAACAACAACAAAATTGTCTGAGATTATATAGCAACACGAAACATAATTACCATAAAAGTTTGAATCTCCACACAAATTATATAGAAAACAAATAGCAAAATGAAAAATTACCCAATCTTGCCAAAAATAATCACAAGCTTGTGCTGCAAAGAGATTTGACACTATATGTTAGTTATGAAGATTAACATTTAAGTGCTAACATGATAACATCTTTCAAAACTATTTTTTTTCTTTAATAAATAAAGCTAGTGCTAGAAATAGTAACTTTTGTATAATATATTTTTTTGGGCTCTGTTATGTAATTTTTTTAATGTAATAATTGTATAATAAGTGACTAGATTAGGAGTTATATGTATATATACACACACACACGATCTATACTCATCACTACTGGCTACTCTTTCTCTCTCCCTTTGATAATAAATACATAAATATCTTTAATTAGAGTATTTTTTTTTCAAACAAAATAATAGAGTGAAGTGGATATATGAATATTCAATTTTATATAAACAAACAATGACAGATCCCATAATATATTATTATGGTAGTTCTTGATCAGTTGATATATATATACTAGATACAAGTAACGTGCATATATACGTTTGGTTAGTTTTATTTATAGAATTTATTAATTATTTTTATTAAATTTATATTAATGTAATATAAATTTTGAAATAAATATCCTATTTTAATTAAATAATTTATTTATTTTTGTTTAAATTTATGTTTGTTCTAATTTTTGAATTTGGGAGTGACAATAAGAGATTAAATATTGTACGTTGATTTTAAATTTAAGTTTTTTGTTAGTTTTTTTTTTTAAATTGTTGCTAATTGATAGTCGATTATATTATATGTTTAATATGATATTATTCTAATAAGTGAGTTTAAGTTTAATTAAAATTTATTTAAGTTATAAAACGTATGATTTTTTTAAATAATTATCATTATAAACTATCTTAAAAATATTATATTTTAATTTGTTTAATTATTTATTATTTAAAAATAATTATCATTGTAAAATATCTTAAAAATATCATATTTTAATTTGTTTAATTATTTATTATTTTTAAATAATTATCATTATAAAATATCTCAAAAAAATATCATATTTTAATTTTTTTTAATTATTTATTTTATTTAAGTCACAAACTACCATTAAATATAAGAATATTCTGTTAAATATAAAAATATTCTATTAAAGTTAACATTAAAAAAATAAAAAAACCCTTAAAACCAAGAATTTATGTCATCTACAGAGTTATTATATAGAAGAGATATAGATATACACTAACTAAAATAAAATCATCGAGTCCATGATAAGAGACAAATAAAAAAAATAACAACAGCAAGAACAATAAAAATAGAGAGATAGAGATTGTGGGGTATCTTTATTTATTTAATTTCTTATAAATATATATCTGTGTTGTAATCAGAACCCATGAAAATGCACTACTTGTTTTGGCCATTAATTAAAAAAAAAAAAAAAAAGGAGAATCAGATCACTCTTTCAATCCAAAGAAGAAAATTATAGAACAGAACAGAGACTGAGTTACCAAGTTCATAATCAAGCACAACCATTATAAAGAAAGTAACATAGTTCAAATTGTTGACGATATAAAATTAAGAAAGGACAAGACCATGAAAAAGCTAGGAATACAAATTTTAAACCCATCAAACCAGAACCCACTAAAAACGCCATATGGGATAGAAAACAGAGAATGGAAAACAATAGCTTATGGAGATCATCTTCAGCTATATATTTTCTTTGGTAGTTTTTAATATGGCTCTGGCAGAAGAAGAGCCACCCAGGAACGTAACAGAGAATTTCTCAACCATATATTCAAACACTCACCTGAGTTGTTTGAAGGAGATCTTGAAGCGAATGTTCGGAGGTCTTGAGTTGTACGATTGCTGTGTGAGATAGAGATGGTGATAGGGAGGAGGAGGCACAGACGAGATGATAGAGGAAAGAGTTGTTGTGTGTATTATGTGTTAGAGAATAAGGCTATACCCTAATTTAAGTGGGCTTCTAATTTAAGTGGGCTCCTAGTTTCATATTGGGTTACTAAAAAAATGGTATATATGTAAAGTTTAATTTTTTTTAACATATTTGTAAGTATACGATGCGGTGCGGAGCAAACCAAAATTTTACACCGCCAAACCGCGCACTGCACCGCGCGGTTTAGCTAAGATACAAACTATACTGAACCATTACACTTTTGACACCGCGGTTTGCGGTGAAGTGCGATGTGGTGTGGTCGGTCACCACGGTTTGCCGGTTTAGATGCTCACTCCTAATTAATCCTAATATTCTATTTAGTTAACAATAATTTGATTGTAAGAATTAAGTAAAACTATTGGAATAAGAACGTAATTGCAAGAATAATAGATAGCAAATGAAATAGAATTCAACAATTAAATGAACTAAGGCAATAACTTCATCCACCATCCACTTTATATATCAATATCACAAATTATATTATTCAATTCTCTCTCGTGATAGCAAGTCAACAAAAGTAACTTATATTCGTACTAGGATTTACAAGTCACAACCTTATGTTAATTTTTTACATCTCTGTGATAAATGAACATAAGACAGGCATTAAGTAAGACAATTCTAAAGCTACACAGACCAAATAGGTACTCTCATCCTATAATAAAATCTATGTCTATTCAATTACAGCATAATCAATTCTCACATCTCAGATTTTGAATCAAAATCATATAAATCATGTAATAGATGGCCATTAAATCACAAGCATTAAGCATAAATTCGAATAGATCACAAGATAGAATAGAAATCATAAAACTTGCATTAATTCAAAATAAAGTTTCAAGAGAATCTATTAAAACCCTAGAAAAAGAGTTTAGTTAATGACAGAATTTATAATAACCATAGAAGAATTAAAAAAAATCCAAATTACAGAAATTAAAAGTAAACAAGAAGAAAAACTATGATGAGTTCTTTGAATCCACTTGCAATCCTCCACAATGTGCTTATCTTCGTCTGCTAGGGTTAATCCCTTTTAAAAACATCATTAAGAAAGCTTTTATATCCCTAATTAACTATGTGCGAAAAGACAAAATTGCCCTTGAAAAATACCCCAAATTTTGCTTCCGTACGGACTGGCGTCGCAGCTCCATCTGATAACACTGCAGCTCTAAGTTGCTTCGAGTTCTAGATTTCGTCTCTGGAGTATGTAGCGTCGCGACTCAATTTGGTAGCGCCGTAGCTCTAATTCTCATTTTAATAGAGCCTCAGCTCTGTCTCCCTGGAACCTAGGCGCTAATTCTGGCTACTTTTTCCCTTCTCTGTAACTCTTAGGATCGTGGCTCTACACATTAGAGCTGCAGCTCTAATTCCAATTTTTCACCAAATCACCAATTTGACCCTCGGTTTCGCCCAGTTTCCATTCCTTAGCCCGTTTAATACCGTTTCTTCAAGAATTAAGCACTTTTCCTCCAATTTCAAACTATTTCCTTAATAACCACACTTAATCCTGAAAACACAATAAACACCCACATAATATCGCACAAAGCCAAATAAAATACTAAAATTGCATCTTAAAACATGACATATAATATTATTTATTTATGTAAAATTTATATGACAATTATAAAAACTTAATAAAAATAATTATTAAATATTCTAAATAAAACTAAGCAAAGGTACATTGCACGTTGTTTGTACCTAATATATATATATATATATTAGCGTAGTGGAATGGATACACTATTGTGAAAATTATATTATTTCAGTGCAAAATTTACATTACTATTATTAACTTTTTTATAAAAAGTTTAACGTAAATTGTTGTTTTCATTAAATGTAACATTTTTTATTAATATATTTTAACATCGTTAGTTTTAAAATTATCTAAATAAGAAAAATATTTAAAAAATATATAAATTGAAAAATGCTGGAGAATATATATTGCAATGGAATAATAGAAACCAAATTTACAACTCAATACTAGAATACAATTGGGACAATAGGATTGATAAAATAAAGTTACAACTCTAATGCACAAAATACAAGTAAAATAGATATATGAAGAAGTAGAAGAGAATGAGATTACAAACTCAAGACAATAACAATACAAATAAAATAAGAACAAAGAAGAACAAGAGAATGAGATAAGAACAATAGAAAATAATGATGAACACTCTTAATACTCACACCATCTCAAGTGAAGAGTAGTGAGGAACACTAGACTTGAACAAGGTTCGAAACCTTTGTCCAAAACCTTATTACCCATATTCCCTTAGCACTAAGCGACTCTCAAGTTTGGAAATAGCTCTTTGGAATTATCAAATTTTTTGTTTTTCAGCCAAGTGCTAAAATGGATTAAAAACTCCTATTCACAAGTGACAAAATAGTCTTTGTTTATAGAGTTTTGAGACACCATTTGAATGTCAAATTACACAAACCACTTGGTTGTTACTAATGTTAAATTAGGTGTTTATGGAATTAAAGGGTATATTTGGGAGTTACTTAAAGTATTCCAAACGTTCACATTGATGAAAATGCAAAAATGAGATTTGGCTGCCAGCGCCCTAGGACGCGGGCTAAAGCTTTTAACCTCCCAATTTTTGCACTTTGCCACAAAAACGTCCAAATTCTTCCCCTTCGGATTTTGTAACTTCCATACACCTAATGAGAGTTAAAATCACACTCCAACAACCATATAACATAATGGCTCATGAAATTCAATTTAGAAATGTGTAACCCTCATTTTACACATTATTGGGTGATCTTTTGGAAGTTACAAATGGTTACTGATTTTGTAAGATATGTAACTCTCAAAAGAGTGTTACAAATTTGGACACACACATTTGTTCCACTTATTTGTAACTCTCAAATTATGTTACAAAATGTGACAAACTCATTTTTTCACATTCATTTAATCTAACATTGTATTATTATAAATAATATAACAAAAAAAATGAGTCATAATAATTTCTCATAACATATTTTAAAATTTCTTATTGAAGTATTTAAATTACTCTATCAATGATGTTTTCAAAATTATAACCGAAAAATATTATTGTGCTTAGATTTATTCTTTTCTTTCATTTATTAATTATTTATTTTGTCATTTAATGTATTTTGTTTATCCAAATATATATGTAATAATGAAATAAGACATATATATATATATACTTTTCTTATTTTGTCGTTTATTTTTTTGATGAGAAATTACTTATTTTAATTGCTCTAGCCATTAATTAAATAATATATATTTATATATAACTTTTTATTGGCCTTATTACTTTTTTAATTACATAATTAAAATTTGATCAAATAAACAATTTAAATTCATAGTTTTAATTTATAATTTTTTTTATTGAAATTCATACGCATTTTTTCTAAAAGAATATTAGAAAAATATTTAATTTTAAAACTAGAATGCAACATATCTTTTATATATAAAAAGTGTGTACTTAAATGATTTTTGGTTTAATAATTTTTTTTAAAAATAAATATTATGTTTTTTTTTTTTTTTAATTATAGACAATGTTTTGGTTTAATATTTTTTCTAAATGTATTTATGTTATTTTTTATAACATATGAAATTGTTTATTTATTTAAAATTAAGATGACAATTAAAAAAATATAATAAAAATAAATTAATAAATATTCTAAATTAAACTAAGTAAATATGCATTGTATATTGCTTTTACCTAGTATAAATATATATATATATATATGCAAGGTTAGCATTTACATAAAAAAAAAATCATTGTTATAGCGTATCATATAGTGCTCAATACCATTTGATTTGATATTAGACAATTGATATAATTTAATATTGAATCTCACATTTTTTATTTTAAATTATAATATGTAGAATTTGATATTAAATTGCACCAATTAACATATGCCGCATCAAGTGGTGTTAACATCATTGATGTCCCTTAATACAATATATATATATATATTGTGTATTTAACAATTTTTCTTATTTTAATAGATTTTTGTTGTTAACTTTAACAAAATATTACAAATATTTAACGGAATATACCTTTAAAACTAATTAAAAAATACGACAAAAATAAATATTTAGTAATTATATAAATATAATGTAACGACCCAACTATTCTAGACTTTGGACCATTAATAACTACTATACTAATGTTAAGAAAACGTACATATGCAATAACCATAACTTTATTTAAAAACTGTAAAGTAAATGTTAAATACATAAAAATTCATTTAGGATATGGTATCCCATTGTTTTGAAAATAAAACAAAACATAACTTAAATAAATTGGTTACAAAATTAAGTGTGGAAAAATAATACATAGAAATCATAACTAAAAGACTAAAAAAAAAACTTCATCCTCAAATCGTACGCGTAGTCCACCGATTCCATCATGCCTCAATACACATCCCCAAGCTGCTAAGAACCTTCCCGCCGCCAAAACTATTTTACTGCACATATAAAACATAAAGGAATGAGCCTAATGCCGAGCAAGGAAAATCTACTACAAGCATGAAACATATACATATACATACACATAAACTATAAACTATAAACTATAAACTATAAACTGTAAACTATAATCATATGACTATATAAATACAACATCTATTACAATGGTCATCATACTTTTTGGGACTTGCTAGCTAAGCAATCATATGCCCATAAATTTACGGGGCTAGTTATCTAAACATGTCACATAAATTCATGGGGCTCGTTATCTAAACAATCATATGCCCAAGAAATCTACTACTGGGACTTGTTATCTAAACAAGTTATTTATTTGTTATCTAAACAAATTATGTGATTGTTATCTAAACAATCCAACAACTAAAAACATATCATACTTACAACATAAACATATATCAACAACATAAAAGCATACAAATCTACCCTATTTTCCTTACCAAAAACCGAGATGTGGGAACAAGATCGGGACTTTGGAACACTCCTAAAAACCATAATAGAGAGGTGAGTGTACTAAGGAAAAGAGATGAAAAGAATGAACTACACCATCGAAAAGATACTTACCAACAATAACCTCAAGTTCAAGAACTTAGATGCCTAACCAAGAATAGAAAAGACTGAGTTAGGATTTGAGTAGAGAAGAACTATAAGAATCAATACAGAAAGGAACTAGAATTAGGAATACCTTGAATGCTTCTATGACCGAACTATACCTCGAAACCGAAATACACTATAACCTTACTTCCCAAGTGTTTATTAAGCTTATAATGATTAAGCTTATAACCCCAACACCAAGTGTTTACCGCTCTATAGTCTCACTAGCACCTGGAAGGCTCTGATCAATGCTTGAAGAATGAATGAAAAGCCCTGGTGCTAAGTCCTATTTATAGAGTTCTAGGTATAAAAATCTTCTTTTTGGCTTTGAATAAAAATAATTAATTTAATTGAAAATATTTGAATATTATTCAGCCAAAGGCTTAAGACTTGGTCAAATTTTTCAGAGAGAGGTTTAAGGAGTCAAAACTTGATTTTTAAAACAAAAATAATAAAAACAAATAGAATCCTAACTTCTAACTCCATAAATCTCGTAACTCTAAACTCATATGCAGTAAAATCAACATATCTAGAGCTGTAGGACTCCGATTTAGACTCTCTTTATACCATTAGAAAGCTAATTCAATTATCTACAACTTTCTAGAAATACTATTTTTTGAAATTCATAACATAACTTGGTCAAAAATATGTTAGAAGTTACAATACCCTAAAATTACGAAAAAATTATTTACAACCTAATCCACAAATAAATAAAATTGTGACAAATGTCATACTCCTAACAGATTCTGATGAAAACTAAGTCTTATATTTCGCTTATTTTATCATTAAAATAACAATTCCTTAATTATCATGCATATGACAAATGTCATAATCCTATTGGCTCTATCTAAACATTATGTTATAATAATTGTCATATTAATAACCAGTAATATTAAAATCAAACCTTATGTTATAATTAATATTCTTAAACTATAAGTTAAACTTATAAAATCTACAAGTGTTACTACGAGTGTCCAACTAAGTCCCGGCTTGAACCAAAATCCACAGTCATAAACATACTACAACTACTACTAGCTATTACTATTACTACTACTATCTAACTAGCTAAGTAAAGTTCTTGGACTCTACATATAAATTCAAATATTATGAAATATTGTCATTATTATAATATTTAATACAAAGCTAGATATTTGATAATTATATTAATATAAATTAAAATTTTATACAATATCATTACTATAATAATATGTAACACAAGACTAGATATTTAATAATAATACTACACATTCTTAATTTTTATAAAATTTTGGTGGAATAATTTTTTAGTAATTATATTAATATAAATTCAAATAGTATAAAATATCATTATTATAATAATTTTTTAATACAAGATTAGATATTTAATAGTTATATTAATATAAAATCAAATGTTATAAAAAATCATTATTGTAATAATATTTAATACATAATCCTAATTTTTTTTTTTAAATGATCATTTATATTTAAAAATAAAACATGTCACTTTTTTATTACTTAATCTAACTTATATAAATATATATTCATATTAAGTAACAAAAACATATTATAAATACACATAATAAATATTATATATTGGTTTATTTTTTAAAATATGTTTTTATGTCATTTTATATATATATAGTATGTTATTTTTAAAAAATTATATTGAAATCATAAAAAATATAATAAAAATAATTAATAAATTTTCTAAATAAAACTAAACAAACGTGCATTACACGTTGTTTGTACCTAGTATATAATTTAATCTTTGACAAGTTCTCAAATTGAGTGATACTGAAATCCTAATTCTTTTTACCTTGGTGTGTGTCGTTAGTCGTACCAAATTTAATTATATTTTATTTCTTAATTTTTTCAACTACTTTAGAATAGCGGCAAATAAAGATTGAACCACGATAACTATTATTCAATTAATTATTGGAAATTAGAAACAATAATGAAAAATGGGATTTTAAAGTTTCAAAATAAAAATAACATAAAACAATGAATGAAGCAATTGAACTAATAATAACAATTTTAAGAAACATTGATTACTATATTTCAAATTAAACTATTAACCCTGCAGATAACACATAAGCAGTCATTATCTCAAATCTCTCTAGTTTACTTTATTAAAGCGAAATGCTCTTAATAAATTCTTTTTACTAAACAACCTAATGACAATCACCTTACATTTAATCTAGCAAAAACATTAATTTCTATGGAGATGAGTTAATCTATACAAAAAATCCAACAAGCGTACAATTCATTTAACCTACTTTGTATTCTTTATCACAATTAAAAGCACCTTGACATTATCCTTAATTGCAAATTATCACAAAAACCTAAAGTTCTAAAGGAATATGTGAATGGATACCCTAAGATGATAGTAGACTAAAGCAAAATCTTATTTAGGGGCACTCTAAACAATATTAAAAAAATAATCATAAAATGAAGCATAGAAGAATATAAGCAATTCAATATCAAGGAATAAGTAAAATAATAATCATCATTGAAATCAAGAACTCATGTCTAGGGTTTTGATATAACCCTTAACCTATAGAGAAACTACTCTGTAATCTCAAACATAATCAAAATCATAATTTAAAATAATAGAGTTTAAGAAGAAGAAAAAAAAACTACAATGTTGATGTAGATGATGAACAATTCTCCTTCTCTCTGAGTTTTAGTCTCTCAAAAACATAATTAAAAGTTAATTTAGAATTTCCATTTTTTTTTATCAAGAAAGAAAAACTTTATTAATCACAGACAAATTACAAGCCAAAACCTTCACTGAGAAGGGAACAACAACATTACATAGAAGATAATTTCCTCACAAAAACCAACTCTTTGCCTGTCAACTTCCTTTGAGTAAAGCAATTACATCTGTAGCTAATGTCCTTTTTAATCATATCAACTATACAATTGACACTATAAGAAAAGTGATTAACATAACAAGAATTACGATTATACCAAATGTAATACACCATCGCTGAGAAGATAGCCGCCACAAGCGCAGCTATAACATCTCTCCTCATATTTTCAATCCACCGAGACCAATCACTGAAATTCAAAGGCCAAGTGCACCCCAGCCATCGTTGGACTTGCTGGACTATCTTCTGAGAAAAATTGCAGTCAAAGAAAAGATGCTCATGATTTTCTATCTCAAGCTCACATACTGGGCAGAGGAGGCTATGAAGCTGCATAAGCACTCTATGCAGATGGTCTCGAGTTAATAACTTCCCATTCACCGCTTGCCAAGTGATAAATCTATGCTTAGGCACACTAGTTCTGTTCCAGACAAAATGATGGTACCTAATCGGGTCTTGCTGGATGCAATTCATATACAACACACCAACTTTAAATCTCCCATGTCTAACAGCTGCATCAATATCTTTTTGAGTAAACACATCACGCAACATACAAATTTTGCGCCAATACCAGCTGGTATCCACCTTAAGATTGTACTGCCAGAAGCTTTGGCCTTTTAAATACACTGTGTTGATCCATTTCACCCAAAGAGTTTCAGGTTGATGATTAATAGCCCAGATATATTTGGCTAACATTGCTTTGTTCCACTTGGTTCCTTCACCGAAACCTAACCTGCTAAATCTTTTCGGCAAACAGACTGAGGACCAAGAAGTGAGATGAAAATTACTTCTTGTACCATTATTTCCCCAAAGAAACCACAAGCAAAGTTTATCTACTTCTTTGACAATGCTTTGAGGGAGCAAGAATATGTTCATCCAATAATTGCACAGCCCCAACAGAACAGAAGTGATCAATTGAGTCCGCCCTGCATATGATAAATGTCTACTAGCCCAGGTGTGAAGTCTAAGCTTGATTTTTTTAAGAATCTCACCACAGTCAGCCATTTTCCATTTAGTTGGCCGCATAGGGATCCCCAGATACTTAAGAGGGAAAGTTCCCTCATCAAGCTGAACTATCTGAAGAAGCTGGTTCTTAACAACAGTCGAAACCCCTCCAAAAAACACTTGAGATTTACTGATGTTAGCCTTCAGACTAGTGCTGTTACAAAACTCCTCAAACACCTGCTTAACCACCTGAACTGAGCCACTATTAGCTTTGCAAAATATCACTAAGTCATCAGCAAAGCAAAGATTTATGATCTTAAGGCCTTTACACAGAGGGTGATATCTAAACTCATGTTGTTGAGCACCTAGTTGAAGCAACCTCGTAAGATATTCCATAATCAAAACAAATAGCAAAGGAGATATAGGGTCCCCCTGGCGAAGACCCTTAACACCCCTAAACCCCCCCCTGCATTCTACCATTCAGCATAAGGACATAAGAGGTGCCACAAAGACAAACCATCACCCAATGAATGAATCGGTTAGGGAATCAAAAACCAATCAGTAATCTCTCTAGAAAGCACCAATCTACTGTGTCATAGGCCTTGCTCAAGTCAATCTTTAGAGAACATCTTGGGGAAGAATTCCTTCTATTGTAGTTCTTAATCAAGTCTTGAAATATAAGTATATTATGTGCTAACGATCTCCCTCTAACAAATGCACCTTGGTTTTGACTTATCAAATGAGGGAGAACCTCTGAAAGTCTACTGCAAATCATTTTTGAGATGCACTTATATAATGTGTTGCATCAAGCTATGGGCCTGTAGTTGACTACTCGGCTAGGTGAATCAGTTTTAGGAACCAAAGCAAGCGCTGTTTCATTGAGAGCCTCAGGAATTTTGCCATCTCGAAAGAATCCCAGAACCGCATCTGATATACTATCCCCAATATCCAGCCACATTGTTTTATAAAATTCAGACCCAATTCCATCCGGCCCTAGGCTTTTAACGCTTGGAATGCTTAGGAGAGCCTTCTTAATATCAAATTTCCCAAAGTCCCTAGTCAACCGCAGCTGCAACTCAATATCCAGACAAGTCCCAAACTCCATACACTGTACATTAAATGAACCATTAGCTGAACTAGAGCTGCCCATGTAGCCTCTGAAATGATTCAGAAAATGATGAACCACAGCCTCATAATCATCAATAATATCCCCTCACTCATTCAGAAAGGAGACAATACGATTCTCCTCTCTTCTTTTTTTGATGCAAGCATGAAAGTATGCATTATTATCATCTCCCTTCTGCAACCAAGTTATTTTGCTCCTTTGAATTAAAAAACTTCTGTACCTATCAGCATAATCTTGATATTGGATAGCTGCTGATTTTACAGCCTCCTGTGCAGCCAAATCAGATGGGGCAACTTGAGCTCTAGTGAGAGCCAGCTGATAGTCTCCTTTAGCTTGGTGATATCTCTGTTCAACATCTCCAATTTCCTCTCTACTAAAGGATTTCAAAACATGCTTTAATCTAAGAATTTTCGTAGTCACACCCAACAGACCCCTTGCTGCCAAAGGTTTATTCCAATTGTCTAGAACCACCTCCTTAAATCCTCTATGAGTTGTCCAGAAATTAAAGAACCGGAAAGGTTTAGTGACCAGCGATCCCATCTTGAGAGATTTTATGAGACAGTAACAGTGATCCGAAAAGGCCTCCCAATGAAATTCTGCAATAGAGTGAGGCAGAGCATCAATCCAATCTTCATTAATGAACACGTGATCTATCTTTGAATAAATCCTATCCTCTCCATCTTGTTTATTGGACCAAGTAAAATTTGAACCAATTCTCTTGATAGAAACCAGCTGGGAATGGGTAAGCCAGGCATTAGAATCAATTAATTCAGCAGCGCTAATAGTCCTCCCTCCCACTCTTTCATCAAAATTAAAAACAGCATTAAAGTCTCCCATAATCAACCAAGGTCTATTTATAACATGTATGCTAGACAATCCCCTCCACAACTCCAATCTCTCTTCTAAAGTGTTGAGACCATAGACAAATGTCACCAAATACTCCATCGGCATGCCTGTGATTTTTATTGAACATTGAACCAATTGGTGTTGATCAAAAAGAACCTGAACCTTTGTAAATGATTTCCACCAAAGAACTAAAATACGACCTTCAGAGTTACTACTGCTGTAGTAATCCCAACCACAAAACAGTTTAATCATCATGTCATCAATTTTTTCCTTCTTCAACTTATTCTCCAACAAAGCTCCAATTCCCACTTTATTTATCCTTAACACATTCAAAATAGCTAATTGCTTTTCTCTTTTATTCATACCCCTTACATTCCAACTAAGTATATTGGAGCAATCCATCTAATTTCAAGTCATTTAAATTCCCACTTGTTCCACCTTTCCCCTGTTCCTGAAGTACCTTAAAGGCATTATGTTTCTTGTCTAAAACAACTTTAATAAGCTTCCCTTTCCCTCGTGAAATCCCTGTTTTCTTAAGCACTTCCCAATTCTCCTTATTATTAGAGCCAGGAGTTAAAGCCAGATCCTGAGTACCACCAGCAGCATCTCTAATGATCTCAATCCCTGCCTTTTCAAGTCTCCCCTCCACATCCTTAACAGGGCCAGGAACTCCATTTTTATAGCCCTCTTAATTGCATTTAAAAATAAAATTTAAAATACAGAAATCGTCCCTGGGCTGCGGCTTAAAATTTCCCCGCCTCGGCCTAGAGTCGCTACCTTCTTCTCTTCAATTTCCTAAGCAACCGAGATTTTCTTCAGCTGCAGCCACTGACGGTAATTTAATCACAACTTCCTTGATATAACTCAAAATTCACTACAACAAAAAGGGTCTTTAGGGGCGACGAATGTCGCCCTTAATAAAGTGGCAACATGTCGCCGCTGAAGTGTCACTGCTAATATTTTGACACTAAAGTTGATTATTAGCGGCGACAAAATTGTTGCCCCTAATAAATAGTATTAGTAGCGATATTTTCGCCTCTATTAAATTGAATGTCGCCCCTAATAATATAATATTAGCGGCGACTTTGATATTATTAAGGGCGACTTTTGTCGCCCCTAATACTTTTATATAATAAAAAATTATTAAAATAATATATTTTAATTTATAATATCAAAATTAAATATGCATAAAAATAATAATACTAATATTAAATATGCATAAAAATAATAATACTAAAATTAAATATGCATAAAATTAATAATTTATTCAAAAAGCAATCCAATAATATAATATTATCCAAATTAAATATCCATACAATAATTTATTAATTAAAAGTTATTGTTAAATACAATAATATATAAAACATCTCAACTCTCGGCGCCCTCCATAAATACCTGACTCACAACTGGATGGGATCGTAGTAGGATCTGATGGATCTTGACCACCACCATCTCCACCATGGTATGAAGCTACATTTGCTAACATCTTTAAACTAAATATGACCAAATTTGTTTGTTATTATGAATATCAAATATATATTATTTATGAATATATAGTTGTAATCACCACAAAATTATTATTTAACATTTCTGATTACAAATTCACAACATAACAAATCCATAATTTTATAAATCATTCAACATTTATGATATATAATTATTTAAATATAAAGTTTTTCTTATGTAGATAGAAGAACTAAGTACAATAGTCAGTGTCATCACTTATCAAATTAACATCTATTGGTGAAACATGATTGGTATTATCATCATCACTAAGGTCAACAAGTAAATCATCCTCATCATCGGCTTCTTCTACGTCTTCGACTTCTTCATCATCATTAATACAATCATCGGTATCTTGAGCAGTCGAATAAGGTCGAGGGACGATGCCTATGAATGTTGCTAGTTGATTAGATTGTTGAACAACCAACTCCCCAAGCTCAACAGTCAATATGGAATTGGATGAGTTTGTGTCATGTACAACATCAATATTAGCAATCTAATCAAAACTGTTTGGAATATCCCAAACTTGCCTATGATTCACTTCTTCAACAACTTTCCAAGCTTGACCTCTAAGTAGATCATCGAGATAGAAAACTTGTTTAGCTTGGCTAGCAAGTATGTACGGCTCATCTTTATACCATTCACTGCTCACATTTATATTGGTGACATTTTCAATAATTGTTTTCTTTTTTTTTGGGTCCGTGTTGAACCATTTACATCGAAACAATACCACTGAATATACACCAATATAAGATACCTCCAATATCTCTTCAAGTTGTCCATAATAGTTAAAACATTTTATCCTAGCAACACACACTCCACTATTTTGTGTAATACGATTTTGATCTCGAATGTGTGTAACATATCGAACACCATTCACTATACATGCTTGAAAGGAGTACGCCAAAAGATCATACCCAGATGCCAAAGCGAGCAACTCATCCCCATTCTCTAATGGCCTGAGTTGCTGCAAGTCATTTATCTAAATATACTAAAGCATATTATAATAAGAAACTTATATTTCAATCTAACAACAAATAATGTCGTAGGTATAAATTACCTTCTCGTGAAACCAGGAACGAAACTCTTTTTTGTGCAAAAGGTTATGATCGCCCAATGGATCCCTCTATTTGATCTCACGAAGGTGTTCGCTTTTGATTAACATAGTGTTATAGTTCGAAGATGTTACATTAAAAACAACATAAAAAAAAGATAATTAAATTTACCTACTCCATATAGACTTCAATTTCATAAGAATTCTCTAGTATGAACCACTCAACTATATTCCAAGTTTTTTCGTCGAGAGGCACTTGAAATCCCTTACTCAATGGACAATATTGACATTAAAACACTGATAGGTGGCATGGAATATAAACTATATCTGCATTTCGATCCGGACGATTAAATTTGGTTTCCACGCCTTTGAAATACATGGAACAAAATGTTAAAGCCTCTTCTACCACATATCCTTCAGCTATGGACCCTTCAGGACGAGCTTTATTCCTGACGTAGTTTTTTAATTTCTTCATGTATCTTTCAAAAGGATACATCCATCTCATAAATATCGGCCCACCCAATAAAGCCTCTTTTGGAAAATGCAAGACCAAATGTATTATTATGTCAAAAAAAGCTGGAGGAAAAGCAACTCCATTTTGCATAAGATGTGAATGACCTCCCTTTGAGCTTTCTCCATATCATTTACATTCAAGGTCTGTGAACATAATTGTCTGAAGAAATTGCATAGTTCCATTATGGTGCCTGATATAGATTCTGGAATAAACTTGCAAGTACCCACTGGAAGTAATCGTTGCATTATCACATGACAATCGTGTGACTTCAACCCAATGATATTTGAATCATTATCAGTAACTTTCTACTTCAAGTTAAAAAAAATCATCTCGCAGTTTAACACCTTTTAGAAATTGAAGAAATTCTCGCCTATCTTCAGGAGTCAACACGTAAGGAGCATGTGGTTTCATTAACTTTTATTCTGATCTTCATATATCCACAATGCGTCCCTAACTCCCATATTCTTCAGATCATGTCTTGCATTTGTAGTGTGTTTGGACTTATCGTTATCCAGGATAGTACCAAGGACACTGTCACATACATTCTTCTCAACATGCATAACATCTAAGTTGTGTTTAACCTCGTTTGTACTCCAGTAGTCAAGTTCATAAACGATGTTTTTCCCCTCCAATTACTATCCTTCGCACCTCTTTTTCGTTTCAAACCTCTCATGTTTCCCCGGGACTTGAGGTGGTAGAGCATTAACTTGATCTAAGATATCCTGACAAGTAAACTTTCTTGGAGGATGTCTTCTCTCAACTCTTTCGTTGAATTGAGTGTCCTTTCTCCACCGATGATTACTGGTCAAGAATCGTCTATGACCAATGTCTTACCAATCACTCGAATAGAGGATGTGTCTTCGTTGCATGTAGGACAAGCCTTGTAACCCTAACCACTCCACCAGACAAACTACTTCGAGCAGGAAAATCGTTCACCATCCACAAAAGGGTCGCACGCATCTTGAACATGTTGTTGTTTCTACCATCCCTAGTTTCCACCCCGTTAATCCAAAACTCTTTCAACTCATCCACCAATGGCCTAAAATATACATCCATGTCCTTACCTAGTGATTTTGGCCCAGGAATAAGAAGAGTCAGTATAAAATAATGGTCCTTCATACAAAGCCAGGGTGGCAGATTATAGTTCGTCAGACAATAGGCCACATGATGTATGATAAACTCATGTCGCCAAATGGATTAAGCCCATTGGCAGCCAAGCCCAGATGAACATTTCTAGGATCTCTTGCAAAATCAGGATGTTTGGCATCAAAATTCTTCCATGTTAACCCATCAACCGGATGACGCATCATCCCCTCTTCTTTCGATATCCCAGTATGATGTCATAGCATCTCTTCCACTGTATGCCTTGAACTGTACAATCTTTTTAATCAGGGAATCAACGGAAAATAACGCATCACCTTATGCGGAACCTTTTTCCCTTTATTCTTCTCATTTATCCACCTGCTACTCCCGCACAACAGACATGAATCTTTAGATGCATGCTCATCAAAAAATGAACAACAACCATATCTACACATGTATTGATTGGTATCCTAACCCTAATTTACTCAGTTTTTTTTAGCCTCGTAGTAGAATGTTGGAATTTTGTTTTCCTTAGGAAATGCAAACTTTAATTACTTCAACAATTCATCAAATGTGTTGTTCGGTATCTTCCCCCTCACTTTCAAGTGCATCAACTTAGCTAAAAAGTTCAGCGATGATATCCAATCACAGCCCGGATACAACTTAGCTTCAATCTCGTTGAATAACTCGTCATAGTACTGACCAATTCCACTGTTAGCTTCTTCAGCATTGTTCGGTAAAAGGAAATCTTCAATGATATCTCGCATCTCATCTACGGGCTCATTCTCACCCACCCCTTCATCATCAACATCTTCCTCGACTTCCCCATGGTAAATACACTGTTCATAACTCTGTTGGAAACCCCGATCGAATATATGTGCTTGGACGACATCCAAAGTTTGAAGTCTAAGATTCATTCATCTGATGCATTGACATCTTATTCTCCCGTCACAATCTTTGTGTTGTGATGCCATATTCATGAAATTTTGGAGATCAATCCAATAAGCATCACATGCACGATTTCTCAATTTCGTCCAACTCTTATCAATCGCCATATACGATACATATAAGAACATACAATTTTAAAATATTAATTAAGTCAATTAGTTGAGTTGGTTGGTGAGCATGTTTACCAATTTTATTTTCTTTTATCAAAAAAGTTAAAATGAAATAAAATAAGACATCTAGTACTCCCCACTTTTTCAAATTATTTGAAGAAATATCTTGAAAAAAATGAGGAATACTAGATGAATACATTAACTAGAATTACTATCCCAAAGGAATCCACTAGGTCTATGACTTTTCATTATTAGAAATAATAACAATTTTTTTGTTATTAGAAATAATAACAATAATAACCATCATACCCTATCCCGACCCCCGACATTATCCCGACCCTGTGAACCCTATCCGGACCCTAAAAGACCTTATCCTGACCCTATTAAGACCTATCCCCACCCTATCTCGACCCCCGACATGATAAAGATCCTATCCCGACCACCGACATTATCCTGACCCTATGAACCATATCCCGACCCTATAAATACTATATCTCGACCCTCGACATTATCTCGACCCTATGAACCATATCCCAACCTTATAAAGACCATATCCCTACCCTATAAAGACCTATCCCGACCCCCAACCCTATAAAGATCATATCTCGACCCAATCTCGACCCCGACCCTATCCTGACCTTATAAAGACCCTATCTCGACCCCCGACCTTATCCCGACCCTATAAGGACCATATCTCGACCCCCGACCTTATCCCGTCCCTATAAAGACCTTATCTCGACCCCTGATCTCGCTTATCCCGACCCTATAAAGACCATATTCTAACCATAGAAAGACCTTATCCCGATCCCCAACCCTGTAAAGACCCTACATCCCTATCCTGACCCTATAAATCTACAAAAAAATGGGCCGCATCTCCCCTATAAACAGTTAAAAAAATAATTCAAACAGCACACAATAAGTTTCTTACTTATATCTCCGCAGCATACAAAAATTTCACAGAACCTACTTCACTAATACATACAAGTTCATAACATTTCGTTATCACCGCAACACACAATATGTATCTCAGAACCTACTTCGCTATGGATGAATATTTAAGATATTCAAACTCCTCTAACAATAGTACAATATGGACAACAACAACAACAACAAGAACAATAATAATAATAATAATAATAATAAGACAAACAATAAGGTACACATACCAATTAATAAAAGACTCCAAAAGAAAAGACTGCAAAAATTACACCAATTTATTTTCTCCTAAAAAGAAAACAAAGTTAGTAAAACAAAATTAAATTATAATACATAAAACATATATTATATATACTCCTCACATATATATATATATATATAAACACACATAGTGTCAAACATACACAAATATATATATGACAATTTTCATGTAGGGGCTTCACTTTAAGTCCTACCGGTGGGGCTCTTCAGTATTCTCGATCCGTGAACAGTTTTCGACACGATTTTTTTTAATGATCGTGTTGTTTAGAGCATCGTGCAAATTTTTAGAAAATTCTGAATATTTTATAGTACCGAAAACTAGGTTCAAACATGTTGATTTCCACGTGCATAAAAAAAATTAGTCACGCGTGTAACAACATGTTTGAACTTAGCTTTCGGTACTGTAAACTATTCAGAATTTTCTAAAAAATTTTAGGATGCTCCAAATAGCTACAATATACATGGTCATAAAAAAAAATTGCTCCAAAAATTTTTCACGGGTCGAGAACACTGAGAGCCTCACTAGTAGAGCTTAAAGTGAAACCCCTATAGAAAAATTGTCATATATATAAACATATATATATATAAGGGTGCACTCTTAATGGTTACTGCCTATGGATGGTTACTTTAATATTAATCATTGGATTAAGATCAATAGTCCATATTTATAGTTGTTAATTAAGATTTCTAAAAATAAATTTTGATTTTTTCAAAATTTTTAAAGGGTTACTTGATGAAAAACGTGTATTTCTTATGAAAATATAATATTGTAAAATTTTCATTTTTCAAATGCATGTCAATTTCTAAATATAGTTAATATCTCTCATTGGTTGGAAACAACATAAATTATGGCAAAAGTAAAATAAATAAATTCAAAATTAATGTAGAAAAAAATTATTTACTTGTTGGTGACTTGCTATATCAAGTCACTATGTTGCCACATCATCATAATTATTAGTACTCATCTGTGGGTAGTAACCATTGAGAAGTCTTCCATATATATAAATACGTACACATAAACACACACATATATCAATACACATACGTGTGTATATATATATACATAAACATGCAATGATATATAATCAAATACATACACAAACACACACGGTCACACACATACGTATACATATAAATATATATATATATAAACAAATACACATATATATAAATACACACATAAGAAAATAAAAAATAACCAGAAATATTATATATATATTTACACATACAAATAAATAAATACAAACATATATACATATATACAGCCACACATACATATATATATTTATACACACACATATATACACACAGCCACATATTTATATATACACATATATTTAAAACTAAATAAACAAAACAATATATATAAAATAAAAACATATATAATTTCAAATATATATAGACATACCGAGTGGGAGAGGGATAGGGGCAGCGCGGGGTGGGGCAGCAACAGGGATGGGCGGCGCGGGCTGGGCGAGGTGAGAGAGAGAGAGCTCGAGAGAAATAGGGAGGGAGAGGGAGAGGGAGGGCGAGAGGGTGGGCTAGGGTGGCAGAGAATGAGGAGAGGGGGAGAGATGTGAGTTTATGGCAAAAACTCATGGGGCTTTGCTGTATATCGTGTAATATTAGGGGCGACACGTGTCGCCCATAATAGTCACCCTAATAAAATTTTTAACATGTGGCGACTATTAGGGGCCTAATATTCCATATGTCACCGCTAATAATATTTTAAATTAAAAAATATATCCGATGATACATCAGGGACGACCATGCTTTGTCGCCACTAATATGAGAATTATTAAGGGCGACTTATTGTCGCCGCTAAAAAGTATATTTCTTGTAGTGATTATACTATTTAAAAAGCTATGGAAAACGATCTAAAACTTATATTTCTAGAAAAATTCCAAAAAGATTATTAGAACATTGTCAAAATGAAGTGTGAAGTTTCAGGCTTGTAATGCCAAGCTTAATCATTGCTTGTAAAACATCTCAAATTCATTATTTTTCACCTAAATGTCTTGAAAATCCTAAAAACACAAAATAAATGAATTAAACATATAAATAAATGATCAAGTACATATTCATAGAAGAATAATTAATTAAAAATATACAAATTTGATACTTATCAGACATTCTTAAGAATGTGTAAGCCACTATGATTGTCAAGAAACAAAATATTCTTTTCTTATCTATGCCTAAACTCTTCCAATAATCTTGAACTCAAGCTTACAAGTTGTGAGTCCATCGTGCATTTGGCTTTGGCGTTTAGGAATGCCATGTTGAAGTGCACTTGATAAGAGTTTCTTCAAAAAAAAAAAATTAAATCTTGTTTTAATGGTACGAAGTCCTTCACTGCGTATCAACCTTTCTAATCATTTGCGCCTTTAATTTTTGTACTCAAGATCAACATGATAATAAATCATTATATTGTTCAAACTTTTTGTAATATGTATTGAGGGCCGGTCCTGGCACAAGCAGGCTAGAGCTTTGTCTAAGGCCTCTAATTAAAAAGACTCCATTTTTTAAAATGTCATTATTTTTTTTATACAAAAGGTCCCTAATTTTGAAAAATACCAATATACATGTAATTTTTTTTACAAAAATATCATATTTTTTGGAGAAATTATAAGAAATAGCCCAAAATAAAGTCATCAAGAAGCTAATGTCCTCATTTTTTAAATTGTAGATAAATGACATTTTTACATTGTTGATTACCTAAATTACCCTTTTTTATAATTTATTTATTTATTTAGGACTGTATGACTTTAATATAATGGTATATGTATATTAGTTTTGTTTAATTAGTTTTTATTTAAAAGTTATATTGATTTTTTAAGTTTTTTATAGGTTGTTAGTATATTATTTTTCAATTAGTGTATATGTTTTTTGTGGTATGGTATATAATTTTTTTTTTGTGATATTTAATTTCTATTTTATTATACATAGTGGTAGTATATAATTTTGTATCATGGTATATATATTAATGGTAGTATATAACTTTGTTAGCATAGTATATACATTTTTGAGTAATAATTTTGTAAGTTTTGATGGTATATTATTTTTCAACTCAGTATATATATTTTGTGGTATGGTATATCATTCAACAACCCATAAAAAACGAAAAAAAATCAAAATAACTTTAAAATAAAAACTAATTAAACAAAACTAATATACATATACCATAATATTAAAATATTTAGAATAAAATAGTAATTTGTTAAAGGGTGTATTTGATAATATGTGATATTAAATAGATGATTAGGCTATTTTACTACAAAATTAAAAACATGGACATTTACTTACTTTCACACAACATTAAGGGTCATTTTGCACCATGCCCCTATTGTATGCCCCTAAAGTTCAGCGCTGGGCTGCATGTACTATGATGAACTAACTATAAGACTATTGTACATATGACTTATGATATAGGAATCAAATAATATTTTGTACCAATACCAAGGCGTCTATTTCAGATTGTACAGAATTCTTTAACTTGTAGTTGCCAAAACACGTACACTTTCAAATGGTGAATTTTATTTTAAAAAAAAACAAAGAAGTTCATTACATGTGCTGTATTATAATATTTATATGTATATATATTCCCAACAATAATTAGTGTGTACTCGATTTAAAATTTTAATTAACATCATCACACATTCCCTATTCACCCCAATAATATATAAGTGGACCAAGTAATTATCCTATTATATGAAGAAAAAAAATTGAAGTAGACATGAACAAACAAATTTGTTATAGGGTCGATATATAATCTCTGTTGTTAGACCTAATAATATTTAAGGTATTTAATTAACAAAATAATCACAATAAGGCGATCTCATTGCTATATTTATTCCATCCATCTTCATCTCGATCTTCCATGTCTAAATCCACCTTATTCGTTGTATTAATGCTCGAAACATCATTCTTGGTCTCCTTAATATCACTTGAACGTACCCAAAAAGCCTTCTTTAGTCCACTCATCAACCTTTCACTAATCTTTTTGCTCCTCGGAGTACTACTACTATTACTCCCTTTACAAGAGCTTGACATAGATGTCGACGTAGCCCTAGCTTTCTCGCCACCACTAAATAATCGAAAACTAGCCGACGAAGCAGCCGGCTTATCGCCCTTAGCCACCTTATTTTCGGCGCCAAAATGGAAGCTAGCCGACCGAGCCGACTCCTGACCATGATCGGTTATCCTTCTCGTGCCGCCGCCGGCAGCCAAGTCACGATCAAGATGAGAATCCCTTAAGAGCTTCTTCATGCCGCTGAGCTCTTCCTCTAGGGATTGGATACGCAAGGTGGTGGCGTCCAGAGAGGCCTTGAGCTGCGAGTTTTGGCGTAGCGCCGCGTCGCGCTGGAGGAGGGCGCCGAGTGTGGTGACCGGAGGAGTGTCACTGTGGCGGCGACGGTGGTTGTTGGAGAAGGGTTTGGTGGTGGTGGTCGTGGCGGTGGAGATTATGCGATGGCGTGTGTTGAGCTGCTCGACTAACATGGCTCGGACCAAGAATCTGAGGGGCATTATGGGGTTTTGGACGGCCTCTACGAGAAGAGTAGGGGAGAGTTTGTCGCAGTCTATGCAGCTGCATATCTGGGATTTTTGGTCCTCAGTCATCTTCCCATTATGTCCCTGTCATTATTACATTTATAATAATTAGTAATCAAAAGGAGAATTAATATTGTCTTAATTGCAGTTTTCAAGTTTGAAATCCGAATACTACTACTATAATACTCACTATATCAATTTTTGATTCAACTAAAAATGTAATATTAAATTTCAAGATGTTACCATATTCTTCTAGCGCTCAGTTTTTATGCCCACGACTCATTTCAAGTGCATCACTACTGTATGTATTACACTTATCATTGAAAATGAGTTTACTTAAGTATATTGATTATAATTGATATACTATATAATGATATTAGTCTTTTTGTAAAAAAAAAAATTATAATTAAGGCAAGACGTATTTTTATAATTAAGGCAAGACGTGGTTTATGTTTTGTTTTTGGTTCTGTTTCGAATTTTATAGTATATTCTGCATTTGATATAATTGCTTAAAGAAGTGAAGAAAGATTATTTAATTAAGGGTTAACATCTCCCACCGAAATGTAAAAAAAAAATATTCTATTTATATGGTATGTTGAATAAATTACAGTTTTCCCCAACCCCAACTGTATATATACGTTGATCCTTTGTTTTAATTTTTTTTGTCTTTTTTTATCTCAATTTTTAATGAGAATTTTAGCATATCAAATAATATAATAATAAAAGTAATAATAATTATAATTACTACCTTCAATAAAATAAAATAAAGTAGATTAATTTATTTTTATTTTAAATGAATCTATTTATTAATATTAAAATTAATATTTAGACAATTACTCAAAAAATAAATAAATATTTATACAAGTTACAATATGCTATTAATTAAAATTAATATTAATAACTATATGTTACAATATCCAGTTAAAGAAAATCACAATATTATTATTCTTTATAAAAATACTATATATATTTTTTAAATTATAGTTAGTCAAATCTCAACAGTCAATGTTAAACTAAAATCATAATCTAATCCAAATTTCGAGTTTTGCTAAAAAAATATATTTAAGGTTATAAAAATTAGTTTTGTAAATCTTTGTAATAATCATGTTAAATAAATTTATAAATATTTATGTAAATGTGAGTTACAAAAATAAACTTATTAGTTGTGAAATTAGTTTTGTAAATTGTTGTTAGAAAAATGTAAAACTTGTTTAAAAAAATATTGTATTTCACCACTATATTCAATAAAGTGTTTTATAAATAATGAATATCTTAAATTTATATTTTAAAGTTGTATAGCATAAATATGATGGTTCATATAATTTTTTGGTACAATATTGTAACAATATGAAAAAATATAATATTTTTATGTATATTTTGTTTATGATTTCTTAACTATAAGATATTTTCGTAAATATTAGTTACAAAAATATCTTTCTTAGTTGTAAAACTAGATTTGTAAACTATTATTACAAAAATAAAAAAAATTAGTTACGAATTTGTTTGTAAGTTTTATCTAAAAAAAAATCTACAATTCTTTAACTGATTTTGTAAATATTATTTACAAGCATGTAATAGATATTTACAAGTTTGCAACGGATATTTACTAGTTTGTAAACGTTGATTACAAAAAATTGTATTTTACAACTTTTATTTATGATTTTGCCACTCCGTATTTATACTTTTGTTATTTTGTGTTTTTATCCAAAAATTCCATATTTTTTGTAATGCGCCGTACTTTTCAGATTTTTTTTAAAGATATCCGTTTAATTAAAGGATCGGACATCGGCCCATTTTTAAAAGCGACACCATATCAGGCCCATCCTACAATACTGCTCTGTGCTTTGAGTCATTTCACAAATACTATTTAATCTTCTTTACCTAATTAAACTTAGTCATTTATCCCTCCATTCAGACATTAAAAGATGGCATAAGTCGGAAAGTAAGTAGACTTTAAACAAAAAGTTGATCTAATATCTGATTAATATGAGTACTGGACCGACAAAATTGTTCTAGTCTTAGTCCATGTAAAATGTACTTAATAAACAATGGGACACGGCAAATGTTGGAAGAAAAAAACGCAAAACTAAAAGAAATTTAAAAAAAATGTCTAAAAAAATATTTAAATGTTGTAGTTTTTCTTTTTCTATGTTTTTATTGAGAAAATTTTATTTACTCTATGTTATTTTAAACGTATTCACACATACCAAAAATCATAAAAATTTAAAAAAAAAACAGTGAAAAACGTAATTTAAATTTCTCAAAATATTGTTTCAGCGGAATGACTTACCCGGATATATTGCTCCACAATCTTATAAACGACATCGTGGCTATTAAAACGACGTTGCATGGCCTCTGCGACCATATGAAAGTCGTCAGGGTGAACCGTTAGTATAACGTCTTCAAACAAGTCGAAACCATCGTCACACCCGTCATCATCCGTTACGTTTAACACATCAACGCACTTACTCATGAGAAACGCCGCCGTTTCGGATTCGGGAAGTAGAGACAAGGATGAACGGAAAACTATCGACGCGTACTCCTTATTAACGGCGACAACTCGACGAAAATACGAGTCCGTAAACTGCACCAAGTTATCTTCGCCGTCACCGTTATCATCCGTCATCTCTAATAGCTCAGCAGCAGTTCTAAGAGCCGCGAAATTGAACGGCGTTACCACGAGATGGGCTCCGTAACAGAAGTCCGCTACCAGGGTGAACGTTTCGGCGGAAATGTTTAACGGCGGAGAGAGAGTGAATTCCGAAACGGAATCCGTTAGTTGCCGTTTTAAATACGTACTTTTCGATCTCAGTGGATCCTAAGAAAAACAGTAAAAGAGCAATTAATATTTAACAGAAGAAAAGACCTATGTTAGTTATTATTATCCAGTACTTTAAATTCGAACCCATTTATTTCACATAATATGACTTTCAAAAAATAACCATGAACACAATAATAATTCAATGAAACAGTGGATAATACTAATTAAGATTAACTATAATAAAATAAAAAAGCGAAATTTGATTTTTTTTAATTTGAATGCTAAATGGTGTTTTTTGTAAAAAAAATTTATATAATTCTTGTTATTATTTTCTATTACATATTTTTTAAAAGTGATGGGCGAAGTTTTCTAAGGGAAAAAATTAAATTAAACTTTATTACCGAAAGAGGAAAATTAAAGAAAAATAAAAAAATAAAACAAAAGAAGCACATTTACATGTGGTGTAAATGGTGCCAGAAAGTTAGATGTGGTAGGTTATGTTCCATAATTGCTTTCTTCTTCTTGTGATCTCAGAGAATTTGAAGTGTAGATCTCTCTCAAATTAAAAAAACTCAAATCCTAAGCTAATAAGAAAACCATTATTATTATATTGACTCTTTTTATGTGCCCTACAACATTTAATATATATTTGCGTATACCATGTTATTCGTACTTATAATCATGGCCCGAAATTTCTTAATTAAATCTGAGTTTTTGGAATCCATTTAGCCAAATCCAACTTCACTATTACCTAAAAGAATTAAGTAAAACTGCTAGCAAATCTCACTAAGAAGGGACTCTATTTTTTTTGGACTACTGATACGAATTATTTGAAGACAAAACCAGAAGACACATGGATCATATAATAATATGATCCAGAAAACTCAACGAGATTAGTAGATCAAATGTTGAGCAACCCAAGATCCATATATATAATCAATTAACTAACCTTGTGAAGAAGAAAGCATTTTCCACGAACTCTTATCACCACTTCTGTTTTTCTTCCAGCTGCCTGCGACCTATACAAAAATATTATTAACAATTCAGCTGAAAAAGAACACCAAAATGTGTATAAATATATATATGTATAGTGTTCATACATATATATATATTTATCAAATAATGTGTTTAAAAAACAACAACCCTTTTCAAAGGAGAAGAGAAAAAAGTTAATTACCATTTCCGGACTCTGGAGTGTAGAGGTGTAGGAGGAGAAGAAAGAGTAGGTGAAAGAGAAGAAGAAGAAGAAGAGGAGGAAAACTCATATTCTTCTTCATAAATTGTATCAACAGATCCTAAATTTTTCCAGGCTTTCATATTTCTCTCTCACCAGCTTTCTCTTCCTTTAGAATACACTCTTTTCTATGATTTTTTTTTAATTTTTAAAAATTTGTACTCTCTTTTATAATTGTTTTTTTTCCTTATTGATTTTCTCTACTCATCTAATTATCTCATTAGGGTTTTTGTGGATTGGAGAGAATTTTCCTGGTCCTAAGAGGTTTTGAATAATTTGGTACCAGAGCGAGGTATATTTATGGCAGGCATGTGATGGCTCATAAATGCTGGCCCTAACTCCCTTATCAAAGGGTTTTGCGTCTCTATACATATGTAAGGTTATTTTAGATTCATAAATAGCAAATTATTTATATTTATTCATATACAAGGATTTCGGAAAATCTTATTTGGATTATCAAAAATTGTTTTATGAATTAACAATTCCAGTCTTGGTTTACTCTTACACAAGTTGACCTTGCTTCAGAAACTTCTGTATTTTGTTTCCCCTAAAAATTGAGTATGGAAAACACTAATATTAAAAAAACTGATCCCCCGAGTGATATATATTTGAATGAAAATGAAAATGAAAATTATTAGGCAGATGATTGTTTACTTTTACCAAAAACTATAATATAATATACATATAATTTATTCTAAATGATGTTTTTTATTTTTTCTTGAGATATATGGAACTAAAACCGTTATGACATTATGACATTTCTTTTCAAGGGATGGAATTAATATTATTAATACCAGGAATAAGATCTTTACCTAATAAAACATTAATAATAATTGACAATTTCAAAGAGAAAGAAAAAAAATAAGTAAAACTGATTAGTGCCAAAATCCAAATTGATGTAAACTTCGAAGACATAACAATTACTGACTCAGCTCTTTGATAACTATAATTTACATGTTTTGAAAAAAAAATGATAATTCCATAATAATAAAAAAAACTAAACCCATTAATCATTATAATCGTTGAAAACTTTCATAAAATTTAGGGATTTATGTCATAAAATTAAAGATAATATACACTAATTATACATGATATGATAATTACAAAATAATATGCAATGTATTTATTAAAATGAAAGATAAATGTGATGATATTTAATGCCACAAATCAAGCAATTTTCTCTCTATATATATAATGATATCTAATAATAATAGAAACCAATATCACCAATATTAATTATATAATATTCATACAATAATTCATAAAAAAAAATGTTTTGGAAGTGTTACAATAAATCAACCACCGTCGTGTGAGATTAGCATATTTTCTGAAAAAAAAAAAGTTATGAAGGTTGACCGATGACTGTAATTTGTAGCCAAGTAATTTTTATTTTATTTTATTAGTTTATTGATTATTGTCTAGATATTATATAAATACTTTTGTAAATATTTTTTCTTTAAAAAAATGTTTACATTTTAACAGATATAATATAAACACAAACTAATTTGTTTATTAAGACTATGTCCAAGTATATAATTTATGCCAAATTTAGCTAAAAATATGAGTCAATGATATATTTGCCCAACCACTACAACAAATTTGACATACAATGACTCCCTACAATGTCTTACACCATTGGTGTAAGACATTAAAACTTATCAGGGGTTTTAAATGTCTAATGGTGTAAGACATTGAAAGTTTTTATTAATGACTACAATTGGAAGACATTAAAAATTGTGGAAGACGTTGGAAATAGGTTGAGAAGTGGCCAGGGGGACATCTAATGTCTCCCACTGGGAGACGTGGGACACGTGGCACGTCTCCCACTGGGAGACATTGAATGTATAGAGGGGTACATCCAACGTCTCCCACTGGGAGACGTGGGACACGTGGCACGTCTCCCACTGGGAGACATTGAATGTATAGAGGGGTACATCCAACGTCTCCCACTGGGAGACGTGGGACACGTGGCACGTCTCCCAGTGGGAGACGTTGGATGTACCCCTCTATACATTCAATGTCTCCCAGTGGGAGACGTGCCACGTGTCCCACGTCTCCCAGTGGGAGACGTTGGATGTCCCCCTGGCCATTTAATGAATTTTGGGTCTTCTTCTTCCTCATAACACCAAACAGAGAGAGCACACCAAACAGAGAGCACGAAAGGGGTTGCGATTTTAGGGTTTTCAAGGTTAGTTTTTTTTAATTTTTATGAATTTTAGTTAATTATTTTGATAAAAAAATCATAGGTTTAGCATTAGGATGAGTAATATACATGATTTTGTGTTAATTTTACATTTTTATGCATTTTTTTCTATACATTGTTAGATTTATTTGTTTTTCCATGGAGGTTTTTTTATAGATTTAAGATTTCATAGTTTTTTTTTAAATTAACCTATCACATTGTATATATTTCATTATAATATATATGTTCATGATTTTTTTTAATTTTTATCATTATTTATTTCGAAATTTAGATATATTTTTGGTGGTGAGATTTTAGAGAGTACTTTGCATCAAAACTTCTATATCTATCAATCACACATTTGAGGTAATTAAGTTTCTAAAATTATAATAATAAGTTATATATTGCTAGATATTTAGTGATATTTTATTTATTATTTATTAATTTATTTATATTGGTTTGTGAATTTAATAGCGAATTCGATTACTACTTGAAGTAATTTTGCTAGCTTTTGAATTATTAATTGCAAGAGGTAAATATATATTCTCTTACTTCTACTTTTAATATTATTAAACAAATGTTAGAAGAGTTTGAATATCTTAAATATTCATCCATAGTGAAGTAGGTTCTGAGATTAAAATTGTGTGCTGCGGTGATAACGGAAGGTTGAGAACTTGTGTGTATTAGTGAAGTAGGTTCTGAGAAATTTGACTGTGTGCTGCGGAGCTATAAGGAAGAAACTTATTGTATGTTGTTTGAATTGTTTGTTTTGCTATTCACATGTAGATGGTTAGGTCACTATTATAGGGGAAATGCTGCCCGATTTTATCTAGGATAATAAACAATTAATTTTATATATGCATTCTATAAGGAAGAAACTTATTGTATGTTGTTTGAATTGTTTGTTTTGTTATTCACATGCAGATGGTTAGGTCACTATTATAGGGGAAATGCTGCCCGATATTATTTAGGATAATAAACGATTAGTTGAGAACGGGCATTACTTGATTGAACATGCAAGTCCCAGGCATTACTTGAGAACGGTATTATTAATTAAAATTTACAAATTATTTTTGAAACTATAAATGTAATCAAATAATTAATTAATATATTTTACTTTATATTTCTTGCAGCTAACAAGCACATCATATACAGAGGCACAAATTAATGAGTTGCGACAAGAATGGGCGACATATGTGTTGCCGATAATCCAAAGTTACCGACCTCGTTGATAGGTTTTTTTTTTAATTTTTTAACTCTTTCTTCATACACAATGCAATATTTGTTCATTTTGAATATTTCTAACAAATATTGTATTTCTTGTATATATCTAACAAATATATTTTTTTATTTCAATTTAAATTAATATTATTTCAATTTAATTAATTTAAATTTAGATTAAAATAATTTCAATTTAAATTAATATTATTTCAATTTAATTAATTATTAAATTAATTTCAATTTAGATTAAAATAATTTCAATTTAAATTAAAATAATTTCAATTTAAATTAACATTATTTCAATTTAAATTAATATTATTTCAATTTAATTAATTATTAAATCAAATTAAAATAATATTAATTATAAATTTATTTAATTTATTTTTTTTAAATGTGGGAGACTTTCAATGTCTCCCATTGGGAGAGGTGGGAGACTTCCCACGTCTCCCAATGGGAGAGGTGGAAAGTCAAATGTTGACTTTCCACCTCTCCCATTGGGAGACGTGGGAAATGACTCACCTCTTCCAATGGGAGACGTGGGATGTCTCCTAGGGACTTCCCACGTCTCCCATTGGGAGAGGTGAGTCACTTCCCACGTCTCCCAATGGGAGAGGTGGAAAGTCAACGTTTGACTTTCCACCTCTCCCAGTGGGAGACGTGGGAAGTGAGGCACGTCTCCCAATGGGAGACGTGGGATATATACCTACAATGACCCTAGCAACAACGTCTCACTAAGTGGGAGACATTGTAGACTTCCAATGTCTCCCAATTAAAGTCATAAAACCTCTATTTTGTTGTAGTGAACTTTTTACATTTGTACTCCAATGCACAGGTGCAAACTAGCTAAAACAAAAGTCTATTAATGTTTATTAAAAATATATAAAAACAATTATTTTTTTTATTAAAAGATAAATTAACAATTAAAAAATTAATAATTTGTATTAATGAGTGGCAAATAAGTAATTAAAAATGTGATATTTATTGGGTGTGAAATTTGACTCGTGCTATATTTTGTGCCAAATTTGGCCAACTTTTAGCATGTGCCATATTTGACACATATTTTAGACCACCATTGGAGTTTAATTTTATGAAGATGGGCTAAAAAAATAGCTATACACCACTTTTATAGCACTTTATTGAAGATGCTCTTATACAACATCCTAAATAAATGTAATATTTTTTTGAATATTTAATCAATAAAATTTACAAATTTGTTTAGTGTATTATTGCACTTAAGAAAAATATTTATGTTAATTATCAAACTAAAACAATGACAACAGCCTACGTCTATGTATATTACTTGATCACATCATACTCACATATATAAGCTAGTCCCCCTCGATCAAATTTCGGGTTTGAAGTATAAATCCTATATCTGTTTAAAAATAAAAACATCAAAAAACTTCTATAACTCAACAGCTAAATAAAATAAACAAACAAATTGTATAAAAAAAAGTTACAATTTGTAAATCCTACAATAACTTAAAACAATATATTAAACATTTTAAATCATAAAAAATATATATGTAAATACAAAAAAACCATAATCTCAATAAACATAAATGTGTGATTTTTTATACACTCGTAACAGTAAACAAACTATTAAAAATTAATTCTTGATAAAAAAAAATGTTGATGTAAAAAGAAAAACCAAAATACATACCAATAATTAGTAAAAAAAAAAAATACAAAATGTATACATAAAAAAAATCCAAACCATATGCAATTCAAGATGAACGTGGATGCTACGATGTGTACTCAACGGGGTCTGATTGGTTTTGGGGCGGTGATACATAATGATAGAGGTGTGGTCATCACTCATCAAGTACGATCCAATAAGTCCCCTTTTATGGTAGAGTTGCTGGCATCTTGAAGCGTTGAAATGGTGCTATCGGGAGAGTTTCATTGTCCACTTTTTCGAAAGTAACTATCTTAACGTTGTCTGGGCTATTCAGAGAGATGATGGCTATTCTATAAATGATATCATTGTTGGAGATATCCAACATTTTATGTATCTTTGCCAAGTTGGTTTTGTCACTTTGTTCCTCGCGAGGTGAACAAAGTGGCCCTTTCTTTGGCAAAACTTACTCTACAAGATGATTATGATTTTGATAGATTTTACAATATCATTGCGAGAGTAAACTCAACACTAATGTTTATATTCACATTAAATTTAGGGATTTTTTCATAAATATATATTTTTTGTTTTTTTAGTTTTTTATGATCCACGATTTTTTTCTTTAGAAAATACTACCTTAAGTTTTTTAAAATACGATTTTCAAATTTTTTTATTTACAAAAATACAGTGTCAAAAAAGCAATTAAAAAACAATAATTGGACAACAACTAGACATCAACCCACAATATATTAACATATTCAAAAACAAATAAAAAACAACAATTGGACAAGAACTATCAATAGTCATTGCATACTAACACGTTTTACAAAAAATCAAATATATCTTAAAACAATTAAATACTAATTAGATATCAACACAATAGCAGAACAACTATACATAAACTTAAACAACTAAAAAATAACATGAAAACAATTATACATAAACCTAAACAACTAAAAAACAACACAAAAGAAGAAAACATGCAAAACCGTAAAAATGTAAAAATTTCATTAAAATCGTAAAATTGAAGAAAAAAAAACTTTGTCAGTCCATAAAAATGTAATTTTTTAACGAAATTAAGTGTAATATGTAAATTTCCCTTAAATTTAAATGATATAGAAATTAAGGGCGTGTTTGGAAACAACTCTATAATTATTAGGTCGTGTAATTACTAGGGTAGTTACATATGAGTAATTACATTATATTTTAAAATGTAAGGTGTATTTGGATGTTAAGTGGTAATTGCTTAGGAATTCCTATTGTCATGTTTGAGAAAACAGTTATTAATTATACAGAAAAATAATATTATGTAATAAATATTATTTAAAAATTGATAGTAATTACACATTGTAATTACACCCAATTCTTATGGGGGCTATGAGAATTGAAGAGTGTAATTGAGACCCCTCAATTATCTCCAATTACAGAGTTGCATGGTCAGACAAACATGCCAAATTGAGTAATTACTCTGAACTATATTTAATTTCAATTACAAGATAGTTTTCCAAATGCACGCTAAAGGAATGAGACTTTTTGTTTACACGATATTGAGTAGCTAAAAAATAGGAGTCTAATATTGAATGGGTTTAAAAATTTTAACTTTTTTAAATATGTAATATTATAACCAACTAACTAATATCAAATGAAATAAATTAATTAAAAACTCAAATCTATATCTATATATTTATATATTTATACTTAATTGAATTTAAATTTAAATGATTATTATATTATTACAAATTGAATATCATAATCATGTGCTTAAACAATTGTCAACAAAATGTTTTTTTTGTTTGTTTTTTTTATTCTTATTTTTCTAATTTATGGTCGATAATAATAATAATAATAATAAATATAATAAACGTTTATTCAAATTATTTATGTTTTTTATTTAAATGTAAATAGTTTGACGAAAATATATCTTAGTAACATATATAATTTAAATTGGAATTCTAATTTGATTTATTTAAACTTTTTATTTAAACGATGTATAATTTGAATTCAAATTTTATTGGATATTTACTTAGCATAATTGTTTAATTAAATTATAAATATTATAATAAACGTTATTTTTTTCTCATTTTTTATTCTACTTTTCTAATTTATGGTTATTAAATAATTAAGGGAAAAGCTCAATCTATTTTCTCTTTTATCTCATTTTTATTTTACTAATAATTATAATAGATATCAATTAAAAATAACTATACAATAATAATAAATAATCTATCTATTTATATTTTTAACATTTTGACAAATTACAGTGTCCAAATATTAGTTTTTAATAATAAAGGATCCAAACAAATAAACAACCAAAATACACGTGTTTCAAATAATCTATCTATGTACTCATACTTTTAACATTTTGACAAACACACAAGGTACACAAGTTAAATTTAAAAAATAAAGGGTCCAAATGGGTAATCGGCTAAAATACTAGGTTCAATGTTGCGCACCAAATTTTTATTTATTTATTATGTGATTAGTTATTTTATTTTATTTATTTAAGTGTTAAGTGGTAATTATTTGAATTAATTTAATTTAATTTATTTATTTATTTATTTATTTTGTGCTTGCTTGTACATGTGTTTTGATTGTGTGTGTGTGAGAGAGAGAGCGCATGGTAAGTAGAGAAGAGCATGTATAGTTGTGTGTTTGCAAGTGCATGGCATGCATGGTGAGCATGCAAGCGGAATGTCATAAACTTCGACTAAATTTGGGAATGTGAGTGATTTCCCTAATTTTAGAAAACTACAAATTAGAGAGGATTCTAGAAGAACTAGTATTCACACACAGAAAATGATACAAATGGGAGAGAAGAGAGAGAGAGGGGGCAGGTGTGTGGGCGATTGGAAGAGCAAGGAGCAAAGTTTCCTTATTTAGCTTGTTGACATCTTTTTTCATTGATTTATTTTCTTTATTTTAATTGATTTTAGGCAAGATTAAAGGAAATAAGTTTGGGAAGGTTTCTCATTCCCATTGGAGAGGTAGGGTTCAACCACTAGGGGTTTTAAAAAGAAAAATGTGAGTCTTGAAGGCTCTAAGTGTGTCTGCCGAAATTAGAGAGAGGAAGTGAGAGAGAGTGCTCGTGAGAAATATAGAGAGAATGAGAGAAAGCACTACTACAAAAATTACATGATAAGTCGGTTAAAACCCGACTTCTGAACGTTCATAAGTTGGTTGGGAACCGACTTCCCATGCAGGTACTTATGATGTAAAAACATGGTAGGTCAGTTGGCGCCAAACCGACCTCTGGTGTAACACATAATAGGTCAATTTTGTGTAAACTGACTTATGAACATGTGTTAAGTCGATTTAAGCAGAACCAACCTCTCATGGCCGATGACTGATGTCCAAATTGTAGTAGTGAAGGGGAGAAAGAAGGAAATCTTGAATCCTAGGGTAAGTGTTCTAGATTTGGTGTTATTGAATCCTCTAAGTATATTTTCTCCTCTTCTTAACTCTAAGAGTTTCTCTTTTGTGTTTGGTATTGGTTGAACCTAGGTATCAAGGGCTTGACCATATTTAGTGTCTTTTTGAACACTACTAAGGAGGTAATAGAGATTCTAGTGTCTTTATATTTTATTGATGTTGTTGTGTTTTTTTATCTTTGTTTTGGATTGTGTTCATGAAAGAGTATGTTAGATGATGATGGTTATGTTATGGTATTTTCAGAATTCTTGAAAGATTGAATCTATTATTTGAAATCTTAATAATGATAGATGATTGATAAGAAGCATATAATAGATCATTAAAATTCACCTTTTATTTAATCTATGATTTATGCATGATTTTATGTAAATATCATATTTTAAGTTGTTTTTGCGTTATTTGGATTTTGATGTTTTGATTAAGCTTGATATTAAAAACATGCTAGGTTTAATTTTAGTTTTGGAGAAAATCAATGAATAATAATATGCTATAGATTTTGGCAAAAAGGGAAAACAAAGTGTTCTATAGTTGTTTCATTTGTATTTAGTTCTATTCTTTGTTTTGATAAAAGGACTTAATAAATTTTGGAAATTATTTTTGATAAATAAAGGTGCATGTTTCGGCCAAGGAAATTGTTTTGATATTGTCTATTTGTTTAAAAAAAAATATTATCTTGTAATTAAATTGTCTTAAAACATTGAGTGAAAAGCATGTTGATAATTGTGGTATTTTCTTGTTAAATGTGCTATAGATTTCGACCATGAGTGTATATTATGGTTTTTGGTTGTTGTAATGACCCACTACTCTAGACTTTTGGACCATTAACGAAACTATACATACAAATTCTTACTAAAACTTACATTTGCGAAAATACCATAATTTTATTAGAAAACTTATAGAAATAAGAGTTACTTACATAAATACCAAGAAGGATATGGGATCTCATTGTCTTTAAAAACAAAACATGATTTAAAATAAAAAGACATTACATAAATAGTGCGGAAAATACATGTAAAAGACATAAAACGAAACTACATCCTCGAATCGAATAACGCTCGGCTCCTTGACTCTATTCACCATCGATACACAATCTCCAAGCATCCACGAACCTTACCGCCACTAATAGCTATTTTTCTGCACATTTAAACAAAAAGGAATGAGCCTAATGCCCAGCAAGGAAAAATCTAACACATACTTCACATACATAAATTTCATAATAAACATAAAGACATATCATAACACTTATTACATACACATATTATAATGCCCATTATTACATGGGGTCCCATAGACTAAACAAATCATATGCCCATTAGATTAGTGGGGTCCTACTAGCTAAGTAGGTCATATGCCCATAATCTGTTTGGGGTCTTGTTAGTCATATGGGTCATATGCCCAAGCCTACATAAATACATACATATCATAACATATTTAATAACATAAAACATAAGATAACATATGCATATAACATATAGATTCTACCCTATTTTCCTTACCAAAGTTACCGGGATAAGAGGACAGCGTTGGGACTTTGGAACACTCCTAATAACCATTAAGAAAAAGGTGAGTCTATAGAAAAAGAGAAATGAAAGGAAGGGAAGGACTAAACCTTGGAGAAACATACTTACCAAAACCTTTTTGCTCAAGAACTTAGATTTCCTAACCAAAATAAAGATTAAGGTTAGAGGCTGAGTAGAAGACTATGAGAACTTAAAAGAACAAGTACAGAAATGAACTAGAGTTTTGGGTTACCTTGAAGACTTGTAAGACCAATCTACACCTCAAACCGAAATACCATAAAACCTTACTTCCCAAAGTGTTTGATAAGCTTATGATGATCAAGCTTATGATTCCCCAACCCAGGTGTTTAACTCTCACACTCTCCTAGCAATCTTGCAGCCTCTGAACTTAGAGTAAAAGGTGAATAATGGCTGGGTACTAGGTCCTATTTATAGAGTTCTAGGAATAAAAATCTTCTTTTTAGCTTTGAATAAAAATAATAAATTTAATTGAAAATATTTGAATATCCTTCAGCCAAAGGCTTAGGAATTTTTCAAATTTTTCAGAGAGATTTAAGGATTCAAAGCTTGATTTTTAAAATAATAAAAACAAATAGAATCCTAACTTCTAACTCCCTAAATCTCGTAACTCTAAACTCCCCTTCAGTAAAATCAACATATCTGAAGATGTAGAACTCCCATTTGGACTCTCTTTATACCGTTAGAAAGCTCATTAAATTATCTACAACTTTTAAGAAATAATATTTTTCGAAATTCCTAATATAACTGGGTCAAAAACAGGTCGGAAGTTACAGTACCCTAAATTTACGAAAAATCTATTTACAACCTAATTCATAAATAAATAAAATTGTGACAATTATCATGCTCCTATCAGATTTTGGTGAATACTAAGTCTTATATTTCTCTTATTTTATCATTAAAATAATAATTCCTTAATAATCATACATAAGACAAGTGCTACTATCTTATTGGGTTTATCTAAACCTTATAATATAATAAATATTATTCTTAATATCAGCTATATAATCAAACCTTAGGTTAAAATTAATATTCTTAAACTATAGGTTAAACTTAGAAAGTCTATAAGTACTACTATGAGTGTCCAAATAATTCCCGGTCTGAACCAAAAATCCACAGTAGCAAAGATAATACTATACATACTATAATACTACTAAATAATTAGCTAAGTAAAGTTCTTGGACTCTACAATTCTCCCTTACTAAAAAGAATTTCGTCCTCGAAATTTACTTACCAAATAATTCCAGATACCGGCCTTGCATGTCCTCCTCCAATTCCCACGTTGCCTCTCGTTCAGAACTATTACTCCATAGGACTTTGACTATAGGAAAGCTCTTGGACCGTAACTGCTTCATCCCTCTATCTAGGATGCTAATCGGTCGTTCCTCGTAACTTAAGTCTTTCTGGAGCGCTATCGTATCGTACTTGAGGATGTGAGATGGGTCTGACACATATTTGCGTAGCATCGAAATGTGGAAGACGTTGTGACTATCGGCTAGTGTTGGCGGTAGGGCTAGTCTATACGCAACTGGTCCCACTTTGTCCAATATCTCAAAAGGACCTATGAATCGGGGACTAAGCTTGCCTTTCTTCCCGAACCGCTTGACACCTTTCATAGGAGATATCTTCAGGAAGACTTGATCTCCGACTTGGAACTCCACATCGCGTCGCTTGGCATCCGCATAGCCTTTCTGACGGCTTTGAGCAGCAAGCATACGCTGTCTAATAAGCGCTAGTGCTTCTTGGGCTTGTCTAACAGCTTCGGGCCCTAGAAGCTGCCTTTCTCCTACCTCGTCCCAGTGCAACGGTGATCAGCACCTTCTTCCATATAACAACTCATAAGGTGCCATCTCGATTGTTGACTGGTAGCTGTTGTTGTACGAGAACTCGATCAGTGGTAAGTACTTGTTCCACGATCCTCCGAAATCAAGTATACACGCGCGTAACATATCCTCTAAGATCTGAATCGTACGCTCGGACTGCCCATCTGTTTGAGGATGGAAAGCTGTACTAAGACTTAACTTAGTACCCATGGCTTGCTGTAAGCTTCTCCAAAATCTTGACGTAAACACTGATCCTCTATCTGACACTATCGTCTTGGGAATTCCATGCAATCGTACAATCTCTTTGATGTAGATGTCTGCATATTGGTCTGCCGTGTATGAAGTCTTAACAGGCAGGAAATGAGCCGACTTGGTTAGTCTATCTATTACTATCCAAGCGGAATCATGCTGCTTATTCGTCTTTGGCAGACCCGTCACGAAATCCATGGCTATATCATCCCACTTCCATTCTGGCACGCTAAGTGGTTGTAATAAACCTGCAGGCCGCTGATGCTCTGCTTTCACTTGCTGGCATACCAGACACTTAGATACAAACTCCGCTATGTCCTTCTTCATCCCTGGCCACCAATAGATTGCCTTGATGTCATGAGTCATCTTGGTAGACCCTGAATGAATTGAGTACGGGGTACTGTGCGCTTCTTCTAAAATCGTCTTCTTAATACTTTGATCATTTGGCACACATACCCGATCCTTATATCTCAATAAGCCTTGGCTAGACATTGAGAAATCGGTATTCTTGCCTTCTATGACTGCTTCCATATGTGTTGCTAGCGATTCATCATGTCTTTGACCAATCCGTATGTCCTCTAGCAGATTCGATTGGATAGACAAGTTAGCCAGCTTGCCTACAACCACTTCTATTCCAGCACTAATAAGCTCCTGCTGTAGCGGCTTTTCTATTCTGGATAAGGCTGCTAAGTTCCCATAGCTTTTCCTACTAAGCGCATCGGCAACTACGTTCGCCTTTCCTGGGTGGTATAGGATTTCGCAGTCGTAATCCTTAACTAACTCTAACCACCTGCACTGCCTCATGTTGAGCTCCTTCTGCGTAAAGAAGTATTTTAAACTCTTGTGGTCCGTATAAATCTTGCACCGTTCTCCGTAAAGATAATGGCGCCAGATTTTTAACGCAAAGACCACCGCTGCCAACTCCATATCGTGAGTTGGATAGCGTTGCTCATACTCCTTCAACTGTCATGAGGCGTAGGCTATCACCTTGTCATTTTGCATCAGCACGCATCCTAATCCTAGCTTTGATGCATCGTAGAAGACAACGAACTTATCGTTGGGTGTCGGTACACTAAGTACTGGTGTTGAGCAAAGCTTATCTTTAAGCAACTGGAAGCTTTCCTCACACTTACCATTCCAGTTAAACTTTTGTTGCTTCTGGGTCAGGTTGGTAAGCGGAGTGGCTATCTTAGAAAAGCCCTCTACAAACTTCCTATAATAACATGCTAGCCCTAAGAAGCTTCTTACTTCTGATGCGTTCTTTGGTCTAGGCCAATCCTTCACGGCCTCTACCTTTGATGGATCTACTGCAACTCCGTCTTTCGATATGATGTGCCCGAGGAACGCCACTTGCGAAAGCCAAAACTTGCATTTCTTGAACTTTGCGTAGAGTTGATGCTCCTTCAATCGCGTCAAAATCAACCTCAAGTGTTCCTCGTGCTCTACTTCATCCTTGGAGTAAATTAAAATGTCGTCGATGAACACAACGACGAATTTATCCAAGTAGTCTTTGAAGACCCTATTCATTAAGTCCATAAACGCGGCTGGTGCGTTAGTAAGACCAAAAGACATAACCAAGAACTCGTAATGTCCATAACGAGTCCTAAAGGCTGTCTTAGGAATATATTCTCCCTTTACCTTGAGCTGATGATACCCGGACCGTAAATCGATCTTAGAAAATATAGTCGCACCTCGAAGTTGATCAAACAAATCGTCTATCCGAGGTAGCGGGTACTTGTTCTTGATTGTTACTTTGTTCAGCTCACGATAGTCTATGCACATTCGCATACTCCCATCCTTCTTCTTCACGAATAGTACTGGAGCTCCCCATGGTGAATGGCTTGGCCTAATAAAACCCAAGTCTAGGAGTTCTTGTAGCTGCGTCTTTAACTCCTTGAGTTCCGTAGGTGCCATCCGGTATGGTGCCTTAGAGATAGGCTCGGTGCCTGGTACTAACTCTATCGTGAAGTCTATTTCTCGAGTTGGCGGCAATCCTGGCAAGTCATCGGGAAAAACTTCTGGAAATTCTTGTATTACTCGGACATCTCCAACCTTAAGCGGCGTCTCCCTTTCCACGTTTGTGATGCTGGCTAAGAACGCTTGGCATCCTTTCTCCATCATTCTCTGAGCTTTGAGAGATGACACTAACGGGGTGCGCAATCCTGAAGCTTGTCCCATAAAGCATCGTCTCTGGCCGTCAGGAGTCTCGAACATCATCTTCTTGCGTCTGCAGTCGATCGTTGCGCCATGCCGTGCTAGCCAATCCATGCCTAATATTACGTCGAAGTCCTTGATCACTAGCTCTATCAGGTCTCCTTCTAGTTCTATGTCCTCAATCTTGATCGGTACGCCTCGTACTATTCGTGATGATAGAACTACTTTGCCCGAAGGCAACTCGGTTACAAACCTAGTTCTAAATCTTTCACTAGGTTTGTCTAGTTTTTCTATCATTCCTAACGAGATATACGAGTGAGTGGCTCCCGAATCAAATAATACATGACATAAGTTATTGAGGATAGAAACCTGACCTGTGACCACCTTGTTGCTAGCATCGGCCTCTCCTTGGGTTAAAGCAAAAACCCTAGCAGGAACCATCTTTTCATCCTTCTTCCCTTCTGGCTTTTGCTGAGGGCAGTCTCTTTTACGATGCCCTTCTTGACCACAGTTGAAACACTCCTTGGTGTTGGCGCGGCATTCTCCAGGATGCTTCTTCTGACACTTAGAACATGGCGGGTATTCCACGTAGCCCGGCCTATTTCCCCCATTATTCGCACGTGCCCTTTTATCGCTGTCGAACTTCTTGTTATCACGATGCCATCTTTTCTGGCCGTTACCGTTGTTGCTGGACTGATTGTTGCCGCTATTGCTAGACTGATTGCTGTCGTTATGGTTGTTGCTCCGACTGGCCTGAGATTGGCTCTGCTGTCTAGGTTCCGGCTTGCTAGCTTCTTCTTTGCATACATTGGCCTGCAACCTTTCTACTTCGATTGCCGTCTCAAGAACGTCGGCATATGTAGTGTTTCCCGGGTTTGCTAGCTTAACCCCCATCTCGATCTTCGGGCGAAGTCCTCTAATAAACTTGTTCACCCTCAAATAATCGGTTGAAACCATCTCTGCTGCGAACTTTGCTAAGCGGTCGAATTGACGAGCATATTCCGCCACTGTTAAAGTACCCTGCTTCAAGTTGGTGAACTCATCAACCCTCGTAGCAAGCACAACCGAATTGTAGTACTTTTTGTGGAACAGCTCCACAAATCGGGTCCACGTCATGGTGGCAGCATCATGGGATTGCTGGACCAAGTCCCACCATATCTTGGCATCTTTCTTGAGCAAAGATGAGACGCAGGGATGCGGTCTGCATTACTAAGGTTCATGTGGGCCAGAATCGGCTCCACATTCCTTAGCCACTCTTCTGCCTCAAAGGGGTCTGTAGTCCCTTCGAAGTTTGGAGCGTGCTGCTTGCGGAACCTCTCATACACTGGCTCCATGTGTTGTACTGGATATGGAGCGTAGTTCGTCATAGGCCATCCCCCATATGGACCAACTCGTTGGGGTGCTGGGGCCATTTGCTGTGGCTGCGGCTGTGGCGGAGGCTGAGGCTGAGATTGAGCCTGTTGGCGTTGTTGATGCAGAAGTTCCTCGACTTGCTGTCGCATTCTGGCAATCTCCGCAGTGTTATCAGCTGGCGGTGCCGGCGCGTTGCGGCGAGCAGTAGCACGCACTGCCCTTCGGCGAACTGGAGGGACTTCATTGGTTGCTGGAACGTCGTTGGTGGCGTTTCCGTTGGTGCGTGCAGATCTTCTGAGCGACATCTTCAACAAAGTTCTAACAGTCGAGAACATGTTAGAACTTATCCTAATAGTCTCTAAGGCAAAACTTAATCTAAGCAAACATAACTCGGACCTATTAATTATGATTTCTTATGAAAAAAAAATTATGTAAGCCTTCTTTATGATTAGGGTCTGTTTCTAAACTTAGAAAAATAAGCCATCTTTATAATTTACTAAGTCTGTTTCTAATCATCCTATATGACTAAATTCTCAGGCTCGAAACTCGTCGTTGTTCCAAAGTTAATCATATTGAGGGAGGGTTGGGATCAGTAAAATCGTTCCCACTACTATGGCCCCCTAAACTCTCAATATAGAACCCGGTCCATTGATTTGTATCCACCCTCACCGAACTTGGTCATTATTTTATTAAATTTATTATTTATTATAATTGAAAAAATCAAACTCATACATGTCATTCAAAAATAACAATTGTATTTATTTGGAAAAAAAAGTTTTCACTAAAAACAATCATATATGCAAAGATAATAAATAAAATAAATAACGAAAAAATAAACTAATTTACAAATATTATAAACTGAAAACATAAGGGCTAAAACGTACACATAATCAAAACAACTAAAACATAAACACTTACATTGGCAGTCAGATTCGGAGCTTTGAGCGTGTGTATCGAGGAGAACTTCATGCAAAGGAACCGTTTCTCTGATACCAACTATAATGACCCACTACTCTAGACTTTTGGACCATTAACGAAAATATACATACAAATTCTTACTAAAACTTACATTTGCGAAAATACCATAATTTTATTAGAAAACTTATAGAAATAAGAGTTACTTACATAAATACCAAGAAGGATATGGGATCCCATTGTCTTTAAAAACAAAACATGATTTAAAATAAAAAGACATTACATAAATAGTGCGGAAAATACATGTAAAAGACATAAAACGAAACTACATCCTCGAATCGAATAACGCTCGGCTCCTTGACTCCATTCACCATCGATACACAATCTCCAAGCATCCACGAACCTTACCGCCACTAATAGCTATTTTTCTGCACATTTAAACAAAAAGGAATGAGCCTAATGCCCAGCAAGGAAAAATCTAACACATACTTCACATACATAAATTTCATAATAAACATAAAGACATATCATAACACTTATTACATACACATATTATAATGCCCATTATTACTTGGGGTCCCATAGACTAAACAAGTCATATGCCCATTAGATTAGTGGGGTCCTACTAGCTAAGTAGGTCATATGCCCATAATCTGTTTGGGGTCTTGTTAGTCATATGGGTCATATGCCCAAGCCTACATAAATACATACATATCATAACACATTTAATAACATAAAACATAAGATAACATATGCATATAACATATAGATTCTACCCTATTTTCCTTACCAAAGTTACCGGGATAAGAGGACAGCGTTGGGACTTTGGAACACTCCTAATAACCATTAAGAAAAAGGTGAGTCTATAGAAAAAGAGAAATGAAAGGAAGGGAAGGACTAAACCTTGGAGAAACATACTTACCAAAACCTTTTTGCTCAAGAACTTAGATTTCCTAACCAAAATAAAGATTAAGGTTAGAGGCTGAGTAGAAGACTATGAGAACTTAAAAGAACAAGTACAGAAATGAACTAGAGTTTTGGGTTACCTTGAAGACTTGTAAGACCAATCTACACCTCAAACCGAAATACCATAAAACTTTACTTCCCAAAGTGTTTGATAAGCTTATGATGATCAAGCTTATGATTCCCCAACCCAGGTGTTTAACTCTCACACTCTCCTAGCAATCTTGCAGCCTCTGAACTTAGAGTAAAAGGTGAATAATGGCTGGGTACTAGGTCCTATTTATAGAGTTCTAGGAATAAAAATCTTCTTTTTAGCTTTGAATAAAAATAATAAATTTAATTGAAAATATTTGAATATCCTTCAGCCAAAGGCTTAGGAATTTTTCAAATTTTTCAGAGAGATTTAAGGAATCAAAGCTTGATTTTTAAAATAATAAAAACAAATAGAATCCTAACTTCTAACTCCCTAAATCTCGTAACTCTAAACTCCCCTTCAGTAAAATCAACATATCTGAAGATGTAGAACTCCCATTTGGACTCTCTTTATACCGTTAGAAAGCTCATTAAATTATCTACAACTTTTAAAAAATAATATTTTTCGAAATTCCTAATATAACTGGGTCAAAAACAGGTCGGAAGTTACAGTACCCTAAATTTACGAAAAATCTATTTACAACCTAATTCATAAATAAATAAAATTGTGACAATTATCATGCTCCTATCAGATTTTGGTGAATACTAAGTCTTATATTTCTCTTATTTTATCATTAAAATAATAATTCCTTAATAATCATACATAAGACAAGTGCTACTATCTTATTGGGTTTATCTAAACCTTATAATATAATAAATATTATTCTTAATATCAGCTATATAATCAAACCTTAGGTTAAAATTAATATTCTTAAACTATAGGTTAAACTTAGAAAGTCTATAAGTACTACTATGAGTGTCCAAATAATTCCCGGTCTGAACCAAAAATCCACAGTAACAAAGATAATACTATACATACTATAATACTACTAAATAATTAGCTAAGTAAAGTTCTTGGACTCTACAGTTGTTTTGATTTTGGTTGTTATTTTTGCATATTTAAATGTGATATTGAAGTGTTCAAAGTGTAGAAACATGTTAGGACAAATTGTTGAATTTTTTAAAGATTAATAAACATTGTTTAATAAGCACTTTTATGATTTTATGTGCTTGCTAATTTTTATTTGGTTAAAATGTTATTTGGCAAGTATGATTAAAATAGAGTAATTTTATGCCATGATATACATGCTAAAGATGAAAAATGGATAAATTTTGTATATGTTATTCTTGCATATGTTTAGAGACTTTATGATTTTATGTGAAAATATATATTTAAAAGATGAGGCAATTAAATAAAACATGTGATGAATGCTATTTTTTAAGGTTGTGAGATTTGAGGTCATGAATGCCTAAGGTGATTTGTGGTACGATTGATATTGTATATTTTATGACGTTTTTACCAAGTTTAATTTACGATAAATAACATGGTTTTATGTAGTTATGAGTTCTAGAAAAGAATATAAACATGTCACATTTTCTTTTATTTAATTTAAAGAAAAATTTTGTTTTCTTATTTTTTTTTTTAATTTGAAAAGCATGAATAGCAGATGAATATTTATTTTGAAATATGGGTTTCCAAAAATAAATTATTGGTTAGTAAACAAGATTATGCCTTTGTCTATTTGAGCCATGAATTGTTGTGAGTTGCACAAGATCTTTGAAATTAATTTATGCTTATTGTTGGATGATTTTAAGATGACAAATAATAGCAAGCATGATAGGAAATAATTAGTAATTAATTTTTAAGTGTAAAAATGCTTGCTGAATTTTTGTAAAATTATCAAGAAATAAAGAGCATGATAATTCCAACCTTGATTGAGTTTTTTAAGAATGGTCTCACGTATGCATGTTACATGCAAGTGTATTTTTATGCATAATTATATGTTAATTGATTAAGTATAAGATTCTTGTTTGAAGATCATTGAGGATTGATGAGTAAAATGACATTATATATATATTTTTTTTTGTGATTTTATGTGAGACTTGCGAGTATGATTTGTTGTATGGATTATTGATAGAATTAAGATTGTGGTGCAACTTGTGTGAGATATGTGCCACGTGTGCATGACCCATGCATACGTGGGATGTACTTGATGTGTTCATGTGTGTTTTACATGATATTAAGATGAATGTTTGATTGTTATTCTAGGTTCGTTGTGAAGTTGTCCCGCTCTTTAAATTTGTTTGGGCTTGAGGTAGGGAAGTTAGTTAGTTTTCCAATGAGATATGTTTTGAACGTTTGAGAATTAAACTGTCATCATGAGATAAGTTGTTATGGTATTTTGTTGATTTGTTCTATGCTTTGTATCCAAAAGAATAGAGTGTTAGCGTTTATGAACACGACACAACAAAGAGAAAAGAGTATTGTTAGCGTGCTAAACACAAAACAATAGATGAGTTACTACGGTATGACGTAACTCAGAAGACGGACGCGTCAAGAAGCCCCAAGTGGGCAGAGGAGGTTACAATGGGATATGTTTTCCTGGTTTTCCTCACAAAATTGTTAATTTATTTGCTTGTGATTGTTTTCAAATAAAGTATTTGTGTTATTTCATTTTAATGCTAAAGATATTGATAATAGATTTGTATTATATTTCATTAATACTTGTTCTTGTTTGTACTTCTTTACTGAGATTTTAGCTCACCCCCTTATTTTCGCCCTTCACGTAGACGTTAGGATATGTTTGGCATGCATGGTGGGCTGGGAGTTTCCAAAGTCAAGTACGTATTCCGCGAGGAGCTTGTGGACGAAAACGATCCAAGAACGCCAAAGAGACATATTTGAGATTCATCATGTTTACTTTAACTTCAGTGGGATTTTATTATTTTCTTATGAACTGCATAAAGACACTTTATTTTATTTTTAAACTAATGGGCTCATATTGCATATTTTTAATAAGGACCCACCGAACTTTTAGATAATTTTTGGCATTTTCTAAATAAGCATAAAAATGACATTTTTGCAAAGATAAACAGACAAGGTGTTTTACATTCAAAATAGTGTGAATCCTTATAGAAAACATAAATATATATAATTTTTCTTTTTATAAAGAAATTTAACATTTTGAATAAATACATGGTCCAATGGTTATTTTTTAAGAATAAAGGATCATAATGGGTAATCGGCCAAAATATAATGCTCAAATAATCGATCTTTTTTTTTAACCTTTTGACAAAATTTGATGTCCGCAAGTTAATTTTTAAACATAAAGAGTTCCAACGAGTAATCATCTAAAATACAAGGTTCAAAATATTGTGAACCTTTAGAGAAAAATAAATATATATTTACTTTTTATAAAGAATTTTTAATCTTTTGAATAAATACATGGTCCAAAAGTTAATTTTTAAAAATAAAGGGTCAAAACGGGTAATCGGCCAAAATATAGTGTTAAAATAATTGATCTATCTATTCATATTTTTAACATTTTGATAAACACACGAGGTATAAAAGTTAATTTTAAAAAATCAAGGATTCAAACGAGTAATCGATTAAAATAAGTCTTACACAAAACATAAATTTTCTTATACATAATTTGACTTTTTATAAAACATATATATATCACGCAAAGCGTATAAAAATAATATTAAATAAAAACACATGTACAACAAGTAGTTTGATATTTGTTTTTAGCACTTTAATTATTCAGAATTTCTCGAAAACCTACAGGAGGTTCGATAAACAATGAACACCATCATGAAAAAAATTATGGTCAATGCACTCTCACGTATCTATATAAGGAGCATGTTCTACGGGTAGAGTGAAAAGGGATCCCTACCACACAATCTCCCAAAAAATATTTTAAAATATACATTTTTTAATCATTGCAAAAGACTGGGCGAAGAGCAGTTATGTTTTGTAGTTATAAATATGTAACATAATATTTCTTTAAAACCAATTAAATAAAATAAATATTTAGTAATTATATTAACATAAATTTAAATATTATAAAATATTGTAATTATAATAATATTAAATAAAAAAACTAAATATTTAATAATTATATTAATATAAATTAAAATGTTATAAAATAATATTTTTATAATAATATATGTTGACGACGTTTTTCGCCAACTAAAAACAAGAGCAATTAAGCAAATGTACAATTAAGAATGAAAAGAAGAACAAAGATTTTTACGTGGTTCGATAATTAAAATCTATCTAGTTCACAAGTAACTTTTATTTATCTTTCTGTGTCAAAGCTTTCAAAGCAATTTCACTTAGTTTTTGCATCAAAGAATTGAGAGTGTTCCTCAAGGACCATTGTCCAGGCTATTTATAGGCCTGGTACCTCAAATTGTTCTCCCTTAATCTTAGGGATATTACAATGAAACATGTTTAAATTTGAAATATAAATATGTACATTAAAATATAATCAATTGCATTAATTACAAATAAATATCCCTAAACAATAGGGTTCATTACACGATTTAAATCAAATCCCCGTGATTGTAGGGATTTTGCAGTTGCATACGTATAACTTCCCAAATTTCCTAATAAGGCTTAGTGCCTTGATTAGGGGGCCAGGAGGGCAATAACTAATAAATTGCATTATTATGTGATTTGATGCATGAATAAATGAATTATGTGGGTTATATTATAATATGATTGTATTTGCATGCATGTGGGTACGTTTCTTATTATAAGGGAAATTTTGTGATTTTGGCCCGTTAAGACCATATTTGAATATATGTGTAACGCCCTAATTTCTTATAAATTATCGAGAACACAGCGTTGGATCATAAACATAAACGTTGCTATTTTATTGAATGAAAATTAAAATAAGTAAATGGATCCATGGTTTTACAAACATAAAATAATTGTCTTTAACATACTAAAATGAGCAACATTAAATAAAACTTTAAAAGAAACATGCTTTAATAAAAATAGGCCCGCTTGATCTTCCTCGACTATATGATCCCCACAAGTACATCACGAAGCTCCCAGGTCCCACTCGCCACCGACATTTCTATCTTTAATTGCTTAAATCAAAAAAATCATGAGGGGTGAGCTTCTAATCCCAGTAAGGAAAATACAAACAAGAGTCATAACATAACTTATTTATACTAATCATACAACATCATAAAACCCTAGGTCATAACATAGCCTAAGTCATAATAATAGGTCATAGGTCATAATAACAAGACATATATAATAAAAGGATAAGTGCTTATACAGGGGTGGCAATTAAGCCTCGAACATAAGTTTGTCATACAAGTTTGGCAATCGAGCCTACCGGACATCAACTTAGGTCTGTCATACAAGTTTGGCAACTGAGCCTATCGGACATAAGTCTGTCATACATCATTGGACACCTTAGGTCTAGCCACACTTACCCATTTATTGTACCTGAAATGTTAGGTCATACAAAATATAAACTAGGTCATAAACTAAACTACCTAATTTTTCTTACCTTGAGTGTGGAGAGAAAAAAAAAGAGAGAAGAGATTGCTTTCTATGGAAAACGTCCAATCAACCTTAAACATAACATAAGATATTTATATTAGAGTCTTATAAAAAAAACTACACTTTCAAGAATTTTCTAAACCTCGTAAAGTCATACCTTCAACCTAGAACAAAAATGATGAAATCCCGAGACTTCTCTCTAATGTCTATCTCCAACAACAACACCAAGAGTTTGGATACTTGGATAGATTTTGGCTATATATTGGCTTGATGGGGTTCAATATTAAACAAATTAATACGAGATAGCCTAAAACATGTTTCTAAAATTGAATTCAAAGAGAAACAAAGAATAGAATACTTACAGTATACGCAGCGGAATTAAAGAGTCCTTCCTTCAGTTTCTCTAACTCTTGTATCCTCTCTGTCGCAGAGTATTATCAAGAAACTGAACCGATCTTCTATTTTCTTCACAATATTCCAATGTATCCTTAGAACCACCTAGACTAGTGTGGGCAATTCTCAACACATGAGATAGATATAGAGAGAAGAAGAGAAAATAACAAAGAGCCTTAGAAAATGACTTGTGTTTAGAGAGAATCTAAAACTATCAGAAAATCTGACTTGTGACTTATGTTTTGACTTCTCTCTAAGCACTCCTTTTATAGACTCAATTAGGTCATTTAATTTAATTAAAACAACAATAAAATAACAGCCATTTTGAAGCCCTAGGTCGAAATTATCATGGGCTATAGGCCCGTGAAATTTCCCATTTGATTATAAGCCATTGGGCTTACAATCAAGGCATATATTATTTTCTATTGATTTAATTAATTAAATAATTATTTAAATCCTTTATCAAATTAATTATTTATAATTTGAACCTTAATTTAAACTTATTTAATAATTTAGATACAAATTTATCTTAATTAATACATCTGCCATAATTTCTCTTTTCTTCTCAAAATTACACAACTCTGTGAAACTATCCAAAATTAACCTGGTCAACTTTGATAATTCTAATTGATAATTAAATCAATTAATTGAGACTATCTAGATGATTTTATCCAAGGTACAATGGGGACCATGGGCCTATGAAATCAAGCTCCAATAAGTTATTATAAATCTAACAAATAAATTTACTAACTTATTAATTTCTCGTGACTCCACTATAGACTCGGAATTGCACTCTTGAATTCATAGAACGCTCTATAACAAATATAGATACGCTATTTATCCATTGTTACAACCATAATTGTCACTCAATCCTCTATAGACGGTCTACAATGAGATAGGACTAAAATACGGTTTTACCCCTCATTGTATTTTATCCTTAAAACACTTAGTTCCTTGTAAATGATATTTCAGTAAACTAATTTAATTACTGAAATGAGATTTCTATCATTTAACACCTTGAACCAAACTAAAAGGAAACCATCGTTTCACTTCTTCATCAGAAGCTATAGATGTACATATCTATGATTAACACTCCCACTCAATTATACTACCGAGTTCCCACGATGTAAGTATGGGCTAGTCTGTAGGGTAAGCTGGTAACGAACAAGTCAAAGAACTCAAATAATACAATCATTTAGAATACTAACCACTCAGAATTGAGATTGAATTGACCTATGGTCAACTATATGATATGACTAGAATAGATAATAACGACATGTTTACTTATCTTATCAACTGTCAATATCGGTCATGTCCGATGTAACAAATACATTCGATCTTATCTACTTTGCTAATGTTCTGGAAAGAACATAACACTGTAATGTGTAAGTAGATCATATCATAGATTGGCAAGTCAGTGTAAATCCTGTGCACTGACTAATCTTAGGACTAACTTATTTTGAACATATAATCATATTTATATTCCACTGTGATTACGTCACTATAAATAAGATTAGCTATATGCTCGGGATTTAATAGAAGTTTATATTAAACAAATAATCATGAAAATAAAACATGTGAGCAAAGTGATTAACCAAGTCAAAAAATGATTTCTATTCTTTTATTGATAATAAAATGAGATTACAAAGAATTTAGGTTTTAATTAGGGCATAAAACCCCAACAATAAAGGCTATAGTCTTTAAGGCAAAATAAAGAAAATAGAATAAAAAGATCTCGAGCACTATAAGGACTAGTGTTTCGGCTGTGGCTATATTGAGTGTTTATGGAAAAATGGAGAGAGCTTTTAGGACTATGGATTTCAAAATTATGAGATGTTTTTTAGAGCTTTTGAGTGTGAGAAAAATAGTGAAGGACAAGTCTCTATTTATAGGCTTCAAACCCCAACTCCCTTCCTTGATTTTCTCCACACTATTCAACTTAAATTTTAAAAATCAAACCTTCCCTCCACTATATGGTTTTGGCCAGCCTAGTCTTACTCCCTTCTTGCTGCTACATCATCTCCAAGTATGCCACATAGTCTCCCTTTGGTTCAAACTTTAGTCAAAGTCCAAACTACTATTCTATATCTCGTAACTTTGGACCAACCTGTAGTAAAATTAACTTAACTAGAGATGTAGGAGTCCGATTTAGGCCACTTTTATACCGTTGGAAAGCTAATTAAATTATCTACATTTTTGTAAAACAATATTTTTCCAAAATCATAATATAACTGGGTCAAAAATAGGTCCGAAGTTACAGCACCCTAAAGTTATGAAAACTTAATTTACTTATCTAACTCTTAGTTCAACCATCACACTACTATCTCTACTTAGTTATTTGACTAATTAAATTAAATCTTTTAAATCCCAATTTATCTAACTCTTTCTTGACACATAGTCACTTAATTCAAATAGATCTAATCTTGCCTATCTTTAAAATTTAAAAAGAGTCAAATCATTCCTATTTTTGTGCCAAACCTATGAATAAGCTATTTTAGTTTTCATTTTAATTCTAATGCTTGGACTTAGTTTAATGCCACATGTTCACTTCTTAATTCATCAAATACCATGTGCATTTAATACTTAATAAAACTATACACTGATTTAATCATAAGCTAAAATAATTATAATTACTCAAACTATAATTATTTCTAAGTCATAAAATCATAACTTAAATAATTTAAACTTAAAGCAATTTATTCCACAACTCAAGTCATAACTAAATCTAACATAAGATCATATTTAAGGAGCTTATAAGAAAATAATAACCTTGGTTATTACAATCTTCCCCCCTTAAAGAAATTTCGTCATCGAAATTTTACTTACCAAATACCTCGGGATACCGCTCCCTTATATCTTCTTCCAATTCCCACGTGGCTTCTCTTTTAGTTCTATTGCTCCACAAGATTTTAACTATAAGGATACTTTTGGACATTAACTCCCTAGTTCCCCGTTCTAGAACGCATACTGGTCGTTCTTCATAACTGAAATCTTACTTCAACTCTAGAGCCTTGTAATCGAGCACATGGAATGGAACTGATATGTACTTTCTCAACATCGATACATGAAATACGTTATGCATTTCTGCTAGTGATGACGGTAAGGCCAACTGATATGCCACTTTCCCTACTTTGTCAAATATCTCAAACGGACCTATAAACGTTGGGCTTAACTTTCCTTTCTTTCCCAAACGCATAATTCCCTTCATTGGAGAAACTTTAAGAAGACTTATCACCTACTGAAAACGCAACATTTTTCCTTTTAGCATCTTCATATCTCTTCTGGCGACTTTGAGTGGCAATCATTCTTTGTATTATCTTTTCTACCTCCTCGGTTGCTTCTCTTATAGCCTCGGGTCCTAAATATCGTCTTTCACCAACCTCGTCCCAATGAAGTGGTGATCGGCACTTCCATCCATATAACATCTCATAAGGTGTCATGCCTATTGTAGCATGATAACTGTTGTTGTAAAAGAACTCTATTAATGGTAGATACTTGCTCCATGATCCTGAGAAGTCTAATGCACACGTCTTCAGCATATCTTCTAAAATTTGAATGGTACACTGACCATCGGTTTGAGGGTGAAATGTCGTACTTATATTTAACTTAGTGCCCATGGCATGCTGTAGGCTTTCCCAGAACTTCGAGGTAAAAACCAATACTCTATCAGAGACTATTGTCTTTGGGACTCCATGTAATCTTACTATCTCCGCCACATAAAGCTCGGCATACGGCTCAGCGTTATAAACTGTTCTTACTGGCAAAAAGTGAGCAGATTTTATGAGTCTATCTACTATCACCCAAACAGAGTCATGCTACTTGGTGGTCCTTGGTGATCCCGTCACAAAGTCCATCACTATATCTTCCCATTTCCATTTGGGAATCTCTAACGGTTGTAAGGTTCCAGCGGGTCTCTGATGTCCGGCCTTAACTTGTTGGCATGTAAGACATTTTGCTACAAACTCTGCTATGTCTTTCTTCATTCCTGACCACTAGTACATTGTCTTGACATTGTACTACATCTTGGTCGATCCCGGATGAAGTGAATGCAGATTAGTGTGCGCTTCTCGCATGATACTTTCTCTTAATCCGTCTTGATTTGGCACACACACTTGGTTTCTATATCGTAGCATACCTTCCTTTGTTATTGAAAAATCAACATTTTCTGTGCTTTTTAGTTCTGCCTTTTTCTTAAGAAGAATTTTGTCCTCTTGTTGTTTCTCCTTAATTTCCTCCATAAGTGTTGACTTGATTGTGAGATCAGCTAATTGTCCCATTATTAGTTCAATTTCGGATTTCTTAATATCATCTTGTAAGGGTTGTGCAATACCCTTAAGCGTCGATATGCTACCATAACTCTGTCTACTAAGCGCATCTGCCATGACATTAGTCTTTCCTGGATGATACAAAATCTCACAATCGTAGTCCTTAACTAGCCCCAGCCACCTTCGTTGTCTCATGTTGAGCTCCTTTTGTGTAAACAAGTACTTTAAACTCTTGTGGTCTGTATAGATCTCGCACTTCTCTCCGTACAGATAATGCCTCCAAATCTTTAAAGCGAAGACCACTACTTCCAACTCCAAGTCATGGGTCGGGTACCTTTTGTCATACTTCTTTAGTTGTCTCGAGGCGTATGCGGCCACCTTTCTATCTTGCATCAAAACGCATCCAAGTCCTTGTTTTGACGCATCGCAATATACTGCATACTTGCCCTTGTCATTTGGGATGCATAGAACTACGGTTGGTATGAGCTTTTTCTTTAGCGTTTGGAAGCTTTCTTCGCACGTCTCCATCCATACAAATTTATGTTGCTTCCTTGTCAAATTTTTTAAGGGCGTAGCTATTTTGGAGAACCCTTCAAAAAATCGTCTGTAGTATCCCGCTAAGCCCAGAAAACTTCTTACTTCGGTGACGCTCTTAGGCTTGGGCCAGTCTTTCACAACTTCTGTCTTGGTTGGGCTTACTTCTACACCATTTTTGGATATGATGTGTCCTAAAAATGCCACCTTCTATAACGCCCTAATTTCTCATCAATTATCGAGAGCACAACGTTGGGTTATAATCGTAAATATTGCTCTTTTATTAAATAAAAAATTGAAAATAATGACATGGATCCATGGTTTTACAAAAATAGAATAATTTTCTTTAACATAAAAATATGAGCAACATTTAAATAAATTTTTTAAATAATCATTCTTTAATAAAAATAGGCCCGATTGATCTTCCTCGACTATATGGTCCCCATGAGTACATTACAAAGCTCTTAGGTCCCCACTCGCCATCGGCCTTTCTATCCTTAATTTCCTTAAATAATAACATCATAAGGGGTGAGCTTCTAAGCCCAGTAAGGAAAATACAAACAAGAGTTAGTCATATAATCAAACATAACATAAATTCACAAGAGTCATACAAACACAAACCTCTAGGTCATATCATAGCTTAAGTCATAAATCATAAATCATAAATCATAAGTCATAGATCATAACTATAGGTCATAAATCATAATCATAATCATAACTATGGGTCGTAATAACAAGTCAGATATAATAAAAAGATAAGTGTTTATACAGGGGGTGGCAATTAAGCCCCGGACATAAGCCTATCATACACCGGACATCACTTAGGTCTGTCATAAAGTTTTGGCAACCGAGCCTACCGAACATAGTCCGTCATACATCATTGGACACCTTAGGTCCAGACACACCCATTTATTGTACCTGAAATGTTAGGCCATACAAACATAAACTATATCATAAACTACATAACTAGGTCATAATACTAAACTACCTAATTTTCCTTACCAAAAACCAGAATATTGGAGACAAGAGCGGGATTGAAACTCCTAAAATCAAATATAATGAAACCATAATTTTCCTAAAGAAAAATAAGTTAAAGAGAAGATCTAAACCATCAGGATAGAAACTTACCGAAAACCTTATGTTTCAAAGGAATTGAACACCTAACCAAAAGTAACTATCACAAGTTAGAATTTGAAGAAAAATGAAAGAATAATAGAAACTATAGTGAACTAAACCTGAAGACAATGGATACCTTGGATAGCTTAGAACCTCGATCTATACCTCGAACACCAAAATCACACAAAACTTACTTCCCAAGTGTTTATAAAAGTTTTAGATTTGAAAGCTTTAACCCCCAAAACCCTAGTGTTTCTCTCTTGAACGAACTTAACAGCTTGGAGGCTCTGAACTGTGCTTGAATGATGAATAGAATGGCTAAGTGAAGGGTCCTATTTATAGAGTTCAAAGAGTGAAACTAACTCCTTTAAAAATAAATAAATGATTAAAAATGAATAAATTTGAATTATCTGTTCAACAGATGCCCAAAACTTGGTCAAAAACGTTCAGGAACGAGTCAAAGTTGTTGAGGGCTGTTTCTAGTTCAGAATTCTACGAAAATTCAAAAATTGGCCACTGGAGCTGATTTATTGCCTAGGGTCGGCGATATATCTCCCCAACCATGATCCCGAGGGTCCGTGGTTCCGTTCGTGTGAAGTCTACGTGTTTTCCGTATCAATCATAAGCGATATATCAGCCCATATAGCTGCGATATATCGGCATACGCTGATATTTCAAATACGTTTTTGCACATTTTAGGATAATTTGAAATTGATTAAAACTTACTTTAACTGAGTAAAACGTGATCCTAACAGATAAAGGAAGGTTCTAGAGCTTCTAGATCTTTCTTTTAATAAAACTATTCATCAACAATACTTAAATCCTTAATAAACATACATGTGACAAGTGTCACGCTCTTAATTATTCTATCTAAACCTTAGGTTAAAATAAATAATATTCTTAGGACTATATTCATTAATCAAACCTTATGATAAAATTAATATTTCTAAACCATAGGTTAACTTACAAAATTCATAACTATTTGTACGAGTTTCTAACTAAATCCCGACTTTGACCAATATCCATGAACTACTACTACTACTGTTACTACTACTGCTGCTGCTGCTGCTGTCGCCGCCGCCGCCACCGCCACTGCCGCCGATGCCACTGCCGCTGCTGCTGCTGCCAGTGGATTACTGTGTTGCTACGAGTGTCCAACTAAGCCCGGCTTAAACCAAAATCCACAGTAATAAACATACTACTACTATTACTACTACTACTACTAACTCATAAGTCCCCGCCGGCCTAAGCGGCAAAAATAGGATAAACCCCTAGTCCCTCTGAGAACTCCTTGACCGTGGCGGTCAAGCGGCCCTGTATGTACACAACATCGCCCAAGCTCTCCACTCAGGGTTGGGTGAGCTTCTCTTTCCCTTTACCTGCACCACAAGCACCCATGAGCCAAGGCCCAGCAAGAAAACACAATAAAGCAGGATATAATATCAACAACGGTCATAATAACCATTCGGGACTATCAGTCCAAGCAAATAGGTGACAATAACCAAAAGTCACAATAATGAGCATAGCTCCCTCTAGCCATGTGATGATAGGGTCACCAGGGCTTAACTGATAAGTGATTCTTTCATAAGTTTGATCAGGACAGGTGCATGGTGAGTGGTCACCAACATAACCTACCTCCTGACTCTAGAGTCGTGCTATGGACAACGTCCCCTAGCCATGTGACAAACAGTCACCGGGGTCATATACCTTGGCTATAAACATCTGGTCATAGACCAGGCAAGCGCTTATAAGTTCTTCGACCTTAGGGTCGGTCCCGCACTAGTGCCATAGAGCTATTCAATGCGTGATCATCGACTTTAGAGTCGGTCCCTGACTAGTCAGTGTCTCAAACAGGTAATCAGCGTTCACTAGTATTTAATATGAAATCCATGTCCACATATATCAACCAACATGCCCCAATATCAAACCATGCATGTCATATACCTATACAGGGTGCAACTGTATTCATACACTGTTTTCTTACCTCTGGTTCGAGTGAGAATTATTATATGAACGACCCCTGAGAACGATCAACCTTTAAATTCCTTGACGGTCACCTGGTCCTAACCAAAATATAGGATTCATCAATAAAAATGATAACTGAGGGTTCCCAAACCAAGATCTAGCCTTCGGGACATCAAACATAACTCAACTAGGTACTAAGTTCAACCCCGAGGCCTAAGGTTTGAATCCCCAAGCTAAAAACATGTTTTTGGCTAAATTTGCCCTTATGGGCCACGGCTCACCAGAGCCATGCCGCGACTCACCCTCCTGACAGAGCCATTTTCACCTTTAAAGCCAACACAGGCCGCGACACACCATAGCCAGGCCGCGGCTCATTTCGCAAAACAACCAAGAAACCAGCACGCACCAGCCAACTCTCCCCTGCATTTTCCCTTGGTACCAACCCTTCAAACCAACTCCAAACCTCCTCCAAACACTCAATTTAACCTCTAAACACCACCCATAACTCACCCTCATCAAAACCCAATCAAACATACACAAAAACTCCTCTTGATCCCCACTTTCTACAACAAAAACCATAAGCTGAAAACCAAAAGGAAAACAGAGTAACACCTGAAACCAATGACTAAAACTCACCTCAAATTCAGATTTGAACCTCCTTCAATGGTTGAACCAAGTCCACCAACCCAGCCTTTGAGTTTCCTAGCTTAAAACCCCACCTTGAGCTCAAGAACACCAAAGAGAAATATAGAGAAGGATGATGTACGGGAAGGGAGAAGACAACCCCTGTTTTTGTTCTGTTTAATCTTTATCCTTCTACAGCCAACTAAAGGGTAATATTAATCCCCTCAAATGACCAAAATACCCTTAAGCCACCTAAAGCCTCTAAAACCATTTCAAGGGTAAAATTGGTACTTTCCGCTTATCCCGTTAATCATAATTAATGCTTCCCAATTCCCGCTAATCTCAATATCCTCAAACACCAATAATTCATATCTCGTTACCCTAAAATCCCCGGTAATGCTATAATCATTAATATCACCCCGAGACTCACCCCGAGCCCCGAGCTCAAACCTGTTATGACCAAACCGATAAATCATGTTTAAAGATCGTCTCATGTCGAAATACTCGAACCAATCAACATTATAATGTGGTCTCACAATATATGTCATTAACACGCAAACAAATATTCAATTATACCCTCATCGGGCCAAATTACCAAAATACCCCTGTAAACAAATGCGGACTCACATGCATGCATTTAACATCATATTATAATATAATTCTCATAGACATGCATAAATACATTTAATGACATAATTAAACAGTTATGGCCCTCCCGGCCTACTAATCCAGCCATTAAACCATAATATGGAATTCGGGGCATTACAACCACCACCACCACCACCACCACCCCCACCACCACCACTACCACTACCACTATTGTGAGATCCTATACCACCCTGAAAAGGCCAACGTGGTAGCAGATGCCTTGAGCCGGAAGGGGGTCGACACAGTTATATAGTGCCAGACAGGTATCAAAGAAGTTGGCTGATGAGATGACTTGAGTGGGGATAGAGTTAGTGGTGGGTCGGTTGGCCAATATCACTTTATAGTCGTCTCTCTTGGAGAGAATCAAGCAGAGATAGTTGGATGATCCACAGTTGGGGCAGGTTAGGGAGGACATCCTAGCTGGAATAACTAAGGACTATTCGGTGTCGAGTATGGGTTTACTAAGGTATAAGGGTCAGATTTGTGTTCCGATGGACACCGAGATTAGACAAGAGATTTTGGATGAATCTCACACCACCCTTTATTCTCTTCATCCAGGCACCACAAAGATGTACCAGGACTTAAGATTTTTATATTGGTGGCCTGGGAAGTAGAGGGATGTGACAGAGTATGTAGCGAGGTGCCTGACCTGTCAGTAGGTCAAGGCTGAGCATCAGAGGCCGACAGGATTATTACAGCCTCTGGATATCCCAGAGTGGAAGTGGGAAGACATCACGATAGATTTCGTGGTAGGCTTGCCTAGGACAGTGGGCCAGCACGATTCTATTTGGGTCATTGTGGATCGATACACAAAGTCATCTCATTTTCTACCAGTGAGTACGAATTACACAGTTGACCTGTATGCAGATCTCTATGTGAGAGAGATAGTTCGCCTTCATGGGACGTTGAGGTCTATCGTGTCTAATAGGGACCCTATCTTTACTTCCAAGTTTTGGGGAATTTTGCAGAGGGTGATGGGTACACAGTTGAAGTTTAGCACTGCTTATCATCCTTAGACCAATGGTCAGTCTGAGAGGACTATCCAGATATTGGAGGACATGATGAGAGCGTGTGTGTTGGACTTTGAAGGGTCCTAGAGTAAATATTTGCCTCAGATAGAATTTTCTTATAACAACAGTTATTAGTCTACCATCGAAGTGGCACCTTATGAGATGTTATATGGTAGGAAGTGCAAATTTCCCATTCACTGGGATAAGATGGGTGAGAGGAAATATCTAGGTCTGGATGCAGTCCAGAGGACCACTGAGGCTATCGAGAAGATTAGAGCTCGGATGCTCGCTTCTCAGAGTAGGCAGAAGAGTTACTCTGACCTAAGGCGGAGGAACGTAGAGTTCTAGGTGGGAGACTATGTCTTCCATAGGGTTTCACCTCTGAGAGGGGTGAAGAGGTTGGGGAAGAAGGGCAAGCTAAGCCCTAGGTTTGTGGGACCGTTTGAGATCCTAGAAAGGATCGGGCAGGTGGCCTACAGGTTGGCTTTACCCCTGCACTGTCTAGTGTACATAATGTATTCCATATTTCCTTGTTGAGGAAGTATGTGTTAGATGGAACTCATGTACTGGGTTATGAGGATCTGGAATTGGAGGCAGACTTGTCTTATGAGGAACAACCAGTTCATATTCTTGATAGGAAGGACAAGGTCCTGAGGAACAAGACTATACCTTTGGTTAAGGTATTATGGAGGAGCAGTAGGGTCGAGGAAGCGACCTGGGAGCTGGAGGCAGATATACAAGCTCATTTTCCCGAGCTGTTCAGGTAAAATTTCGAGGATGAAATTTCTATAAGGAGAGGATAGTTGTAACATCCCAAAATTACCTAATAAGGCTTATGGCCTTGATTAGGGGGTTGGGATGGAAATATATGAAATTACGTGTTTAATTTCTATATTAATTGTTAATATGTGGATTATGTGATAATATGATTAAATGCGCATATTTAGGGATATTAAATATGCATGTGGGCCCACTTCTTATTAGAAGGGCGATTTGGTAATTTGGCCTGTTGCGAGCATAAATGTGTATTTGTATGCATATATGTGACATATGTGAGAGGCCACATTATTATGTGAGTTTATTTGGATTATTCGGCACGAGGCGATCCTAGGGAGCAAGTTAGAAAGAAAGTCACAACGGGACCCGATACCCAACTCGGGGAGAGTTAAGGGGTATTTTGAGTATTAGATATATATTTGGGTTATTGGGTTATAAAAATAAATATTTGGAGATATATTTGGAGTTAGAGTGTTTAGGAGGGAAAATTGGGGAAATTTATTATTTTGCCATCTGGGACGTTTTTGGTACCCCGAGCCTTGGGATTAACTTAAGTCACTTAAGTTAGATAAGACAAAAGTAAGAAACACCTAGAATTCTTCCTAAACCGACTCTTTTTCTCTCTCTACTCACTTGTTTTTCTCTCAAGCTTTCCTAAGCTAATATCATTGAAGATTAAGGAATTTGGGGCTAGAAACCAAGGAGATTTTGGGCTAGGATCACATGAATTGAAGCTTAAGTCTTAAGGGATTCAATCTTTATCAGAGGTAAGCCTTGAATTTTGGTTTTAGCATTTGAATTATGTGTTTTTCTTGGCTGGTTTGTAGTGTTGTTAAGCCTTTGAAGTTCAAAGATTTAAGGTGTGATTTTGATGAGTTTTGAAGCTAGTTTTCTAATGGCCTTTATTGCTGAGAACATGTTGAAGTAATTGGGTTAGTTAATTTATGTAAGTGGGATGATTTTGGGTTGAATTGGATGGTATTTGGCCACTAAAAATGGAGGTTTTTCTGGGTTCGAAGGGGTCGGGTCGCGGCTCTGTTCTTGGTGTGTCGCGGCCCTCTAGAGAAGATGGGAGCCAGGGAAGGAGGGCGGGCCGCGACGCCACTATGGCTGGGTCGCGGCGCGTGTTTGCTGGTTGGGGAGGCTAGGCCTTTGGTTTGGAGGCAGGTCGCGGCATAGGGCCGCGACTCTTAAGGGGTTTTTGGACCCCTAGAAGGTTTTGAGTGCGGGAACTCAACTTTGAGGGCTCGGGATTGTTTCCACTACCCGGTTTGGTGGAACCCGAGGTCTCGAAGGCTAGGACTTGTTCCGGAAGCCTTTGATCACTCGATATTAATAGAATCTTATTTTATGGTTGTGACTTAGGGTATCGCTAATTGCTCGGAACTAGGATCGTGCTCGAGGGCCGTTCTTATTTACACTTAATTGGACCTAAGGTAAGAAAGCTGCACCTATTGTGTGTGATTAGGGCTTGGCCCGTCTATTGTATATTAATGTGATTAGGGCTTGGGCCCCAGGATTGGTTATGTTAGTTTATTGTTTTAAATGCCTAAGTGCTTATATTCGTTACATGAATTCTATGGCTAGAGCATGTGGCCCCGTTGTATGAATATGCTTAGTATTATGAAAATAGTTATCCAATGGGATTATATGACTAGCATAAATATGTGCTTAATTTGTCGGGATGTGCCTATCCACATCTGTTTCTTATAAGTAAGGTATGTAATCCTGGATCAAGGCTTGACTTATGAGTCTAGGATGGCAATAGCGCGCTGTGCACTGGTCGCAAGGCATTGGCCTAAACCAGCACGTACTATTACGTTGTTCAACTCTAAGGTCAAAGATGAACCACGGGGGTTGGGCTAGCTCTATGGCTAGTGAGACAGAGCTAAGGGCGAGGCCCCAGGTGACTCTATGGTCACGTAGTGAGGGCATAGGCCCGAAGGTTGGCTTAAAAGTCAACTGAATAGGGCAACAGCCCCAGGTCGATCCAATGTTCGTTTGTTTGAACTAAATGACATTGGCTATGAAATTAATGTTGTTGATTATTGTTGAATGGGTATTTAAAGTTATGTTCTCTGTTGTTGTATGTTCTGTTTTCTTGCTGAGCCTCAGCTCACGGGTGCTTCGTGGTGCAGGTAAGGGAAAGGAAAATCTTGACCAGCTTGACTAGCCATGAGTTGTAGAGCTTCGGTGGCGGCGTGTACGTATGCGGCTGCTCGACCATCACGGCTGGGGTTATCTCATAGGAACTAGGGTTATAGCCCTGCTTTACCGCTTAGGCCGGTTGATGTAACTTTTGACATGTATTTACCCTCTTTAATAGTTGTGTTGTAATATTTTGGGATCCCATGTTGTATAACACTTTTGAAATGAAATTCAATGGTTCTTTGACCAAAATTGTTAACCCCAACCCTTGTCACTAACCTTAGTTACACGAATTAAGCCAAATGACCTGATTAGCAGGTCTAACACAATTTTAAGTATACAGTGTAACAGTCCTGGATTAGGAGGGTGTTACAACTTGGATTTCGAATTCGATGACCATTTGCGTAAGCATGGTATTCAATCCCAACTCACAGCACCTGGAACGCCACAACAAAATGGTGTTTCAGAAAGACAGAACAAAACGTTATAAGATATGGTTAGATCAATGATGAGTTTCTCATCATTACCACTGTCATTCTGGAACTATGCGATTCAATGTGCTCTATACATATTGAATGTTGTTCCATCTAAGTCTATCCAGAAGACACCCATGGAATTATGGAATGGTTGTAAACCTAGTTTACACCATTTTTGAATTTAGGGGTGTCCTGCACACGTGCTTTAAGGAAAGACCAGGAAGTTGGAATCACGCTCTGAATTGTGCATGTTTGTGGGATATTCCAAAGAGACTAGAGGTGGAATTTTCTATAGTCCAAAAGAAAATAAAACATTTGTGTAACACCCCACGTCACTATGGCTGCTTTCTAGAATGACGAATGGCCCTACAAATGAACACAAGTCTTTCCAGTGTGCTTTGTCCTCACTCCAACACAAGTCTTTCCAGTGTGCTTTGTCCTCACTCGCACGCTTCTTGGGAAAACTTCCCAGGAGGGAACCCATCTTGAGATTACTCCAGGTCAAGCACGCTTAACTTTGGAGTTCTCAAGGGATGGGCTACCGAAAAGAAGATGCATCTTGTTGTTATAGGTAGTACCCATCAATCCATTTAAGCTCTCTTCAACTTTGTAGTCCCATACCTACACAGTCTTAGAATCATCACACTTAACCTTCCCCAGGCGGTGTGGGATTACACAGCTTTACTCGGTCTTTCCCCTTACGAATCATAAGATTCTGACTGTCACAATCACCCCCCCTTACGGGTCCGATGTCCCTGTCGGCCACACTTCTGGTTGGGTCAAGGCTCTGATACCATTTGTAACGCCCCGCGTCACTATGGCTGCTTTCTGGAATGACGACTGGCCTTATAAACCAACACAAGTCTTTCCAGTGTGCTTTGTCCTCACTCGCATGCTTCCTGGGAAAACTTCCCAGGAGGCCACCCATCTTGAGATTACTCCAGGTCAAGCACACTTAACTTTGGAGTTCTCAAGTGATGGGCTACCAAAAAGAAGATGCATCTTGCTGATATAGGTAGTACCCATCAATCCATTTAAGTCTTCTTCAACTTTGTAGTCCCATACCTACACAGTCTTAGAATCATCTCACTTAACCTTCCCCAAGCGGTGTGGGATTGCACAACTTTACTCGGTCTTTCCCCTTACAGATCACAGGATTCCGAATGTCACACTTTGTATCGACAAATGCAACTTTTCTTGAGCATGACTATGTTAATAACCATAAACCTTGCAGTAAGGTTGTACTGGAGGAGATGGTCTCGAATGAAGTTGCAAAGTCACCAGCAACAACCAATGAAAAACGACAGGAGGAAACTGCTAGTTCTAGTCAGAATAGTATAGAACCTCATCGTACTGGGAGGGTTAGTAAGCAACCCATATGCTATGAACACGAAGTTCAAATTCTTGTGTCTAACACAAACAAAGACGATCCATTGACATTTAAAGATGCAATGAATGATTCTGACAAGGACAAATGGCAAGAAGCCATGAACCAAGAAATGGAATCAATGTATTCCAATTTTGTCTGGGTTCTTGAAGATCCACCTGATAATATCAAACCCATTGGTTGCAAGTGGATATTCAAGAAGAAAAGAGGAGCGGATGGGAAAGTAGAGACTTTCAAAGCAAGGCTTATAGCCAAAGGCTACACACAGAAAGAAGGGGTTGATTATGAAGAAACTTTTTCTCCTGTAGCCATGCTAAAATCTATTCGTATACTCTTGTCCATTGCTGCGTGCATGGATTATGAGATTTGGCAAATAGATGTCAAAACAGCCTTTTTGAATGGCTACCTTGATGAACCTATTTACATGTCTCAACCAGAAGGGTTCAAAGTAAAAGGTCAAGAACAAAAAGTTTGCAAGCTTCTTAGGTCCATCTATGGACTCAAACAAGCTTCTAGAACTTGGAATCTTAGATTTGATGACACAATTAAAACGTTTCATTTTGAAAAAAATGTTGACGAACCTTGTGTCTATAAACAAATCAAAGATGGTGTAGTAGTATTCCTCGTTCTTTATGTTGATGATATATTACTGATTGGAAATGACGTAACGTGAAAGGTAAAGAACTGGTTAGCTGAACAATTCCAAATGAAAGATTTGGGAGAAGCCAAGTATGTTTTGGGCATTAAAATTCTTAGAGATAGACAGAACAAAACTTTGGCACTGTCTCAAGCAACTTATATTGATAAGGTGCTAGAACGCTTTAATATGAAAAACTCCAAAAAGGGTGATATGCCACCCTATTCTAGAGTATTCCTTTCTAAGGAGCAGTGTCCCAAAACACCTCAGGAAGAGGAAGATATGAGACAGTATCCCTATGCCTCAACAGTAGGTAGTCTAATGTACGCCATGTTGTGTACAAGACCTGACATTTGTTATGCATTAGGGATAGTTAGTCATTATCAATCCAATCCTGGATTGAGTCATTGGATTGCAGTGAAGAATATTCTCAAGTGTCTTAGAAATACTAGAGATTATATGCTTGTATATTCAGGTGGAGACCCAAACCCCACTGGTTACACTGATTCTGATTTTCAATTAGACAGAGATAGTCAGAAATCGACTTCTGGATCAGTGTTTACTCTTGGAGGAGGAGCAGTAGTCTGGCGAAGTATTAAACAAACTAGCATTGCAGACTACACCATGGAAGCCGAGTATATAGCAACTTGTAAAGAAGCTAAGGAGGTTGTGTGGCTCAAAAAGTTCTATTCCAATGTGGAAGTAGTGCCAGATGTGGATAAGCCACTAGTCCTATACTGTGACAACAGTGGGGCAGTAGCTAACTCAAAGGAACCATGGAGTCACAAGAGGGGAAAGCACATCGAGAGGAAGTATCACTTGGTAAGAGAGATAGTTCATCGAGGAGATGTTGCAGTTATGAAGATAGCTTCAGAGCATAATCTTTCAGATCCTTTCACAAAGACTTTATCCATAAATTCTTATAATGAGAGAGATACCTCATTTGCTTTAGGGAAAGTGGGAGATTGTTGGGAATTGTGCCCTGAAAGCATAGGTAGTAGACATTGTTTTAAGAAATAAATAAATAAATTGAATTTGTTATGCATATATTTTATGGACTATATTATTCTGTGATAATATTTGTTTCAGTGAGCAAGGGAGTGTAAAAAGGAAGATAATCTAGAGAGAAAAAGAATGGCATGAAATGTGCTCTGCTCACTCAATAAGCAAAGAGCTAAACCTCATATATATAGAGATTGATACATTATAGTAAGTTGTTAGAGTAATAACGGAATAATAGCAAACTAACCAAATTATGTTATAGGTCCTAACAACTTATCTCTAACTGCCCCCCTCAAGTTACACGGTGGTATACAGAGTGTTAACTTGTCCCTAAGAAACAAAAACTAAGAAATAGGAAGAGGCTTAGTAAGAACATTTGCAATTTGATGCTCTGTAGAATCATAGTGTATTCCAGCTGCTTGGCAAGAACACGATCCCGAACAAAATGCAAGTCAATTTCAATATGCTTTGTACGCGCATGAAAAACATGATTAGAAGCCAAGGATGTTGCACCAATATTATTACACTATAAAATGGGACATTGAGAAAGCTGGATACCAATTTCAGTGAAGAGGGACTGCAACCAAATGAGTTCAGCAGTAGCAAGAGCAAGAGATCTATACTCAGACTCAGTGTTAGAACAAGCTACAACATTCTGTTTTCGTGAGCACCAGGTAAGAAGATTACCACCAATGAAGACACAATAGCCAAATGTGGAACGTCTATCATCAAGAGAACTAGCCCAATCTGTAACGCCCCAACTCCAGGGACCGCTACAGTGCATATTGCAAACAGTGCTAAATCCGCTAATCGAGTCATTTGGCCAAAATAGTGTAACTAAGTATGATTAGCGGTTTAGGGATTAAAAAATTTGGTTAAGATATAACGTTTCATTAGAACGTTTACTGTATACATTGGGATCCCAAAAATATAATTTTAGAGTCTATTACAAGAAAATATTTACAACAGGCCGTTCTAAGCGGCAAAACCGGGTTTAACCCTAGTTCCTCTTTCAAACCTCGCCCAAGTATTGGTCGAGCAGCTGCATATGTACATGTCATCACCTAAGCCCTTCAATTCAAGGATGGTCCAGCTTCCTTTTGCCTTTGCCTGCACCACAAAGCACCCGTTAGCCGAAGCCCAGCAAGAAAACTCATATGCTCATAAATAGTCATATTATGATATCAAATCATAACTGGCATGCCTAGCAAACATAATTCTATTCAGGCATGCAAATGAGTTCAAACAATGCTAGGGTATCCAGGATAAGAAATCCTGCCCTTCTGATTGGATGACTATCAAGTTAATCCTAATCAGATGAGTGTTTCAACACTTGAGGTTCTGGTAAACCATGCTGAGTGACCAACAAGCAAGTCATTACGGGGCTCAGCACCCAAAGCTATGCATATGATGATCAAAATGATCATACAGAGCTCATAGCTCTGATCAGATGAGTGAATATCACTTTGAGGTCCTGTTAAACCATACTGAGTGACTGACAAGCAAGTCACTAAATTAAATAGAAGAGTGGCTGCTGGGTAAGCCACTAGCCTTCACAAATGAAAGACTAATGGGTAAGCCCCTAGCTCAACAAATGAGAGACTGATGGGTAAGTCTCTAACTTAACAAATGAGTGACTGATGGGTAAGTCACACAAGCGCTTATAATATTCATCGAACTTGAGGTCGGTCCGGCATTAATGCTCTTTGAGTCATCCAATGCAGAAAGTCGATTAGATCTAATCTTTGTTGGCTTGCGTGAAACACGCTAAGGCTGTCCTGACTAATGAGTCAGCACCGAGTGACCAGTGCCCAATACCACTGCCGAACCTGACTAATGAGTCACAGCTTCACAGTTGATACTAACACCTATGCCAATTCTGACTAATGTGTCAGTACCATGCACAAGTAAGCATTGCTACCAAACATATATCATATGTCAAACATCCAAAGATGGGGCATTCAACATGCTTACTTAACAATTCTGAGCATAATAATGATCATGCACAAACAAAGAGACTCAAGCTCTGACCAATTTCATATTCATCATTCATGGCATGCCCTAATCACATGTTTCTCGTGCATCACATGCATCACACTTAACCATCCAGCATGCCTCAATAATAATCATATGCAAATGGGAAAAATTGCCAAGCATTCATTATGCTATCAATGTTTACATTTAAACATCCAACATGCCTCAAACATAACCATGCATGTGACATATGGGGTGCAGTTTTCTTACCTCAGGTTCGAGCAAGAATTAGTAAAAGAACGACCCTTGAGAACAATCAATCCTTTGGTCCTTTAGCGATCACCTAGTCATAACCAAATATGGAATCCCATCAATAAAATAAATCATAAAAAGGTTTATAATCTGAAACCTCACTCTCGGGATCAATCCCGCACTCTCGGGAATCTTAATATACTCAAAAGGGGCAAAGGAACCAAACCCCAAGCCTTAAAGGTCATTCCGAGCCCTAAAATAGGCTTGCTGGAAGGACCAGCGCTGCAGCCCTATTAAATGGTGGTGTTGCGCTATTTCCAAGTCAAAGAGCCCAGCTCTCTGCCCTGCCTAGCGCTGCTGCGCCAACTACAGACCAGAAACTTTATGATTCTTCCTCCTTGCGATTTCTCCTGAAACCAACCCTCCAAACCAATCCCAAACATCACCCAAACATCCAATTCAACCCCTAAACTTCATCTACATCACACCCTCATCAAAACCCAATCAACTTATCACAAAAACATCCCTTAATTCCCAACCATCCACATCAAAACCATAACCTGAAAACTACCAAGAAAAATACAGTATAGCCTATATTCAAGGATGAATTCTTACCTCAAGCTTGATTTAGACCCCCTTCAATGGATGAACTAAGTTTCTAAGCTCCCACCTTTGATCTCCTAGCTTGTTACCTCAAGTTGGCTCTCAAAAATCAAGAGGAAGAAGGAGGAGGAATAGGTACGGGAGAGGAAGAAAGATGAGGATGATGATGCTCTGTTTTGGTCTGAAGGTTTCTACAGCCTTGAGTTGATATAAATCTTAGGGGTGAAAAGACCATTTTTCCCCTAGGTTAAATAAAGGCTTCTAAAGACTCCCAAGGGTAAAATCGTCTATTCCCGCCTATCTCGTTAATTATAATTAACACCCTCCAATTCCCGTTATTCTCAATATTCTCAAATACCAATAATTCTTATCCTGTTACCCTTTAATTCCCGGCAACGTTTTAATCGCCAAATTACCCCAAGACTCACTCCGAGCCCCGAACTTAATCCCATTATGACTAGACCGAAAACTTGCATTCCATGATCGTCTCATGCCGAATGGCTTGAACCAATCCACATATAATGTGGTATTATTTATAATTCACCCATATGCATGAAAATACACAATCACGCCCTCAACGGACCAAATTACCAAAATGCCCTTATAATTAAAATTGAACCCATATGCATGCATTTACCATCATATAATAATATAATTCACATAAACATGCATATAATCATTGAATATCATAATAAATCAATTATGGCCCTCCCGACCTCCTAATCAAGGTCCTAAACCTTATTAGGAAATTTGGGGCATTACAACTATCCCTTCCTTACAGAAATTTCATCCTCGAAATTTATTTGAACTGCCGGAATATCAATTCCACTCGACTGATCCCAGATTCCCAGGTCATTCCTTCGACCTCACTGTTTCTGCAACATACCTTAACCCAAGGTACACTTTATTCCTCAGAACCTTATTCTTTCTATCCCATAACTGGACTGGCTATTCCTTTCAAGATAACTTAGCCTCAATCTTCAAATTCTCATAACTCAACTCATGAGTTTCATTCAACCCATGTCCTCAGCATGTAAATACAAAATACACTGTTCACAACTGACAGTGCCAAAACAAGATCGAATCAAGTTAACCTGAACAGTCTTATTCAGGACTCAAACTGTTATACTTTTCTAGGGCTCAACTTGCCCTTAACTCATCACCCCTTTCCATGGTGATACTTGTAAGGAAGATATGATCTTCTACCTGGAACTCTATGTTCTTACTTTCCAATTCAGTAAAACTTTTCCATTTACTCTGAGAAGTGAGCATCGAAGCTCCAACCTCTAATAATCTCAATAGTCCCTTGAATCATCACATGATCCAGAACAAACACCTCACTCATCTCAGTCCAATGAACTGGTGCTAAACATCCTTTATCATACCTTATCTCATAAGATACCTTCTCAACACTGGATAACTCTCTTCCTTTCTCAAAGAGATCTGAATACGGATCAGCTGTGTCACTTATCCTTACTGACAAAAACAATCTCACTTGGACAGCTGGTCCATATTGACTCACCGCCAACTCATACTGGCCCACTAACCTGGGCAATCCCACCGCAAAACTCATCGCGATGATATCTTGCTCCCATTATAAAGTACTCAAAGGATACCATGGCCTCACTGATTTCTGACCCTCTGATATGGCCTGCTAACAGGCTAAGAACTTTACAATACATTCCATTACATCCCTCTCCATCACAGGCCATCACCATAAAGCTTTCATATCCTGTTACATTTCCATGATGCCTGAATAAAGAGAATAGAAGATTAGCATGAGATTCATCCAGAATCTCCCAATTAATCTTAGTATCCATCGGATCCCAAATCTGATTCTATACCACAGTAAATCCATACCTGACGCTGTACAATTCTTAGCTAATCCAGCTTAGACCTTCCATTCAATATTTCCTATCTGTGGTTCACTTAGTCATCTTTCCTTTTTATTTTCTCTGAGATAGTAGTCTCAAGCATAAAACTGGCCACCTTGCCCACCAGAAACTCTACTCTAGTTCACAAGCAATCACCTCTTCTGTCACTGAGGTGTCATAACAACCTACTAACTGGTTCTGATCTGCAAAAAGACTGAGAACCTTTTCACAAAGCACCTGTAATATCCTTACCACCCAAGGAAACTCTTGCCTTCCGAGGTGTTCCTTGACCCATTCAAATAATCTTTTGAATGCTATATCCATTTAATTCACAAACACTTGGCATTAACCAAATTCTCAAGACATACTCAGCACTCCCAGTTCTCTTATCTATTATAATAGTCTTCTGATCAACCTTCTCCCTGGTCTCTAACTGGTACTAACCAGATCAAGAATCCACTTTTGAGATTTCCATCCTACTCTATATCTAAGCCTCGAGTTCTTACAACCCTACTGAACCATTCAATACAATGCCTTAATCTAACTCCATTCCTGGTACTAATCCAATCACCATTCTATCTCTTCACATAAAGGAAACCCTGGCAGATCCCCTGGAAGCACATCCAAAAACTCATTGACTAATCTAGTCTGTCCTGACCCCATTGGCACAATCTAAGTGGTATCCACCACACTAGCTAAGAGTTCTATGCATCCCTCTGCAATAAAACTCTAGCTCTCAATACAGATGTCATCAGCATACAAACTCTATGCACAGCGCCAACTGCCACAAGGCTTTCCACTCTCAAGCCCAAGAAATACTATTCTTTCCTTGCCAATTAAAAATTGCCCCACACTTACTTAACTTATCCAACCCATATCTAGGATCAAACCAAAACCAGTCGTAACCAACTTTATCAAAATCACTGATGAGTCATTTTCCATAACCCAACTCATCTCTTAAGTTGCCAATACAATACTGCGTTCCCATCATAACATAACCATGTGATCATCATATCAACTTTACGCTTCTATATATGCAACAAATAAAGGAACAGTATGGCACCAAAACCAATCAGCATAATACAAAACTCAAAACTAGAAAACTGACCTGCCACTCCCGAGGAGCTAGTCTCGGTCTCAGACTCTGACTGTCTCAGAATAAACACTCGAGCTGGAGTCGAGCTGTCTATTCTCTTTTGCTCAAGCTCTCTTAGCCTTGGGCAATCCTTTTTGAAATGCCCAACCATGCCACAAGCAAAACATGACCTTGCTCGGCATTCTCCCAAATGATGCCTCTTGCACCGAACGCATTCTGGGTAAGGCTTCCAGCTTTTCTTCTTGCTTGCTCCCATAAATAGGGATACCATTATCTGAGCTCCATGCTCCGTGGCACTCTTCTTCTCATCTCTGATGCTCTCAACAGCAAGAGCCTTCTCTACCACCTGAGCATAGGTAGAGACTTCATGCATTGGGGCAACTCTAATTCCCTGAGTTATTTCAGGATTCAATCCTTGAATAAACCTTTCCTTCTGAGCTACATCCGTGGGTACCATGTCTAAAGCAAACTTGGTCAACCCATTAAATCTGTTAACATACTCGAATACTGATGCCTTTCCTTGAACGAGATTCAGAATAAGGAAAGTGAACTTCATCAAAAGTGACAGTCCTAGCAACATAGATTCGACCACTAGAATGTAAACATCTATAGCCTTTATGAGAAGGACTATAGCCAAGAAATATACACTAAGAAGTGTGAAATGACAACTTGTGATTGTGATAAGGTCTAAGTAATGGATAGCAAGCACATCCAAGTGTTTTAAAAAAATGATAATCTGGTTTAGAATGAAATAACACCGCATATGGAGACTTAAAGTTGAGATTAGCTGCAAGCAATTGGTTAATGGTGAAAGCAGCTGAAACAAAAGTATCCCACCAGTAAGAAAATGGCATATCAGCTTGAGCTAGAAAAGTTAACCCCATATCAACCACATGTATGTGTTTTCATTCAGCACATCCTTGTTGTTGGTGAATGTGTGGGCATGGATGTCTAAAAACAATGCCAAGTGACTGAAGTAGAGACTTTAATGGCCTGTATTCACCCCCCCCCCCCCTAATCTGTTTGGATACATTTTTTCTTGGTTTGAAATTTCTTTTCAACATAAGCATTAAAAGTCTGAAATATGGAGGCCACTTCAGATTTAACAGTCATAGGAAATATCCAAGTAAATTTGGAAAAATCATCAATAAAGCTAACATAGTACTTTTAACCATCCATTGAAGCATGAAAAGAAGGATCCCAAACATTTGAGTGAATCAACTCAAAAGCAGAAGTAGTTTTGTGTACTGAACTCTGAAAAGGAAAGTTGTGAAGCTTACCATACTGACATGCTTGACAAAATGGAAGATTAGTACACTTGCTTTTTGAACTTACAGCAGAAAGAACTTTGGACAAAATATATTTGGAAGGATGTCCAAGTCTACAATGCCAAAGAAAAGTGTTTTTATTGAAAGACTTTTCATCATTATTGATTGCACTGCAACTGTAAACTTGTGGGGGCACAGAAGTGACACTGGTGTGATCTCAAGCTTGCATCCTTTGACTTTGTTGGAGGGAGATCAATGCAATATAAGCTATCTTTAAGAGAGCCCTGTAGAAGTACTTACCTCGTAGTCTTTTCCTTAACAACACATGCATGAGAATCAAATTGAAGAATTATGTTGTTATCTTGAGTAATTTTAGAAATACTCAGTAAATTCTTCGTAATAGCAGGAGCATGCAATATATCTTTTAACCATAAGGACTTAGATGAATCAAAAGTAGGAATTAAATTGTGTCCAACGTGAGAAATAGGAATATTAGAGCCATTACCAACAGTAACCTTAGCTTTGCCTTTGTAGTCAATAATGCGATTCAGATTTTGAGCTTCTGGTGTGATATGGTGAGTAGCACCACTATCAACAAACCATCCTCCATCCTCAACAACTCCTGAATCAGCGATAAAAGTTTGAGGTGAAGTAGATCTAGATGAAACAGATTCCATAGGCACAGTATCATTGCTTTGAATACTTGTATCAAACCGACGAAAACACTTGAGTGCTGTGTGTCCAGCTCGTCCACAAACTTGGCATATAAGTCGATTATGGCCTCTGCCACGACCACCATAGTAGTTTTGACCTTCACCACAATTATTGTAACCACGTCCACGAGATCCACCTCTGTTGTTATTGTTTCCACCACCACGAATATGAAAAGTTGTGAGATTAGCCTGAACCTCATTAACAGTGGATGCAATAACTTGTTCCAGTTGCATCTCTTGATTCTGAAGCATGAATTGTACTTCTTGAATGGTGATGGAGTCAGCACGTGAGGTTAGATTAACAACCACAGATTCATACTCAGGTTCAAGACCTCCAAGTATGTAAAAAGCTAATTCTTCTTCAGAAATACGTTGTCCAGCTACAGATAAAGAATCGACAAGATTCTTCATCTTCAAGATGTATTCATCAATGCTCATGAATCCTTTCATAGTGGTTTGAATCATGAAATGCAATTGAAGAGTTCTAGCCTTTGATCGAACAACAAATAGACTCGCAAACACATTCCACATCTCAGAGGCAGATTCATAGTTAACAACATGTCCGATCATGGCCTCAGAAAGTGAATTCATTAGCTAACTCATTAGGAACTGATCACATCGAATCCAATGATCATAAGTAGGATAAATGGAAGTGGTACCTTCAAGAAGACGAGGTGGACAAGGCATGGTGCCAAGCAAAATGCAATCCAAGTTATGAGCACAAACAGCCGAAAGAACGGAAGATCGCCAATACGAGTAATTAGTCCAATCCAAGCGGAGATTCAGCAGAAGAAGATTGGCAGTGAACGGTAACGGAATGACGATTGGTGCAGGAGGAACAACATTCACCAAAGGAGTAGTATTGATTGGAGGAACACCAACCATCGGAGGAACGCTAGTCGCTTGAGCATGTGAAGACGATGGCGCAGAAGAATGTAACTCCATGGTCTCTGATACCATGTTTCAGTGAGCAAGGGAGTGTAAAAACGAAGAGAATCTAGAGAGAAAAAGAATGGTATGAAATGTGCTCTGCTCACTCAATAAGCAAAGAGAAGAACCTCATATATATAGAGATTGATACATTACAGTAAGTTGTTAGAGTAATAACAGAATAATAACAAACTAACCAAATTCTGTTATAGGTCCTAACAACTTATCTCTACCAATATTAAGTAAATATCAGAAAAATTCATAAGTTCATAAATGTGATCTCAACCACGTATTGGTACGGGAGGATTATGTTTGAGATAAATAACTTTGAATAGTTCGCAGTAAAATAAAGTTATGGAATCTTTAGATTAATTACTGCAAGTACGGTCCACTAGTATTATGAATACATGTGATCTAGATCCGGATCACTAGTGTAGTAGGACACTTTAGTGGAAGTACTTTATATATTAGAGAATATATAGAACTAGACCAGATATGTTTATTAATACTTAGTTAAATATTGTTTTGAAGTATTAATTAAATATAACAACTGATGATCATATATAAATAGATCTTAATCCTGAAGTTACTATGAACTCATGTTTATGTTATATGAGTTCTTTGATTCAATCGTTAGGGTCTGTCAGAATGATCTGGCTAGAAACTTTTGTTTTGGGAACTCATTAATGTATATGGCTGGGGACATAGTATACTGATATGGAGTCTATACCTTTTCGTAAGAGATTGAATAATGGTTCTCTTAAGGGTTGACTTTTAGGACTGAAAAGGTTATTGAGCTCAAATTCATAATTTAGTTATGAATTAACCTTCACTAGTAAAGTCAATGGTACTTAAGGAAACAAGATATAATTAAAAGGGTAAAACGGTAATTTTATTCCCGATTAATTATGAACCATTATTAGAGGGTTAATTTGTATGTAATGAGTATATCAATGGACGCTTTATTTCATAAAGTACTGAGTAAATGAAATGTCTATAATTACAAGAGTGTAGTCTCATATTTATAGTGGAGTAATCATGAGATTAATAAATTAAAATTATTTAATTAAATAGTTTAATTAATAATCTCAAATTTATTGGAGCTTGAAATTATAGGTCCATAGGTCCCCACAACGGCTCTATCAACACTATTCAAGGCAAGAGTTGATATAAATGGAGAAATGGTTGAAAGACATATTTAAGAAGAAATTTGTTATTCGGGCCAAATATGCAATTACGTGATAATAGTGATTAATTAATTAATTACAAATTAGTTGTAATTAACAAAATTAATTAATATTTAATTATTTTGTAATTTTCAAAATTATGTTAAATAATTAAATTAATTTTTGAAATTATATTAAATAATTAATTAATTATAATTTTCAAAATTATAATAAATTAAATATTTAATTTAAATTGGTTTTAATTAATTGGTAGAATTAATTAAATATTTTTATTTGAGTGGAAGAAAATAATCTGATAAGTTCAAATTGGATTTGAATTTAAAAGATTGATATTTATTCAAATAATTAATTATATTTGATAATTAGTTAAAAAGATATTTAATTCAAATTTGAATTAGTTATCAGGTTGTTAGATTTTTATCTGACAAGGTAGTTTGAATAAATAATTAAATAAAAAATAGAAAAATCAAATATCCCTAAAATATAAGGTGGTACACGACCATACACAGTCCATGGACTGTGTGTGGCATGTCTTGCATAATTTTCAGGAAAGATTTTTTCAATTTTATTTATTTAATTAATTAATTAATGGAAAATTAAAAAATTAGTTTTTGGATATTTTCATTAATAAGATAATTAATTAATTAAAAGATAAATTGTAAGTTGGTTACAGATTTATTTTTTAAATTTTGAATATTTTCTTTTTAAGTAAGACTTATCAGAAAATAATCATAAGACTAAGGTAATACTCAAGAAACTCAAGAATTCGCTCTGTGAAAAAGAACGATACTTTTCTATCTCTCCCTGGAAAAGATAAAAAACCAATTTCAGGCCTTATTCTCTTGATCTCATGTGTTGAGTACATCAAGTAGAATAAGAAATTAACCATCATTTATTCTCTAAGTGCCCACACACTTCTTGAGGTGTAGAGAACGTTGTGGAGGATCTTGGTGTGAGTATCTGGGAGTAGATTGGATAGGAAGTTCGTTCAAATTACGAAAAGATAGCAAGGACACATGATAGGCATCAAGTGGTATGTTTTCTATTCTTTTCTTGCTTATGATTAATGTATGTATATTAATGGATCCGCATATTTAAAGGTAATTTAAATATGTTACAAAGTTTTTGTTGTACATTGGGCCAAACCCACCACCATTCTGCTGCGCATTAGGAAACTCCTTAACATTTGGAACTGTAAACAACTTTGTAAACGTCTATTATGGAATCCCATGTACAGTTTAATGTTTTAATGAAATATCCATTACTTTTTAATAAAAATTTTAACCCTAGACCATTAATCACATTTAGATGCACGTTTATGGCCTAATGACTCATTTAGTGAGTTAATCGCTATTTAAAATACACAATGTAACGATCTTGACTAACCAGGGCATTACACTAGGAGGATGGGACTTCCATTCATGGGTTCAAGTAGGGGTGGAGGCCCAGTGATAAGAAAAGGAAGGCTTCAGATGCCTTTTAAGCTCCAGGCTCTGATAGGAGACCACGTGGTATACAAATAGGACGCCAGGGCGGCGATGAGGGCTGGAGGACTTACCCAGAGTGCGCCAGGTGTAGGAGGCGCCATGTGGGGGAGTGTCGGGCAAAGGCCTTCTTTTTGTGAGGGATAATGGGACACTTAAGGAAAGATTGCCCGAGAGTAAAGAAGGAAGAACCAAGGAAGGCGGACAGCTCGACTCTAGCTCGATTATTCCTATTGGCACAGGCAAAGGATGAGGCTAATCGCTCAATAGTGACAAATCAGCTTTCTAGTGCTGGAACCTCTTATACTATTTTTATTGATTCTAGTGCTACACACTCTTTTGTTTCTAGTAGGATTATTGATAGACTGTGTAGGTCATATGATTATTATGTTGTGGAGTTTGGAACCTTATTTCTTACTGGGGAGTTAGTAGTTTCCAAGAGATTGGTCATATCACTGCCAGTGACAGTGGATGACAAAGAGTTGTCAGTTGACTTGATAGAGTTGGTTATGACTGACTTTGACATGATTTTGGGTATGGACTGGTTAGTGAAGTATGGGGCAACCATAGATTGTAAGAAGAAAATGGTAACCTTTGAGCCTGAGGGTGAGGAACCCTTTGTATTTGTTGGCACTATGCATGGACCCCGTGTACCTATGATATCTGTATTGAGGGCTAGAGACCTACTGCGAGGTGGTTACATAGGATTCCTAGCCAATTTGGTAGATACCACTCAGGTCGTGCCAGTGAGACCAGAAGAGACTAGATTAGTCTGTGAGTTTATGGATGTGCTTCCAGAGGATTTACCAGGGTTGTCGCCACACAAAGAGATAGAGTTTGAACTTGCACCAGGGGTGGGACAGGGCCAGCGTCTAGGGCACCGTACAGAATGGCCCCAACAGAATTGAAAGAGCTAAAGGTACAGTTATAGAAACTGTCAGACTTGGGTTTTATTAGACCTAGTTTCTCACCATGGGGTGCACCAGTCCTATTTGTAAAAAAGAAGGATGGTTCTCTGAGGATGTGTATTGACTATAAGGAATTAAACAAGTTAACCATCAAGAACAAGTATCCTCTACCAATGATAGATGACCTGTTTGATCAGTTGCAGGGTAAGACGGTATTCTCAAAGATAGATCTTTGATCTGGTTATCACCAGCTGAGGATGAAGGAGGGAGATATATCGAAGACTAATTTTTGTACTAGATACGGGCATTATGAGTTCTTGGTCATGTCATTTGGTTTGAATAATGCCCCATCAGCTTTTATGGATCTGATGAACATGGTGTTCAAAGATTATCTGGACCGGTTTGTGATCGTCTTCATCGACGATATTCTAGTTATTCTTAGTCAGAGGCAGAACATGACCAACATCTCAGGTTGGTTCTACAGAGGTTGAGGGAACATAGACTGCATGCGAAGTTCAAGAAATGTGAGTTCTGGTTACCGCAAGTGACTTTTCTTGGTCACATCGTCAGTAGAGATGGGATCAAGGTGGACCCAGCTAAGGTTAAGGCAGTCAAAGATTGGCTAAGGCCAAGGAATTCCGCAGAGATCAGGAGTTTCCTTGGATTGGTAGGCTATTACAGGCATTTCGTGGAAGGGTTCTCAAGGATTGCTACCCCATTGACAGAACTGACACGCAAGAATTAGAAGTTTGCATGGTCAGATAGGTGTGAGAACAACTTCTAGGAGCTGAAGTGGCGATTGATTACAGCTCCAGTTCTGAGTCTTCCAGTAGATCAGGAGAAGTTTGTAGTGTACTATGATGCCTCAAGAAAGGGTTTGGGTTGTGTTCTTATGCAGACAGAAAAGGTGATTGCCTATGCATCACGTTAACTGAAGAAATATGAGCAGAGGTACCATACACATGATCTAGAGTTAGCAGCAGCGGTCTTTGCATTAAAAGTATGGAGGCATTACCTTTATGGGGAGAAGTGTGAGATATACATTGACCACAAGAGCTTGAAGTACTTCTTCACGCAGAAAGACCTAAACATGAGACAGAGGCATTGGCTTGAGTTGGTGAAGGATTATGACTGTGAAATCATGTATCACCCAGAAAAGGCCAACGTGGTGGAAAATGCCTTAAGCCGGAAAGGTCTGGGATAATTATACAGTGCGAGACAGATATCCAAGGAGTTGGCAGAAGATATGACTAGAGCTGGGATAGAGTTAGTGGTGGGCAGTTAGCCAACATCAAATTGCAGTCTACTCTATTGGAAAGGATAAAGGAAAGTCAGCTGAGTGATCCATAGCTGACAAGGATAAAAGGGGATGTCCTAGCTGGAGTGGTTAGGAAGTATACAGTGTCAGATATGGATTTGTTGAGATACTAGGGTCAGATCTGTGTTCTGATGGATGATGTTATCAGACGAGAGATTATGGTTGAATCTCATACTACCCCTTACTCTTTTCACCCAGGCACCACGAAGATGTATCAGGATTTGAGATTGCTATATTGGTTGCTTAGGATGAAGAGGGATGTGACTGAGTATGTGGCTAAGTGCTTGACATATCAGCAGATCAAGGCTGAGGATCAGAGACCAGCAAGGCTAATACAGCATTTGGATATCCCATAGTTGAAATGAGAGGATATCACAATGGATTTTGGGGTTGGTTTACCCAGGATCGTGGGTCAACATGATTAAGTGTGGGTTATCGTGAATCGATACACCAAATTAGCTCACTTATTACCAGTGAGGATGACTTATACAGTTGACCAGTTCGCAGATCTCTATGTGAGAGAGATAATGCGCCTTCATGGGGTTCTGAGGTTGATCATATCAGATCGAGACCCCACGTTTACTTCCAAGTTTTAGGGAAGTTTTCAAAAGGCTATGGGTGCACAATTAAAATTCAGTACAGCTTATCATCCTTAGACAGATGGACAATCTGAGAGGACGATACAAATATTAGAGGACATGTTGTGAGCATGTGTACTGGACTTTGAAGGGTCCTGGAGTAAGTATTTGCCTTTAATAGAGTTTTCCTACAACTACAGCTATCAGTCGACCATTAGGGTGACTCCTTATGAGATGTTGTATGGTAGGAAATGTAGATCGCCCATTCATTGGGATGAGACAGGAAAAAGGAAATACTTGGGTCCTAAGGCAGTTCAAAGGAAAAATAAGGCTATTAAGAAGATCTGAGAAAAGTTATGTTGATCCAAAGCACAGGACCGTGGACTTCCAAGTGGGAATGTCTTCCTTAAAGTCTCACCAAGGAAACGAGTGAGGAGATTTGGGAAGAAGGGCAAGTTGAGTCCTAGATTTGTAGGACCGTTTGAGATCCTGGAGAGGATCGGTCAGGTGGCCTATAGATTGGCCTTACCTCCGACACTGTCGTTCGTACACAATGTGTTTCATATTTTGAAACTTTAAAAGAATGTGTCAGACGTGACTCATGTGTTGAGTTATGAAGGAGGGCATTTTTGTGATTTTGGCCTGTTGAGGCCATATTTGAGAATATGTGTGCTATATGATTAAGACCACATTATTATGTGGATATATTTGGGTTAATCGACATGAGGCGATCCTAGGAAGCAAGTTAGTGGTCTAGTCATGACGGGATCAAATACCCGGCTCGGGGTGAGCCCATGGGTATTTTGGTAATTTAGTACACTACCGAGATTTGTCAAGTAATGGGAAATTTTTTAATGATTATTTGAGGATATTGGAAGTAACGGGAATTATGAGGCGTTAATTATGATTAAAGGGATATGTGGTAAAAGACTAAGTTGCCCTTGAGGGCATAAGAGAGTAAAGCTAAGGGCAAGGGGTATTTCAGTCATTACCAGCCTAAGGGAGAGATATACTCATCCTTCCTTCTAAACCTAGTAGAACCAAGAAACACTTTGAACTCAAGCAGCTCTTTCTCTCTCTCTCTCTCTCTCTCTCTCTCTCTCTCTCTCTCTCGGTCTCTCTCTTTTTCTCTATGTTCTCTTGTTGTGCCTTTGAGTACTTGGGAATTTTGAAAGCTAAGGCTTGGGAATTGAGGGCTTGAGGTCTAGAGTTTGATTATCTGCAGATTAGTAGGTGGAATTCCAGTTGAGGTATTGATCTCCTTCACTAAACCCATTGATTTCTCAATGATTTTGGGTGTTCTTGAGCTTTGTGGGTTAAGCTATGGATTTTGTATTTTGGTAGGGTTTTGAGTGAGTTTAGGGCTGGGTTTTGTTGGTATTAATGTGTTGATGATGTCTGAGGACTAAATTATGATTTTGGAATTTATTTGGGATGGATTTTGGTAAGAATTGGCTGAGGAAAAAGTTGGAAAAACTGGGTTCGTAGGGTCTCGCTGCGACCCTGTTCTTGGGGCGTCGCGACCCGCGTGAACTTAGGGCCAGGGGGTTCTCTGAATCTTGTAGGTGTGTCGTGACCCTATAGGGCTGCGTTGCGGCACACATCCCTAGGTTTAAGCGAGGGGGCTTCTAACTTGAGGCAGGCCGTGACTTGGAAGGGGGCGTTGCGGCGCGCATAGGAAGAAATGGCCAAGTTAGGTTTTGAGTGATGGGAACTCAAACCTATGGGCTCGGGAAGGATTCTACTAACTGGTTTAGTAGAATTTGAGGTCTTGGAGACTAAGACTCAGTCTAGAAGTCATTTATTTACTCAATAGTAATGAATATTATTTATTATTGTTATGACTAAGGTACCGCTAGGGCTCGGGAAAGTATCTTGCTCGAGGGTCATTCATGTAACGCCCTACTGCCTTAGAGTCGTTACTAAGTGAGTTTAAAATGTGCTTTTAACTCGCTAATCGAGGTTTTTAAGTCAAAAGTGTAATTAAACCATAAACAGAGTCATAAACTTTGAAAAATAATTCCATTTACTGAAAATCATAAAGCGTTTAACATTTGGGATCCCAAAAATACTATTTAGAAATATTTACAACCCAAAAACATAATCATAGTTGGCTAAACGACAAAATCCAGGTTTAGTACAACCATCTCCCAAAACACCCCTGGCCGTGGTGGCCAGGCAGGCCAAACATGTACGCGCCGCTTCACGCTCACCGTACTCATGGTTGATCGACCTTCCCCTTGCCCTTACCTGCACCACAGAGCACCTGTGAGCCGAAGCCCAAAAAAACCCCTACACAAGTAGAAAACATATGCATATCAAACACTTAGCATATAAACCGGCCATCAATAGGCTACACACATACGACCATGCTATCTCAGGCGCTTACCAGGCCCTGGGTTCGCGGTCCACACCGTAAGGATATCTCAGGTATCCTTTAGGGTCTCGCCCTGGCAACTCGCACTCCGTGTGCTAAACGCTACTCCCAACCTCTTGCCGCACTCGGCCTAGCACTCCACGTGCCTAACGTCGTTCTCGGCCCCATGCCGTTCCCGGCCTTGCCGATCTCGGCCTGCACTGTTCCTGGATCTTGCCGAACATTCACACATATGCATACATAGCATAATAAAGCAAATACCAAACATGAATAAACCCAATCAAAGGGCTACGCCCTGCAATACAATCATATAGGACCCTGCCCTGCATACAAGCTCTGTGGAAACAATAGTTTTCTTACTTGTGTCCCGAGCTTCCCAAGCACCACGATCACGAGCACAATCCTCTAACCCGAGCTTTAAAGAAATCCTAGTCACAACACATGAATAATTATCAACGACCACATTCTAATCCATTAAACAACTTTGAGATGAAATTCTAACCTCCGAGACCTTGGTTTCTACCAAACCGGGTAGTAGAAACCTTCCCGAGCCTTAACGTTCAAGTTCCCGAGCTAAAAACCCTCATTTTGCCAAAAATCCACATTTGGGCCGCAGCTCAGCCTCCTTTCAGTGCTGCACCGCGCCCCTAGACAGAGACAAAATTTGCCTCTCATCTGCTAGCCTAGGGCCGCGGCGCCCAAACCTTGCGCCGCGGCGCCTGGGAAATTTCCTCGAAGGCCACTAGCCTAAAAATGCAAGCAGGCCGCGGCGCTGAAGAACAGGGTCGCGGTGCGAGCCCGAAACCCAGAATTCCCATGCAAACTTTTCAAGCTAACTCCCCTGAAATCAATCTAAACACACCCCAACAACATAATTTAATCCCTTAATCACCCTAACACACTTTAGGCAGCACATAAACTCAAAGAAACTAGCCAAAATCCTACTCTAACTCAAATCCAATTATCTAAGCTTTAACCCCTCAAACTTCAACAAAACAGAGGAAAATTTAAACAGAATTCAAGCTTGGATCCTTACCTCAAGAACAATTCGACTCTCAGCTATCTTTGACCTTGTTCCTTGCTTTGATTTTCCCCAATCTGCAGCCTCAAATCCAAAGCTTTCCCCTCAAAATTCCCTTGGCAAGTTTGAGAGAAAATAAGAGAGAGAGAGAAGAGAAAGAGTTTGGGTCAGTTCCTCTAAAAACTCTGAACATATCCTTAGTTTATTTCATTTAACTTAGTCTCTAAGGTTACCTCAAAGGCTCGGGGTACCGAAAACGTCCCCGAAGGCAAAATGGTAATTTTCCCCAATATTCCCTCCTAAACATTCTAACCTCAAATATATCTCCATATATTTATTTCCATAACTCGATAACCCCATAAAACATCTAATACCCGAATTACCCCTCGACTCGCCCCAAATCGAATTCTCAACCCCGTTGTGACTTTCTGGCTGACAGCTCCCAAGGACTGTCTCGGGTCGTGCTACACAGATATATCACCAATATATCACAAATACCACATATATTGCATTTACGCCCTCAGCAGGCCAAAATTACAAACATGCCCCTGTTAACCAGACGGGGCCCACATGCATATTTAATTCACCTAAACATGCATTTCTAATCACATACTCATCAAATTCACATATAATAATAATAAATCACTTATTACCCTCCAGGCACGCTAATCAAGGCCCTAAGCCTTATTAGAAAATTTGGGACGCTACAGTTCATATTTAACTTGTGCTTGGACCAAAGGTAAGAAAACTGCACCCAATACGTGATATATGTGATTAGGGCTTGGCCCAGTTGTTAAAGATAGATTTGATTAGGGCTTGGGCCCTTGTAAATGAGCATGATTATAATTATGGTTGTGAATTTTTGTTTAAGCATGTTGAATGCTCTATATTTGAATAATTTTTATATAATGTATGCATGTTTGCATTATTTGATTGAGAAAGACTTGACTTATAAGTCAAGGACGGCAATAGCGTTGAGCACTGTTCGATATGATTAGGCTTAATCAGGAGCGCATTATATGCTTGTCCAACCCAATGGTCGTGGAAAATTAAGCGCCCGATACACTGGGCTCGCTCTAAGGCTAGTTATACTATGGATAGGGCAATGGGCCTTGTAACGACCCAAAATTACTAATAAGGCTTAAGGGCCTTGATTAGTGTGCCACGAGGGCATAATTGTAAGTTATGTGAATTAATGGTGAAAATGCATGATTATGTGATATGCATGGTCCTATGATTATATGAATATGTGGAATGCATGTTTATGAGTATTAGATAAGCATGCGGGCCCTGTTTAGCTTGTAAGGGCATAATTGTAATTTTGGCCCGTTAAGGCATAAATGTGATAAACTGTTGAGACCACATTATTATGTGGATATATCTATATTTGCTGCATTCGATCTGAGACAGTCCTAGGGAGCGGTTAGCTGGAAAGTCACAACAGGATTGAATACCCGATTCGGGGCAAGTCAAGAGGTGTTCCGGGTATTAGACATTTTATGGGGTTATCAGGTTATGAAAATAAATATTTGGAGATATATTTGAAGTTAGAATGTTTAGGAGGAATTATCGGGGAAATTTACCATTTTGCCATCGGGGACGCTTTTGGTACCCCGAGCCTTGAGGTAACCGTAGAGACTAAGTTAAATAAAACAAAACATAAGAATCACCTAGAATTCACTAAACCGACCCAAAACACTTCTCCCTTTCTCTCTTTCATTTTCTCTCTAAGCCAAACCAAGGGAAAAGCTGGGAATTAAGCAAGAATTTGAGCTATAAGTTTGGGGATTAACTCAGCATCACTTTGTGGATTGAAGTAGAGGCTAAGGTAAGCATCAAACTGTGATTTTAGCTAGTTAATTTGGTGGCTATTGGCTGGTTTTCTTAGTTCTTTTGAGGTGTTGAAGTTGAAGATTGAATTTTGGGTTTGATGAGTGATGGACCCAAAATGGATATGTTTTAAAAATTTATACTCGCAAGCGCACAAATCGTATATGGAATATAGTGTTCGTGTAAGCACGAGATCGAACCTAAATGAGTTGTCTAAAATAAAAAAGAAAACTATTTTAAATCAAAAGTAATAAATTCTAACCTAGCTCCAAAGATTGAAAAATAAAGCTATTTAAGAGAATAAAAATAAACCAATAATAATTTGAAAATAAGTGTTAAAAGAAAAGATTATTAAGATACTAGAATCCACAAAATGTAAGTTTAATAATATTTATTAGTATATTGATTCACAAGTTTTAGTGGTAGTTAAAATAATTTAAACTACCATTTTCTAAATAGATTTATAATTTTAAGCACAAATTACTTCTAAAAAGATAGGATTTTTCTTCACTTTTCAAAATTATAATTTCAAAGCATTTAGTGTAAATCAAACTAATAAAATAACAAATAAATCAATGAACATTATTTATAAGGCAAAACATAATATTTTTGTTCTAAGCATAGATGTGTACAATTTAATGACACATCTTACACAAAGAATATTATATTTTTGCAAAATAAAGAACAAAGTGCACATTATCTAACAATCCAAAATATGAGATATTAAAGATGAAAGACATATATGAAGAAGAAAAATCCATAAACTTGTTGCATTACAAGGGAAATCAACATACAACATAAATATTACCTAGTTACAAGTTGCTTCATCATGATCTTAATAATCTTATGAAAAAGATTAGAAGCACATAACTAGAGTAGAAATTACTAAATAAATGACATACATACTTGCAAAATGCTCTTGAAAATCCCAAAATAGAAGAGAGAATGGTAGAGAGAAAATGGGAGAAAAGAATATGGTAACCAAAAATTAAGCACCCCCAAATGGTCTTGAAATACCATATTTATAGCCAAAGTGAGGTTATTAAAATAATCAATTTAAATTAATTAAATTGATTAGATTAATTAAATAAAATAAATATAGTATGTAGAGGTAAATTATAGGGTGTAATGATGATGTTGTGGTGAAAAATGTGTAGAAAAATGGGTAAAAAGTTGGCATTTTAGACAAAGGGGACAAAGGTACATTGTTGGGCTCAAAATGGGGAAAATGGCAGCTTGTGGCTGCTGGTGGCAGGAGGCTATTCGGCCTTGGGCTTGGGTGATTCGGAGGCCCAATTGGGCTGGTTGGGTGGGGACTTGATGCTGCTGAATGGAGGAGCTAGTAAGGTGTGGGCTGGAGGGGTTCGGGTGATGCTAAATGCTGAGGAAACAGCTGGGACAGGTGGCGGTTGGGTGCTGGGTTGTGAAGCTTGCCAAAGGAGAGGGGGAGAAGGCTGATGGCTCAGGAGACCAGGCGGCAGGGGAGGTTGAAACGGGCCTGGGGGCATGGGCTGGAATGCTTTGGGCCTGAGAGGCCCAAACCGTGGGGTGCTGAAGTGAGATGGCCTTGTGCCAAATTTTGCTATTTCCTCTTCACAAATGCCACTTTTATTTCTTTTTCTCTTCTTTTTCAAGCATAAAAAAAAGTTGCAAAGTACATCCTACAAAATAAGTAAATATTAAATTAGAATCAAATATCTTCAATTATAAAATAACTCATTTAAGTCCATGAAAATACTAATTGAAATTTAATTTACTTTGGCAATTAAGTTCAATAAAATCACATTTTTTAACTTATAATCTAACAACACAAATTTCAAATAATTAAACTACAACATATTATAATAAAATATCTATAAAAATCTAGAAAACTACAATAAGACTAATAAATTAAAAATTACATAAAAACTTAATAAGTTAATTAAAAACTCAAGAACTAAGCAACAATTAGCATATACAATATGGTAAAATAACTCTATTTTGTAGAGTTATCAATGAGTTTTAAAGCTAGAGTTTGTTAGGTTTTGTTGCTGGAATCATAATGGAACTCCTGGAATGATTAAACTAAGTTGTTGGGTTGATTTGAGGGGTAAATTGGCTTGGTTTTGGTAGAAAAATGGAGGATTTTTCTGGGTTCAAGGGGTCGGACCGCGGCATTGTTCTTGCTGAGTCGTGGCCCTCTAGAACTTTGGGCGGCCTGAAAGTGAAGGCGCATCGCGGCGCCCTACAGGCAGGGTCGCGGCGCGTGTGCGCAAAAATGAGGCAAGGCCTCTGGTTGAGCTGGGGACCGCTGCATTGGTTCTTGGGGCCTCGGCGCTTAGTGTCTTTTCAGACTTTAAGGAGGTTTTAGGCTCGGAAATCCAAAAGTTAAGGCTCAGGATGGATTTTATCACCCGGATTGATAGAATTCAAGGTCCCGGAGATTAGAATTATGATTCAAAGATATTTAATGGATTAGAACTTGATGGATGAATATTGTTGGTGCATTGTGGCTAGGGTTTTAGCGAGGCTCGAACTAGGGGACTGTGCTCGGGACATTGGTGCTTGGAAAGCTCGGGACACAGGTAAGAAAACCTGCACCCGTTTATGTGGATAGGATGGGACTAAGTGTTCCCTATATATGTATGCACTGTTATATGATTGTGATAAACTATGTGAATATGTTGGGACTAAGAGCTCCCTATAACTGTATGAATATCATTGGTGGTATTATGCCGTGGGGACATGTGATAAATGGCCTAAGAGTGCCAGAATCAATACTTGCGCACAGGGCGCGACTCAGCCACTGGTAGCTGAGGACAACTTAATAATCACTGAGCTCGGTTTAAGCGGGTCGGAGTCAGTGGGGTGAACATTGGGCTTGGCCTAAGCGAGCCAAAGACAGTGGATTAAATAGAGGGTGCGACCTACGGGCGTTGACCCTAGTTATCACTTGACATGTATACTATTGCTAAATTGATGTACGTGATATGCTGAATATCTGGAAACTAGATCATTGATTATTGACTGATATTCTGGATTGAATGAATGCTATGGCTTGCTGGCTATTGATTGATGTCTTGTAAATCATTTGGTTATGCTCTGTGAACTACTTGGTTATTGATACTGAATGTGCTATGATATTATGTTTTCTTGCTGGGCCTCGGCTCACGGGTGCTATGTGGTGTAGGTAAAGGTAAGGGTAAGATGATTCAACCATGGGTTGGAGAGCTCTGGGGGCAAGGTGTACATTGTCAGATGCTCGGCCGCCACAGTCAAGGGTTTGTACAGGGACGGAGATCTAAAATATGTATTTTGCCATTAGAGTAGCTTTGAATGTTTATAACATTTGGAAACCCTAGAAATGTGTAATTTAAACCCTGATTTGGGATCCCATGTATCAAACATTTATTTTAATAAAAATTATTCGCTTATAACCAAAATCTTTTAAACCTAACCTGTTTATGTCTTTAGACTCACGTTTTTATTTAAATGACTTGATTTGCAAGTCTCGCACTGTTTTAAACACACAGTATAACAGTCTTGGTTATCCAGGGCATTATAGGCCCCCTGGGTGACTTGTTAGTCCCATATCCTAGGGCATGGCCCTGGTATGACTTATTAGTCATCTAGTTAAGGCAGCGGGCCCTTGTGTGATAGTGTAGTAGTCATTTATTTGCATAGAATACATGCATGAGTATGGTTATTACTACTAGGCATGCTTATTATGATTCTATGATATATTATTAATTGTTTATCAGCATGTTTAAGTTTTCTTGTTGAGCCTTGACTCACGGGTGCTATGTGGTGCAGGTAAGGGGAAAGGGAAGTTGGACCGACCATGAGTTGGAGAGCTTCGCTGGTGACGTGTACATATGCGACTGCTCGACCACAACGGCCGAGGGTTTCTGAGAGGAACTAAAGGTCAAACCCTATTTTGCTGCTTAGGTCCGCTGGTTGTAACTTTTGAACTGTAATTACCCTTTTAAACGTTATTTTGGGATCCCATGTATTAACGTAAATATTTTTAATGAAATGGTTATTTCTTTTTTTACCGTAATTTTTAACCCTAAATTGTTAATCACGTTTAGTTACACATTTATGGCCAAGAGACTCGTTTAGAGAGTCTTAACACCATTTAAAACATATAGTGTAATGGTCTTGGCTATCCAGGGCGTTACAATACGCGCTTTTGAGCATGCTTCATATATCGAGCTCAGCATGACCCCAATGTCAACTGTTAGGTTGTTGAGACTATCCTTCGAAAGAAGTCTTTGCCCTCGAGCTCACCTTACAGGCTTAGGTATGAACGACGTGGCGCCTTAACGCAACTTACCATTAGCATAAGTAGTCATGCCGACTACCCTATACATATTTAATCTTCATACTTGCAAGCCTACATTTCGAGGTTATTTTTTATATCTCAAAATTTGGGGTGTAACAATATATAATAAATAATCTTAATTTTTATCATTTATATTTAAAAAGAAAACATGTTAATCTAACTTATATAAATATATATATATATTAATACTAAATAACAACAAGCATTATAAATACATGTATCGTGTGTGTACAAATAATATATTGTTTAACTACATAAGAAATTAGAATAACATTTATCTTCTATCCAGAATAAACAAGGTTTTTCTTCAATTATTGAGGTGTGGTTTGAATACTAATATACTGTCTTCAATGTTTTGTACCTTGAATATGGTAGTTTGTGATCTAAAAGGTTATCATACTATTTTATTTTTTTGTAAAGAAAACTATAGAAGATGTTTTGGATATGTTTATGTCATTCTTTTGTATATAATAATGTCTATTTATTTAAAATTTATATGGCAATCATAAAAGCATAATAAATAATTGATAAATTTTCTAAACTTGCACTTAGTATATATATATATGAAAATTTTGTGTTTTCAATACTTTAATCATTATTTTTTTTTTATGATTGTGTACATTGTAGTCGTAGGCATCCCAACAGTTTTGTGAAATTCCGAATAATTTAAGATGTCAAAAACAATACTCAAATAGTTGTTACATATGTACCTGTTTTTTTTTTTTTTTGTATACGTATGCACGACACACTATTTGACATAATTTCAACACCTTAAATTATTCAAAATTTGACAAATGTTGGTGAGATACCTACTTTAATTACAATGTCTACGGTGATAAAAAAAAATGAAGAATATAATGATCTAAATACCGAAAATACAAAGAATTGAGGAGTGCCAAAAAAGTTTCTTATGTATTAATTATTAAAATTCAATTGAATTATATATACATACAAAATAAAATTCCAAAAGCGAGTCAAAGATGATTTTCTTCAATTAATTATATAATATAGCTATTTTTGATAGCATAATTCATTTCATTTCAAATATGATTCTTAAAATGTTTAAAAAAAAAATAAAGAAAAAGCCTTATAATTATCAAAAGAAACTTAGCTATTACAAATCTAAAATACAATATTATAAATTTTCAAAAGGTAAATATATAATAACAAAATTCTTCCCCAATTATTGAAAAATAAATTCTTAAAAAAGAAAATCTTAAAAATCTTCCATCACCCTTCAAGTTAGGTAAGAATGAAGGATGAGCCTGGATTATTTTTCTTTTCTTTTTTAAGTTTTTCTTTACTAAGGTGATTATAAAATGAACAATTTAGTCTGGTGATTAAAAATAAATTACCTTATTTTTCAATCAATTATTGAATTAATAAATTCTTTGAACTTGTGTGAAAAGATATAATTCAATCGATTATTTTCAATCACACTTATAGAATAATATTACACAACACATATTTTTTGCGCATATATATATTGATATAATCAAGAAAATTAGTCCACCGTAGGTTAGTTAAAATATTAGAGAGATTGATTTTGTATTTACTAGAATTTTATACATATTATATATTTATATATATATATATATATAAAGGTAGGTTTCAAAGAGACAATGTAGCACTCTAAAATTTATCCAAGCTACTTTATTTCTTTTCTTATTTTTTCAATTTTTTTATAATAATAATAAATGAAGAAATAAATTTATTATTCTACTTTTTTCTAAATATTTTTTTAAAAGTTCAATATATAATTAATTTTCTAAATATTATATATATTAATATAACCACAAAAATAGTTATCTAACGAAACATAAATTAATAGTTAACCCTTTAGTATAAATTAATAATAATACATATAAATATCTTATTAATAATAATATATATAAATATTTTATATATAACTAACTAGAATATAAAAACGCGTTTAAGGTAAAATGCATAATAAGTTTACAATCTATGTCTATATATTTATATAAATGAGAGCACACAAGATGACGTGACACTCTAAAATCTTTCTAAACTTGTTTATCTATTTTGTTGATATAAGTTTCCTATTTGTCTCATATTTTCTCATTTTTTAGTTTTCTTAATTGATTTTTTTAGCATTTATCAATAAACAACCATTGTTATATTTTAGCATTTTTTAGCATTTAGTTTTCTTAATTGTTATATTTTAATTTCAACAATAAATGTAATAAACATAAAAATATTCAATGAAAAAAACTCTGAGCATAAACACTCAACCGATTGTGGAGAGATTATCTCCTACACTCAATATCCAATTTGAATCGGAATATCCCTCAAGTGTCTTAGAAACTTTGAATATTGGAGGCTTAGTTTCTTGGTCCTCTCTAGGTACCCTAGAACTCTCACACTTGCCTTCCAAAGTTCGATACTTGGATTGTTAGTAAACTTACTAAGTTTACTAACCACTTTACCATTGTTCTTTTCAAGCTTTATGCTTGAATCAAATGGTGTATTTGCCTTTTTGATTTTGAGATTACTAAACTTGTCAAGTCCTTTCTCAACAAAGTGAGATTGACTAAAGACATAACTCCCACTATTTATTCTCACTTTTATACCAAAGAAGGTATCGACCTCTCCAAGGTCCTTCATCTAGAAAATGGAAGATAGAAATCTCTTCGTTTCTAATGTGCCTCTCATCTCGTTACTCAAAATCAAGAATCATCAATATATATAGACACACTACGATGACATAGCCATCACAAGTCTTAGAGTATAAGCACTTGTCCATATTATTGTGTCTAAACCCATCTGAAACTATGGCTTTATCAAACATCTCATGCCATTGTTTCGGTGATTGTTTTAATCCATATAAAGATTTAATAAGCCTACACACTTTATGTTCATTTCACCTTAGAACAAAACTTTTTGGTTGTTCCATATATATCTCCTCAGTGAAATCTCTATTTAGGAAAGTTGTTTTGACATCCATTTGATGAACATAAAGGTGATATATTGATGATAAGGCAAATAAAACTCTTATTGTGATTGTCCTAGAAACCGGTGCATATGTGTCAAATTAATCATTCCTTCCATTTGTTTAAACCCTTTAGCTACTCTTCTAGTTTTGAAGGATTTGTATGTGTCATCGGTGTGATATTTCCTTTGAAATACCCACTTGTACCCAATTGGTTTTGAACCTTGTGGAATGTCTACCAATTTCCATGTGTGGTTTTACATAATTGAATCCATCTCATTATTTATTGCCTCCTTCCAAAAACATAGTTTCTTGAAGACATTGCTTCTTGGTAGGATTTGGGATCATCCTTAACTTGAAGAATCATAGAAAATTTCCATGTGACTTCTTCAAGTTTACCATAGAGTATCTCTGCTTGAGAATATTTCTCATTTGATCCCAACTCTTTAAGTCTTTGGTTTCTCTGATGCAATATTGGTTGCTTATCAACCCTTGAATCTTTCTCTTCACGAGATTCTTCAACACTTGTGAGTTCTTTAAATTTTCTACCACAATGTAACATGTTCTCAAGGAAATCCACTTCTCTTGATTTAATTATCACATTAGATTTCAAGTCTAATAGCCTATAGGCCTAGTTTTTTTAGGCATAGCCAACAAATGTATTGGGCCCAACTTGGTCCTTTTAGGTGCCATGCTCTTGCAATAAGCAAGGCACCCCAACACTTTAAGATAGCCTAAGTTAGGATTATTTCCTCTGACATTCTGTTTTTTATGATTACCAATTTAATTATTCAAATAAAATAATTAATTGCTGAACTGTTACGGAAATGTTTAAACGGATACAGAAACTGTTTGAACAGAAAACAGTTATGTTTAAACAGTTTATCACTAGAAGATAAAAACGAACATAAGGTAAAGAACACACGAAATTATACGTGGTATCAACAATCTTTCCAGATTGCTACTAGTCCACGGGACCACGTCCAGAGAATGAAATTTATTAGAAGAATATCTAAACGATTACAAAACCAAATTGACTTATACAAATAAAGACTCCCTCTTGAATTTGTCGCAACTGTTGTAATCTAAACTCCTAATCAAATTTCTAAAGTGCTAAGATCTTGAACTCCCTTCAAATCATAACACTTGCACTTTTCCTCTCGAAAAGTGACTCACGAACAAGACTTCTCCCGAAGTTTGATGAACAATGTCCAAGTGTGTTCAACCTGCACAATTAACACAAAGAAAACAATACATAAGTACACTATAATAAACCACTAAGAACTTGCTGGACTCAAGTTCTTCACATAATAAAAAGTCTCTCTAAAACTTGAAAAATATTTGGAAAATAATACACCAAGAGAGATGATCAAAAACCAACGACCTAAGGAAGATTATATACTTTTTAGAATCCCTTTAGGTCGTGGAAAACAAATCAGAAACCAATCAGCCAATAAATGGAAAATCTTCCAAAACAAGAAAGTCAGAATCTGTTCAAACAGACTGGCAATCCGTTCAAACAGACTGGCAATCCGTTCAAACAGATTCATTGAACCTAGACAGTTTTTTTAAACCCAGTTTCCCTAAATAAATAAGGAAACAATATATACATTATCTCTGCAAGTTGTACACGATTTCTGGACAAATAAATCAGATCAAAAAATAAAATAAATACCAATAATTTCCAATCAAGAAAAGATATTCTTTTATAGGAAATTATATATATTTATTTTATGAACATATATATAATAATCAGATTATAGAAAGACACATTTCAACAAAACAGAAAACTACCAATTTCGAAAATTATTAATTTTGTCAATATTGTCAAATATGCCAATAAAGGATTTTACAATCTCCCCCTTTGGCAATTTGATAGACAAAATTAATTCAAAAACCTGCAACACAAATGTTAGTGTCAAGTAAAGAGAAAGAACTCCCCCTGCAAACATGCATTAACTTATAACAAACATATTAAGATTTTAGACTTAGCTCCCCTTCAAAATAAGAAGGTCCAGAGTTAAACAAAACAACAAACAAACAGGTTTTGAAAGTATCTACTCTCCCCCTTTGTGTCTTTCAAAGAAGCCAAAGAACCATAAGACATAAAACAAAATAGAGTATCAATGTTCAACAGACAAAAACTAAAGAAAACTAAACAACTGGAACTTTGGACAGAGATTGGACAGCCTCCAACAAAGAACGTTGCAGTCCTTCAATGGACATCACTCGAGCAGCCAAAGAATCAACAGAGGCTCGAACAGCAGCCATTTCTGTTGCAACAAGTCTTGAATTTGTGGCAACAGAGGAGGACGCATGAGGAATGTCATCTGAGGCAAACTTCAGAGATTGGGGCTTGACTTTCTTGGTTGATGGAGCTTCAGTGGCTTCAGTAGAAGGAGCAGAGGCCTTGTAGGAAGTAGCAGTAGTTGGAGCACCAAGTCTTCTTGATCACGTTGGAGATCTTTTTTCTGCATACTCAACACTTTATAAATTACTTGAGGAAAAGGAAGATTCAAGTTTTTCCTATTACCTTTTCGATACCCAATGATCTGATCATGAATAACCATAGCCAAATTTATCCCAATACCGGTCCCCACTTTGTATAAAAACGAAGCCATGTCAAAAGAGATAGTGGCGGTGTGAGAAGTTGGCTTCCAATTGTTGTGGCAAACTTATGGAGGACAGCATAAGTGTAGGTGAGATTAGAGACTGAGATGACTGTATTAGATGGCCATACCATTTTTTGCCCTACCAATTCAGTGATAACCGTATCCTTGTCAAGAGAGGCAACATCATCATCATCCTCGACATCAAGGGGAAGATGCAAAGCATGGGCAATGTCTTGAGAGAAAAAGAGAACCAATGGCCCCTAACAAACACTTTATTATACAGAGGAGATTTAGGTTCAATAATTTCATTAGTAAGATTGTCATAGAATTCCTTGACTATTCTATCCACAAAACCAGTAAATTTTACCAAAGAACCTGTCCATTGTCGATCTTGAAGCATTGTAAGCACACCATAAGGACGATGATCACTCAAGACATAATTTCTCTCAATGATAAATTTCCTTTGAGCATAGAGAACCATATCACGAGCATTATCATTATAACAAAAAGTTGAAGAATAAGGTTTGAAATTTACACCTGAACGTTTTGGAGAAGGTGTAGGATCAGAAATAGGTCTCTTCCCTTTAGCCTTGGATGACAAAGGAGTTGCAATTTGTTCTGGGTCAGATTCGGATTCTTGTTCAGAGGGGACAATGTCTTCTTTTTCTGGCTCATCAGACTCAGCCTCTGATTCTGCATTGTCAGGTACCGTTTCATCAGATAAGGTGGTATCACAGGTTGCTTCAGATTCAGACTTTTCTTCCTCAGGGTCGGATTCGGAGGAAGACAGAGAAGGGGGATGAGTCTTTAATCTTTTCTTGGCAGCAGTCAAGGGGGAAGAAGACGTGTCCAAACCCAATTTCCTTTTGGGAGCCACATAATTTTTCTTGGACTGGCTCGGCTTCAAGGGCAGTTTGAGTAACCCAGCAGCAGCAGCTTTGGAAGAAGATGAAACAGATTTTGATTTTGCCCTAGCCGCCAGGGGCGAGTCAATCGGAAGAGGAGATGGGTTCTTGGCTTGAGAGGGCACCAACCCTTCAGATGGTGGTGCAACATCAACAATGTCTACTGTGATATCTGGAAACACCATGGGGTGTTCATTAGAGAGGGAGAACACTTTCTTGCGTGCCTTGGATTTGCAAGTTTTCCCAACAGATGCGGCAGGTGCTGAAACAGATGGAGGCGCCGTTGACACAGATGGAGGAGGCGATGGAGATGGGACCTTTCGGGATTGAGAAGCAGGGATTTTCTTAGAGGAAGCTCCATGAGTTTTCAATACATATCATATAACTAGTGTCCATTCAAAACAAAGCAAAAATCTAGCTAACTTCCTTACATTCATAACAACATTCATAACATCATTTTTGGTCAACTTTTGTGACACTCTTTTTGCTATAATCTTAACATCAGTCACACAATATATACCTTATCATAAAACATTAGAAACATTATAACACTCCAAGAATAAATACTATCTAACTTCCTTACCTTAGGTTCAAGCACAAAACCCAAACAACATAGGACCACTTCCTCATAAGCCTAAACATAGCAAGTACAATTTGGTCTCAATCACAATTCATAATCACACAAGCATATCACAAAAGTTTGCATGAACTTATATACTTTCTAAGGGCCTATTCCGAAACCTATAGGTCACAAGAATTTCACAAAACTCATAATACATGAAATATCACTTATCATGCTACTATTTGTATATAAAATCATAGATTAAATCACATAAGAATTTTAAACAAATCCAAGCTTTGAAATTCTAGACTTGGCCTAAATGTACAAAAATGTGACACTTTGTTTTACAATTTTTTTTTAACCAAAACTCATGTTTCACATTACTTAAAACTCATAACATGTTTGAAACAAATTTCTTTTAAAATATCTCTAAGGACCTCAAATTTGGTAAAAGGACTAATAATTCTAACATTCTATTGAACACATTTCTAAGCATCATTTAAAAATAGTTTTTCTCAATTTTTAGAACAACAAAAATCTTCATGTATTTTATTGAAGAAAAATGCATTATTAAAATGTGAAAATCACCTTTTACTTATGTATATTCTAAAAATGTGAATTTTTAGGACATAAACTACGCTCTTTTATACCATTGATAATTTACCATAAAATATCAACCAAAAAAATCTGCAAGTAATATTTTTATTTAAAAATGCCCATGTTCATGTTAAATTATTAAACCTAACATGTTTCTATATTTTCATGCATTCCAAACAATACAATTATCATGCATCAAAGTCTTAGTTTATTTCAAAACACGAAACCTCAAAAACAAAGGTCTTGTTCGAATACCTTATCAAACATAAAGAAAAGCAACTAAATCATGTTTCATTTTTACAATAGCAATTCATCATGCTTGTAAATAATTAAACAAAAGAAACAAGAGAACCCTAGGCCTAAAACAATGTCATGGCCGAACCCTATACACCATTTCCATTTTTGTTTCCCACATGATTCATCATTTTAATACTAACATGCTATTCTAATAATGCAATAAAAAATATAACATCAACTTTCTCCTACTTCAATTTTACACCACACTCCCTAAACAAGAAACATGCTTATTAATAATTCAAGAGAAATAACATTAATCAAATAATATGGCTAGGCCTAATATGCACCCAACAATACACTTTTATTTTTCCAAAATTTAATTAAAACCTAATCATGCTTCTAATCAAGAGATCATCACCGTACACATATTTATCAAAACCATATGATGAAACATAGACATATTTTCTCAAAACATCAAATACTAATCCATGACCATAAACAAGAATTAAATCAATATCAAATCAACAAAAGGGTAGAGAATCCCATTGCCTCATTGGTAGTGTTCAAGAACACAAAGCGAATCAACCTTTAGGCACCTCAAGATTTCAAAATACACCACCAAAGAAAAGAGAAACAAGTTTTTCCTTAGAATTGAGAATGAGGAACCTAATCTTAGAGGATCAAAAACCAAAACAAAAAATCAAGACAAGAACACATACCTAGAGATTTTGAAACCCCTTCCTCTTCTCCTTCTTTCTCTCTTTCTTTCTCTTTTTTCCTCTCTTTTTCTTTATTTCCTCGTGCTCTCCTCTCTCTTTCTCTCAAAGCTTCGACAGCCACCAAATGGGTCTCCAAGGCTCACATCTTCTTCTATTTATAATATCCTAGTGACCTAACCCTAAGAAAGAACCCAAGTGTGAAAGCTCAAATCATATCCCACCAAATAAGTCTAACTCCCACTATTCCTCTCCTTACACCTCACCTAAACCTCATCTACATGTAAACTCAACTAAAATGGTAAGCCTTTGTCATCTTATCTCAAAAGATGACAACCAAATTTTCCTTCTATTTCTTTTCTTAATTTAAATAAAATAAAACAAATCTCAATCACACACACACTACACATTCGACACACACACAATTAAATAAAAAAATATATGCAACATATTCTAATCACATAAATTGTCACACTTAAAAAAATGTAACACTAATAAGTAAACAAACATTACACAATTATTCCAAATAAATCAATTAAATTCCAATCAACATAAACAAACAATTCAAATTAATTTCTAATAAACAAACAATTAAATAAAACATAACAAATAAAAAAATAAAAATAAAATTGGATCACTACAATGCCACATAGTAATAGAACTAGAATTAATAACATTACATGATTTAGATGTCATAATATTATTGTCATTATCAAGTGTACATAGTTTGATCATCTCATCACATGAATAACCCTTTTCCAACAAAATGGCCCAATTTAGTCAAAGTGAGTTTACCCGATTCAAACTCCATTTTGAAACTGGATTTACTCAATAGACTTTCACTCACAATGTTTCTAGTCATATCGGGACCATAGAAACCATTAGTTAATGTCATTTTCTTTCCATTTGTGAAGAACACATCAATGCAACCCCTTCCAAGTACCTTGGATCTCTTTTCATTTCCCATTTGGACTTCAAGTCCATCCTTTGCCCTTTCAAAGGTTTTGAAAATAGTTTTATCATAAGTTGCATGAATGGTGGCACAAGTACCATATCACCTTCCTTGCACCTTTCCTTGGGTTACATTAACTTCGCTCAGGTTGCAATGATCTCAACATCAAATGCATTGACCTTGGTAACCTTACTCAGGTTTGCAATGATCTCAACATCAAATTCTTTGACCTTAGTATCTTCACTTTCTTTTGCAATGATCTCAACATCAATTGCATTGACTGCTCACTTTCTCTTAAGATTACATTAGTCTTATCACTACATGCATGAACTATGTTTAGAGTTATCATACATTCCTCATCGAATGCATTAAATTCAATTAAGGTTACAAAGATTTCATCATCAATTGTATTAACCTTAATCTCATTATGGTTAATTTACAATTACCATATCTCACATGATGATCACTAACTTTAGAAACAAAACAAGTATAACAATAATCCTTGAATTGTTCATTAACACTCACCATTGTACTCTTAACACAAAAAATAAACTCAAACTCACAAAAATATGGCAACAAACACAATTTATTCAAATTCTTGAAATCTACACATATAGAAATAAGGAGTTTGATGATATCAATCTCCTTAAGTTTTGTAATCCCATGAGTTGTCTCATCCTTTGTTAATGAAGATTTTGAATATATATTCACATTCATATAGCGCATATCCAAATAGAGTTTTCTTTTATCTCCTTGTTGGGATTAGTGCCCTTAAAGCAATTGTAGTTGACAAATATTTTAAATGAAATAATAATCAAATTGAATTATTATAGAATATGTCTGATATTATGTTGATAATATTGAGTAAATATCATAAAATTCCAAAGTTTATCTATGTGGTCTTAATCTCGTAATGGTATGAGAGGATCGAAATTAAGACAACAAACTTGAAACAGTTCGTAGTAAAATAAAGTTATGGAATCTTTAGATTAATTACTGCTAGTACAGTTTGCTAGTATTATGAATACATGTGACCTAGATCTGGGTCACTAGTGTAGTATGACACTTTAGTGAATGTACGTTATATATAGTGATATATAGAACTAGAAAATATGTGATTTGTTAATACTTGTTTAAACACCATTTCGTAGTATTAATCAAACACATCAAACGATGATCATATACACGATAATCTTAATCATGAGGTTACTATGAACTCCTATATATGTCATCTGATCCTATGATTCATGCTTTAAGGTTTGTCAGAATGATCAGGCTAAGAATAATTATTTTGGGGACTCAATGATATATATGGCTGGGGACATAGTTTAACAGATATGGAATATATACCTTCTTATAGATTGAATAATGGTTCCCTATTGGGTTGACTTTTGAAACTGAAAAGGTTATGAGTGCTCACGTCGCAAACTTGTTGTGACACAACCTTCACTAGTAAAGTCAATGGTACTCTAGGAACAAGATATAGTTAAAAGGGTAAAACAGTAATTTTATTCCCTTTTAATTATGAACCATTAATAGAGGATTAACATTGTATGTGATGATTATATCAATGGACATTTTATTCTTTAATAAAGTACTCTGTAAATATATGTCTATAATTATAAATAGTTCAATCTCATATTTATAGTGGAGTGATCATGAGATTAATAAATATGATTATTTAATCAAAGAGCTTTGATTAAGAATCTAATATTTATTGGTGCTTGATATTATAGGTCCATAGGTCCCAGGGTGACTCTATCAACACCATATCAATGTAATAATTGATACAAGGATAAAACTGTAATTTAGAAATTGGAGAAGAATTTTATTCTTCGGGTCAAGTATACAATTATATGATAATTGAGATTGAATAATTAATTTGGAAATAATTATTAAATTTTTGAAAATATGTTTATTAATTTAAATATATAATTTCGAAATTCATATATATAAATAAATTAATTAATTTTTGAAATTAATTATTTTATTTGAGTGGGAGAAAATAAAATTGGTAAGTCAAAAATAATTTTTGATTTATTGAATTTTAAAAGATGATGATAATGATGATCATCAATTTTGAATTTAAAATTTAAATTTTGAAATATGGTTGTAATCTTTTCCTTAAAAAGATAATACCATATTTTGTGGAATGATTGATTTTAGTTAAATAAAAGAAAAATGAAATATCCCTGAAAAGATAATACCGTTATTCACGCATGAAACAGTCCAGGGACTGTGCCATGCGTGTAGTAGTACACTAATAATGTATCAATGTTGTTTTTATTTTATTTATTTAATTAATTAATAATTTAAAAATAGATATTTTTAAATTTGGTAAGTTAGATATTTACATAAATTAATTTCTATCATCATTACGATATTATTATTATATTACTATTATTATTAGGAATAATAAGGTAATACATAATATATATATATATATGTTATAGAATAACAAGAAGAAAGAGGAAATAAATATCAGTGAGAATTCAGAAAAGTTTGAGAATTTTTGTCAGACAAGAAATTGTCATCTTCTTCTTCTTTTATTCTAACATTTCTCAAACCATAATTCAAGTTCTCATGTGTTGAGATATACTTGTGATTCCTAAATTACAAACCCTTGTTCTTTTTGTGCCCACACACATCTTGAGGTGTAGAGAACACTCCGGAAGATCGTGGTTTGAGTACTCAAACCGTTGGATAGGAAGATCGATATATATACAAAAAGACTCATGGACACTTGATAGGCTTCAAGAGATAAATACTTTTGTTTTTGAATATTTGTGTATATGTGTATATGATATATATAAATATGTGCATATTTATATAGGGAAATTTGAGTTTTTATGCTTAATGAGGAGTTCTAAGTAAAAAAAATGCTAGGCATTTAAATCATTTCAAAAAAATGCCAATTCTTTTGACAATACCCAAAATACCTCTCTCATAATTTTTCCCATCCACCTCCCCTTCTCTCTTCCCTCTCTCTCCCTCAACCCTTTCCTCTCAACTCTCTCTCTAGAAAAAAAATTTTATGGGTAAGGTAAAATATAATGGAAATCAATGTAACAGCAAGTATTCCTCACATAGGACACTAAAATACTACATTTCGAACAGATCTGGGCATGATTTTTGGGTTTTTTTTGCGATTTTTTTCAGATCTGAAACTTTGGAATCTGCAGAAAATCGATGTGGTTCGATGGTGCTCGATGCCAGCTCGATGGGGCCTTCAAAATCATGATTTTCATGAAAAAATCGATGTCGCTCGATAGTGGTTAGATAGAGGTTCGATGGTGGTTCGATGGTCTTCGATGCGATTCTTGCAAGATACGTAATTTTTCACTCGGGTGTCCGTTTGGGGTGATTTTTTTTTATTTTGGGAATTTTTTCAAGATCTATACGTTTGAGATGTGTATATACACATTTGGGAAATGTAAATCTTGAAAAAAATGACAAATGCAAAACATACCTCATGTTCAAGATATGTTTTGGTATGTTTTCAAGTTCTAAACTTTGAAAGTGTATATGTGAACATCTAAAACGTGTAGATCTCAAAAAAATACCCAAAATATAAAAAAATCATCTCAAACGGATACCCGAGTAAAAAATTATGTCTCTTACAAGAATTGCATCGAACCACCATCGAGCAACCATCGAACCATCATTAAGCAACGACGATTTTTTCATGAAAATATTGATTTTGAAGGCCCAATCGAGCTGGTATCGAGCACCATCGAGCAAAGTCAATTTTCTACATATTTCAAAGTTTCAGATCTGAAAAATAACTCAAAAATCATGCCCAACTCGATGGTTGCTCGATGGTGTTTGATGCTACCTCGATGGGGCCTTCAAAATCAATATTTTCATGACAAAATCGACGTTGCTCAATGGTTGCCCGATGGTGGTTCGATGCAATTCTTGTAAGAGACATAATTTTTCACTCAGGTGTCCGTTTGGGATGATTTTTTTTTAATTTTGGGTATTTTTTTGAGATCTACACGTTTTAGATGTTCACATATACACTTTCAAAGTTTAGAACTTGAAAACATACCAAAACATATCTTGAACATGAGGTATGTTTTGCATTTGTCATTTTTTTCAAGATTTACATTTCCCAAATGTGTATATACACATCTCAAACGTATAGATCTTGAAAAAATTCCCAAAATAAAAAAAAATCACCCCAAACGGACACCCGAGTGAAAAATTACGTATCTTGCAAGAATCGCATCGAACACCATCGAACCACCATCGAGCAACATCGATTTCTTCATGAAAATCTTGATTTTGAAGGCCCCATCAAGATGACATCGAGCACCATCGAACCACGTCGATTTTTTGCAAATTTCAAAGTTTCATATCTGAAAAAAAATCTCAAAAATCATGCCCAGATCTATTCGAAATGCAATATTTTAGTGTCCTAAGTAAGGAATACTTGCTATTACATTGAGTTTTCTTATATTTTACCTTACCCGTGAATTTTTTTCTAGAGAGAGAGTTGAGAGGGATGGGTTGAGGAAGAGAGAGGGAAGAGAGAAGAGGAAGTTGATGGAAAAATTATGGGAGAGGTATTTTGGGTATTGTCAAAATATTAGCATTTTTTTAAATGATTAGAAAGCCTAGCATTTTTTTGATTTAGTACACCTCATTAAGCATAAAAACTCAAATTTCCCTTTATATGTGTGTTGCATGATTAATAATATTGTATATTAATATTTCTGTCTAGATGTTTTTCTTGAACATATAAATTGTTTATATGAGAGATGGAAAATTTTTGTGTTATATACACTGGGCCCACTACACCCGTTTTCGCTGCGCACTTTGATTATTTTTTCAACACTCCCTAGGTTGTGCGTTCAAGACAAACTAAATCTTGAAGCAAGGATTTAAAGGTTGTAGAAGATCAAAAAATTTCTCTCATTGTAGATTATGCAAAATACAAAAAGAAAGTTTTTAGAGAATATAAATTTTGATTGTTGGGAATTTATGGCTTCACAATTTCTTAATCAACAATGCATAATAGGAATAGTTAAATATTATAAACCCTAGATGCTAATCAAGAATATTATTCAAAGTATAAATGCAAATCTTGATTATCAAAGAACTATATTCATGATATGAATGCAAATCTTGAAAACGAATGATTATATTGTGAACTTAGAAACATTTAATCATCAATGCTTAACAACATAAACACGATAGAATGACAAAATACAATAATAGGTGTTATCCCCAAAATTTCAAGTTTGATTACGTGGCAATAAAAGTGACAAGTGGCAAGAATGGCTGGGTAATCTGGCTTAGGAGTGATCCGGTAGACCAGTGAAGATTTTTGACTGACCAGTCAAGTGTCATGACCGACCAGTCATGTGCTTGTCCGCCCAGTCATGTGCTTGTCCGACCAGTCATGTGCTTGTCCGCCCAGTCATTTGCTTGTCCAACCAGTCATGTGCTTGTCCGCCCAGTCATGTGCTTGTCCAACCAGCCAGGTGCTTGTCCGACCAGCCAAGTGTTTGGCCGACCAGACATGTGTTGGCCGACCAGTCAAGTGTTTTGCCGACCAGTGGAGTGCTTTGGCCCTTCAGTTTTCCTCCTGGGTGTGATGTGGACCGACTAAACAGAACAGGGCTATGCAAAAGATCCCAGTAACGGCATCAACAAGAATCGGTCATACCTGTGCGGGAATCTCTCAGATTATCCCACAAAAGTAGTGTATTGTTGTATTTTGAATATTATTATTAATTAAATATAGTGAGAATAACAAAATATCCCGATTATGGGGGACTTCATTTGTACGATTATGAGCCTATAAATACAAGGCTCATGGCATCATAAAGAGGAAGGGAATTTTCTCAGAGAATATTTGTATCTAGAGAGAAATATTGTATTCATTTCATCTGCACTAAAAAAACTCAGTTGACTCAGGTTCATCTGATCTTGAGTGTAGATCTATAATCATAACTCTAAGTGGACTAGGCTATTACCAACACATTGGGGCTGAACCACTATAAAAATTGTATGTGTCGTATTTTTCTCTTGAAGGTTTTTTGTCGTTTTGACGTCTACACGTCGTTGGCCAAAAACGCGGTCAACATTAGGGTTAGAGAGATACAACCTTTTGTATTGAGCAACATGAATCTTCAAACTTGGGGAACTTCTAATACTTATACACGAATTAACATCACTATCCAAATCTCTATTTCTAGCGTTCCCTTTGTTGCTTGAAGGTTCACCAAGATAGAATGAGATTTGTGATTGAACAAGTCTTTGAAACTCACTAATTCAAGCAATACTTAGTGAGTTTCTTGGAGAAAACTTATGGTCTTTGAAAGCTAGAGAGAGAGTGGTTAGAAAGAGAGAGTTGAAAAGTGTGATCAAGACTTTTCAACTCTAATAACTCTTATTTATAGTGTAGGCATCGTCATTAAGTCCAACCAATAGTATTACAGCTTTTAAACACATCATTTAGAGCTAAGTCACGTAACTATACGGTCTCGTATGGATCGCCCAAGCGATGTGTCGCCTATTAGGGTTTTTGCCTCCTAAGCACTTTTATGTGATGCGTCGCCTCCCACAGGCGATGCAACATAAATGCCTCTGTATTAATTCCCCAAGCATGAACTCAAAATGTCTCCAAATGCCTCCAAACTTTTTGGGAGTGTTTGGATACCTCATTGTATCATTTTAGATCCATAAAAGTCACTTTTAGATGTTTACTACACAATCTCATGTTTTCACTTCAACTTAAGTGAAAAACGTTAAGTGTTTTGCATCCATCGTGTAAACAACTTAACCACTATATTTAACCAATCTAAACAAATTATCCATGTTACACCAATCTATTATTTTTATTAATATTTAAGGATTGCTTTTACGTTACAAGGTGATTAGTGCCCAAAAATACACATTTATTGATTTTAATAGTCAAAATAAATTAAGTTTTAATTAATATTTTCATCAAATTAATATGATTAAATTTATAGATGAAAATATTTCATTTTAATTTAGTTTGTTTTATTTTGTAGGATTTAATTGATATTTTTGGCACTTGGAAACAAAGAAAAAAATAAATAAATAAAATTGAAGAAGGAAAAAGAAATGTGGCATTGTTGAAAGAGAGAAACCCAAAAATAGGCCCAGAATTCGGCCTAGGCCCATTTTCCTCCCAAGCCACTGAAGCCAGTTCAACCCACGCGAGCCGAGCTGCCGAGCCACGCGAACCAAGCCGCCAGCCTCCCTGCCAGCCTCCCTGCCAACCCACCACGCGACGCCACGTCAACTCCAGCTGCCATTTTTTTGTCCACATGCCCAACCAGCTGTGCCATGTGTCCGCCTCTGATTGGTTGCGGCTGGTACAATGGACCAGCTGCCACCAGCCCATTTTGTGTGCTCTTTGGGCCTTGGACCTCCCATTTTGAGCTTTAAAGCTCATCTTTTTTTGGTGTTTTTGAAAAAGAGCATATTGACTATGCCCTAAAATAACTAGGTTAATATTTATAATAAGATTTGATTTTTCAAAATCATATTTTATTATTAATATTTTGAATTTATTTTGTAAACCCCAAATTGTTGTTTAATTTCTTTTTAGTCATTTTCTCCCTCTATAACTAGGGACTCTTCTTTCACATTTTGAATGTAATTTTTAGAGTAAAGAAGCTATAGCAAAATTTCTACTCACTGTCTTCTTAGAATTTTGTGAGAATCGTGAGCATAATGGTATAATCTTCCTAGGAAGGTTAGGGATGATTCCATATGCTAGTGATGTTATTTTGCTACTTTGATTTACTATGTTCTTAATGTAAAATGTTTGAGTTATTTATGTTCTTTCATCTCCATCTCTATTTTGTCATCTTTATTTACTTATGCTAATAGTATATAGGATTAGTCATGCTCTTTCTATGTGTTTCTAATTAGTAAAAGTAATATTGATACATAATTTTATGTCTAATCTTCTATTGCATTATTGCCCTTGGGTATTTTGTCATTTTTAGATTTTTCATAAGATTAACATTGTGCTTTTAAAGTAAAGAACTTTATAAATCAAATGGACTTTTGTTAGAAAATAATATGGACTTTAATGTTAGATTTTCCAAGTAAATGTTGGGATGTGAACTATTTACTTGTGTATTTTTTGTAAATCAAGTAACCAAATAACTAAGCAAGCATATGGATGATTCTTGAAACATTTCCATTTCTCAAACTCTTGATTACATCTTACCTTTATTTCACATATCTCATTTTTATCATTTCATCAAAAAGACAACATCAAAATCTCAAATCTCTTTTCATTTCCATCTTTTTATTTATTTATTGTTACTAATTTTTGTGTTATTTTCTACTAATATTTTGAGTTTAGGTTACCTCTTTGTGGATCGATCGCCTGATTATACTACAACCACCGCTTAGTGGTTGTCACGATTTGAGCGTTAAACACAAGGTGACGTCAAATGCTTGCCACATTTTCTTGTGGGAGACGTTAAAAGCAAGCCTAGTTTATTTACAACGTCTCCCCATAGTTTTAATCACTTACAATTTTAGTCATTAACAAAAACTTTTAATCTCTCCCAATATAAGACATTAAAAATTCATTTGAACTTTTAATTATAGGAGTCATTAAAAATAGAATCTATTGTGGTGACCTAACTTAAATTTCTGGCTTTGTCTCTGATTGCAGGATAGTATTTTATTGGCCCTCGTCATACTCCTTTTGAATCCTACATATATAGTTAGGATGAAAGTTGCTTCAAAATGATGGTACAAAACATCAATATATATTGCTTTGGATCATAATCAAGTTCATCAGGTCTAAAAGGAACACTTATGCCTCTTTATGATTTTGTGTTGAAGATATGTTTAAAAAAGTAATGCACATTTATAAAGGAATAGAGTTATATGCAAATGTGAACGAGTTTTGCAACAAATTTAGTAAAATGATATTCCTTGTGAGATTAAATTAGCAAAGGGTGCTTTTTAGGCTAGTGGTGCGATGAATTCCAAGTTTTCAAACTTTTTTTCATCTTCTATGGCTATGTGAATATTAGATTAGTAGTAAGTTAATTGGAATTTTCTATTATTTCATTCAGTGTTGAATAACTTTATTATCCTAACTATAAATAAAATATTTTACTCGAGTTAGTTCACTGTTATGTTTGGTTTAAGCGAGCTTCTTGCTTTTTTATTTTTGCAGTATTTGGTTTTGCACAGTGCAATTTGACCATTCAATGTTTTCAAAATTTATCCGTCAAAAATTGTGTAATAAATACGATTTGTTGCAAAAATTTGTACAATTAATTATGTAATTCCAATTATGACAAAAAAATTTAGATTTTTTTTCTTTTGTACAAAAGATTATGATGGCTATGATGATAATGCAATCGTTTGTAGTTTGTAGCAAATGGTTAATGTGACACAAATTATTTTGTTACATTCTTTTTAATTATTCTCCCAGAAAAATTAGAGAGCTTTTAGTATCTGGTATTTTAGGTGCTCAACTTGTGGCTATGGTTTTTATTTTCTTATCTATTCTGGAGGATCGCAATGTAGTCATAGAGCAAAATTATACTGCTCCAAAGTTACTAAAGATGTGTTACTGTAAAAGTATTCAATACAATTAATGATAGAGTAAAGATTGTCGTTGCAAATATTGTAAAACAACTGAAAAATGTTACTAACGATATTGGCAAAGAAGGTAAGTGTTTGTCACGAATTTCTTAACGAAATTATTTTTAGTTTGATTTTGGTGGTATTCAATAAATGTTTTAGTGCTCATTATTTTCTATTCCATCTCTAATAATTTTTTTCTTCTTTAGAGTTATATGTGTTTCCATTATTTTAGTCTACCATGCTAAGTTAACTACACAAATTAACAAAATACTATGTTTGATTTTTCATTTACTCCAAATTATGATTATATGTATGGGTTTTCACCAAAGGCAAAGGATCATGATTTGTATGTGCCAATCATTTATAAAAAAAAACTCAACAATTATATAATATATAAATTTCTCAAACTCATAAAATTATTTAAATATATATAATTTTCAATAATTACAAAAAATCGCGCAAAATACGGTTATATTTTCTAATAATATAATAAATGAAAGAAATCAATATTATTTTGAAACTGTGATACAAAAATTATATTATTATGCAAATATATTTATATGTATAAATAGTGTAATACTAAATATTAATATAATGAATGCTAGCAAAAAAAAAAAAATAATGGAATGAATAATGTAAATTTTCTTAAATTAAATTAAAATGTTATAAATTTAATAATGAAAAGATTATGTCAAAAGGAAAATAGAAGCTAAGGGAATGACTCGCGAGTCCCAACCTAATTTAGGAAATTTTTAAAAAATATGATTTTTTATACTATCAATGTGCAAAAATATGATAATTATATTTTATTAATTTGTATAGGAAAATTTATTAAATAAAAAATTAAAGTATGAGAAACAAAATTAATAGCTAACTAAAAAATGAAAATGTTATATTTTTTATCATAATTATATTTTTTTTAATTTTGAATATAATTTTCTTTTATTTTTTTAATTTTTAATTTTTTCCTTCATTTTTTTCTTTTTTTTCTTTTTTTTCCTAACTTATTTTTTTTTCTACCAATTTTTTCCTTCATCTTTTTTTCTACCAATTTTTCTATTCTTCTTCTTATTCATTTATCTATTTTTTTTTTCATTTGTATTGTTTTGCTTTTTTTGCTCATATTTTTTTTCAATTTTCTTTCCTTTTTTTTTTCTTCTATTTTTTCTTCATTTTTGTATTTATTATTTTATCCTTCTATTTTTTTTCTTTTTTCACACATATGAGATTTTTTTCTTTCTTTTTTTCTTCTTCAATTTTTTTTCATTTTTTTCTACCAATTTTTTCATTCATATTTTTTTCTTTCCATTTTTCCATTATTGTTCTTCATCTTCTTTTCATTTTTATTCATTCACCTTTTTTTTCCTTCATCATTTCTTTTTATTTATTTTTTTTACATATTTTTTTTGTTTTTTTCCTTCTTGTTTCTTCATTTTTCGTTCTTATTATTTTCTCATTCCACTTTTTTTTTCATTTTTTTCACACATATTTTAACATTACATAATTATTTTACTATTTTTTTATTTATTATATTTTATTATTGTATTTTTTTTTAGTTTTTTCCACTATATGTAAAAAAAATCAAATTAATTTTTTTCAGCATTTTTTTTTACTGTAATGATAACTCTACAAAATAGAGTTATTTTACAACTTTTTATGTGCTAATTGTTGCTTAGTTCTTGAGTTCTTAATTGATTTATTAAGTTTTTAAGTAATTTTGCATTTATTAGTCTTATTGTAATTTTCTAGATTTTTATATGTTTTTATAGATATTTTATTGTGTTATGTTGTAATTAAATTATTTAAAATTAGTATTGTTAGTTTGAATGCTAAAAATATGATTTTATTGAAATTAAATGTTATGTAAATTAAATTTTAATTAATGTTTTCATGGGAGTTATATGGTATATATAAAAATATTTAATTTTAATTTAGTTTATAATTTATTTTGTAGGAAAATTATTTCATTTGTGGCTCTTGAAAAGCAAGGAAATCAAAGGAAAGGTGGTAGTTTTGAAAGAAAATAACAAGAAAAATGGCATTTTTCTTAGGCCCAAGGAGGCCTGCCGAAGCCCAGGCCCACGAAGCAATCTCCTCCCTGCCAGCCGTACGACCCGAGCACCTCCTTCCAGCCTATGCCCTCAGCTACCCACCAAAGTCTTCTCCTCAGCATTCATTTCCTTCAGCACCCCCTGAAGACCACACGCCTGCCAGCCAGCCCCCATGGGCCCACGCCCAGACCCGGCCCACCAGCCACCAGTTGCTGCCCTTGCCTCCATTCGGCCAAGCATTGTTCAGCCGCAACCCATTCTGCCAGCCACCTTGCCCAGCCGTACACCACCCTTCTTGAGCCCATAAAATTGTCCAAGTGTACCATTTGTCCCCTATGTCCAAAATGCCAACTTTTTACCCATTTTTCTACACATTTTCACCACAACATCATTACACCCTATAATTTACCTCTACATACCATATTTATTTTATTTAATTAATCTAATCAATTTAATTATTTTAAATTGATTATTTTAAAAATCTCATTTTGGCTATAATTATGGAATTTGAAGACCATTTTAGGGTGCTTAATTTTTTGTTACTATCTTCTTTTCTCCAATTTTCTCTCTACCATCATCTCTTCCATTTTGGGTTTTTTCAAGAGCATTTGCAAGTATGTATGTCATTTATTTTGCAATTTCTACTCTGGTTATGTGCTTCTAATATTTTTCATAAGATTATTAAGATCATGATGAAGCAACTTGTAACTAGGTAATATTTATGTTGTATGTTGATTTCCCTTGTAATGCAACAAGTTTATGGATTTTTCTTCTTCATATATGTCTTTCATCTTTAATATCTCATATTTTGGATTGTTAGATAATATGCACTTTGTTCTTCATTTTGCAAAAACATAATATTCTTTGTGTAAGATGTGTCATTAAATTGTACACATCCATGCGTAGAACAAAAATATTATGTTTGCCTTATAAATAATGTTCATTGATTTATTTGTTATTTCATTAGTTTGATTTACAATAAATGCTTTGAAATTATAATTTTGAAAAGTGAAGAAAAATCTTATCTTTTTAGAAGTAATTTGTGCTTAAAATTATAAATCTATTTAGAAAATAAGTTTAAATTATTTTAACTATCACTAAAATTTGGGAATCAATATACTAATAAATATTATTAAACTTACATTTTGTGGATTCTAGTATCTTAATAATCTTTTCTTTTAACACTTATTTTCAAATTATTATTGGTTTATTTTTATTCTCTCAAATAGCTTTATTTTTCAATCTTTTATTTTATGTTCATAATATTAAAACTCATCAATCTTTGGAGTTAGGTTAGAGTTTATTACTTTTGATTTAAAATAGTTTTCTTTTTTATTTTAGACAGCTCCTTTGGGTTCGATCTCGTGCTTACACGAACACTATATTCCATATACGATTCGTGCGCTTGCGAGTATAAATTTTTAAAACATACCCATTTTGGGTCCATCATGTAACCTTTATAGGAACACCAAAATTTGGAAAGAAAACTAATAAAAATATGAAAACATGAATGGATAACCAGTTACCCTGATGGGAACATTCAAATCTAGAAAAAAAAATTATATGAAGAAGATGAGAGAAAAGGGAAAGGGGGTGAATCTGATTTTTTTTTCTATCTTCAGATCTATGGTAACTAGCTACCTTCTCGTTCTTTGTGTGTTTATTTATGGGGGTAACTGATTACCTTCACGTTCTTTGTGTGTATATTTCTGGGGGTAACTGGTTAACTTCACGTTTGGATGTGTGTGTATATTTCTTAGTTCTTTATGGTAACTAGTTACCTATGTTACTAAAATATGTTATTTCTTCATTTTTTTTTTTAATGAAATGTTCTTCATATTTTTCCTTTAAATTTGATGTTTCTTTTCATATTTAATATGAGTAACCCGTCACCCCTCTTATGGTAACTGGTTACCCCTCTTATGGCAGAAAATTACTCATCTCAGGATAACTGGTTAGCCCTCCTAGTATATGTTATTTCACCTAGCTCTATGTTATTTTTTTACATAATTGTTGTTATCTTACCCAGGATTTGAAAAAATGAACATACAATCTAAAAAAAAAGGAAAAAATGTTTATAATAAATAAAAATTAATTTTAAACACAATTCATATTACAAAAAAAAATTACAAAACAACCAAAGAAAATTTTAATATAAAATTAGTAATATAAAAAAAACAAATAAGCTAAAAAAATAATAATCAAATTACAAACATACTCTTCCAAATTAATAAAACTTAATTAAGAATAAAACTATGACATAAATAAATTTTTATACAAAAATATGGAAATATAAACTCATAAAAATGAAAATTCTTAAAAAAAAAACCACAGATTTAGATTAACTTCTTTTGAAAAAAAACCATATTTTTGCACACTATTAAAAATTGTAATTTCCGGCAAAACTTCTGGCCAGTTAGTGAGAGCCTTCACCCCGACCCAAACACACTTTCAGATATGTCTCTTCCTTCAATGGACACAGGTCCAAATACTCGGCCCACAATACTCAGTCCAATAAAGATGATACTTGGGCCTCATTTTATCAAGCCCGTGTATGATTGATCCATTTAAAAGAAAATTAAGAAATAAAAAGAAAGAAACCCTAGTTTACTCTCCACTACACAGCAGCACAGGTTGAAACGACAGCGTTTTAGCGATAAACGCATCTTTATAAAAGCCCTAGAAACCCTTACCCATCAGCTTCCTCTGTCATTTGCCGTCACCCGAACCCCAGAGAGGCAGAGAGAGAAAAACCCTAGGAGCGAAAATGAAGTACAACCCGAGGGTCACCAGCTCCCGCCGCAAGAACCGAAAGGCTCATTTCACGGCACCATCCAGTGTGAGGCGTGTGCTCATGAGCGCACCGCTCTCATCTGATCTCCGTTCCAAGTACAACGTCAGATCTATGCCCGTGCGCAAAGACGATGAGGTTCAGGTCGTCCGTGGAACCTACAAGGGACGCGAGGGAAAGGTTGTCCAGGTCTATCGCCGAAAATGGGTCATCCACATCGAGCGCATCACCAGGGAGAAGGTCAATGGCTCCACCGTTAACGTCGGTATCAACCCATCAAAGGTCGTCATTACCAAGCTCAGACTCGATAAGGACCGCAAGTCACTTCTCGATCGCAAAGCCAAGGGACGCGCCGCCGCGGACAAGGACAAGGGTACCAAGTTCACCGCCGAGGATATCATGCAGAACGTCGATTAAATGGGAGTAATAGTTTTTTGTTATGCGTTTTTGGTTTAAGAATTTTATAATTTTTAGATCTATCTTCTCTGTTTTGGGTTACTGCTGTTTTTATTATTAGGTCCGTTTTGTTTGAGATACTATTGAGACAAATGGAAAGATTCTATTTCAATTTTAAATCATGGTTTCTTATGCTCTTGAGGGTTTGAAGAGTTGGCTCTCAATTTTTGGCTCTCTCGGACATGGATTTTGTGCTGCCTGAATGAAATATATTTATATTCCAGACTTAATTGTCTGGGCTGATTACTTAATCGTTTCTTAGTTAATATTTTCTTACACTATGATCTCCATTGCCATTTTGTTTTTACTTAGTTGTGTGTTTGAGCTTTGTGTTACTGAGTGAGTGGATTGTCCAGTATTGTGAACTTATTATTTGTGGTATTACTTGGTTTCTGTATGAATAATTTGCTGTTGTGACATTTGAGTGTGACCTGTTATTAATGTTTTCAAAGCCATGGTAAGTTGTATGAGCCACAAGGGGCAATGGTTTGAAATTTACCAATTATTATTTTGTTGGCAGATTCTATTTTTTTAATAAAGATTATGAAAACTGAGGATATTAATGCTTGTATTCTGTTTATTTGTTACCAAACTCAGTCACAGGTTACTTGCTTCGTTTCATTATTCTCCGTTGATTATTATACGTTTTTCTGATCAATTAAAAATGTTGTACTATTGCTCTTTGATGAACTCCTTGACATGTTCTATCCATCGCTGCAAGGTCTTGTTCTCTACTAGTCTAAGTAGATACATAATTCAAGAAGACTAACTTATCAATTAGCTTATGTTGTAATAATTAAAAAGATTTATTTGTTGATTTATAAATGTTGTCATGTTCAAATTCCAAATATCCTGAAACGAAACGAAGTATTTTTTGTTTTCCAGTGTTTTAGAAAATACTAATACAAATAATTTGCTTATAGCATAAATTTGAGAGTTGGTTCTTCACTGGCCTTGCTTCTTTGGAAAGAAAATTTGAATCTACAATTAGTCGCTATGATATGATTGGGAATTAACATTGGATGAATAATGGTATTGGATTAATGGTAATGTTTGGAAATTGGATAAAAATAATTTTTGAATAATGGTGACCTTTGGAAAGTAGAATTAGCTAGTTTTTATATTTTATCTAGTGGAGATTGAAATGAAAATTTTATTAATAACTGAATTAGTTTCTTTATTGTGGTATAGTTTAATGTCGTTGTAAAATTAAAAGAACTATAAAAACAAAAAAATTCTTCGTAATCCAACACAACAAACATATAGGAAATTGCAAAAGGGAAATATAAAAACCTAATCCTACATGACAATAATAAACTTACCATATCATATCTGAATACTGAGCAAAACACAACAAAAATAAAGAGACCGTAGTCTCGCAACAGTCATCAAACCACTCAACAATCCGGTTGGAACCTCTACGGAGCGCTGCTGAAGATCCCATGGGCACTGAACAGCTGAATCTCGGGTCACACCCCACTCCACCGAATCTAGATCTGGCCGAGCCTAACCCGTCAAATCCAGGGACCATTGCATCTAAGCCATCGAGTCCATGGCTGTTGCTAAAAACCTGCAGGTGAGAGCCACTGTCCAAGTGCCAAGGCCGAGGATTGATTGGAGAAAGCTCATTTGTCGCCTTCAACATCATCCCCTATCGGCCAGCACCTAGTAAAATAACCAGTTCATGAAGCCGGGTTAACGTATATTTGGTAATAAACCAGTCATAGGATGTATACCCAATTTAAAAAAATAAATAATTAGCACGATTTCTTGTTACTAGTAAAAGTTTTCTCCCTATGAAAATATAAGATAAAGATTGTCTAAATCATTAGGCGAATCAACCCAATAAAGCATATGATTTTTCACGGGTATAAACTCCATTAGAAAATTGTGAAACAGAATTTTTCATTAAAAGACACCTCCATGCGGAGAACAAAATGGGCTAGCTTTCAAAATGCCTTGCACAAACAGCTACCTTACAATTCCATAAAGAAACGAACAGAGTCAAACCATCCACAGTTGTCTAGAAAAGAATATAATCTGTGGAACTACTTATTTCAAGTTCTCCCCTTCAAGAGCCACCAAAAAAAATTTAACAAGGTTTCAAGAATCCACCAGTGTAGTAGTGATTAAGGCTTGAGAGCAATTGCCAATCCGAACTTGGGGTTCTTTTCCAAGCCCCTGGTGTCAATCTCACCAGACACTGTCATTAATGACTTTGGAATAACCTCATGCTGGAGGGTAGCTGCTATCTTCCCGTGATCGTTCAACTTTGCCTTAACCACTGTCAAATGGTCCACAGCATAGGATCCTCCCACGGTAAAAGTGTTCTCGTTTGACGAAAATCTTCTAGTCACCTCCCCAACTGCCGCAGTTCTCTTTGACTTATCAAAGTAATGCACATACGATGCTTTTAAACTATCTCCCTTGTCACCCCTTTAGCAAGAAGAAAAGGGATAAGATGGCTTAATATATATGTACTGAATTCTGTCATCAAAATTTTCCAGTTGAAATCAGTTTTAGATGATAAAAAGCAGAAAATAAGATCTTACAGAAGTATCGAGGCAGATGAATCTGGCTTGGTCATGCTAACACCGGCAGTGTACTTTGTGAAATTGCCAGAAGTAGTGTCATAACCTGCTTCTGCACCAAAAGCAACGCTTGGTGTACCAAAGGTGGCAGAGAAATCAACCAATGGGGATTGATTCAAAGCCACAGCTGTTGCTAAGGTCACATGATCATGGAAGTATTGAACCTCCAGCTACAACATACATAGAGAACACAAATAATAACTACAACTGCTAAGGCCACATCGAGTAAAAAAATGTAAAGATTCCAAATCTTGTACCTTGCCAGAATTATAATTAGGCAATTTGAACGAAGCAATAGCCTTTGTAGAAGGCAGCACTTCAGTTATAGTAAGAATTGTCGAGACCTGTCAAAAAGTTAAAAAAAAAAAAAGCTATAAAAAACAAACAAGTCAACATTTGCTTTTAATTTTAGCCTTTTTAACCCACAAAAAGATGAGAAAAGAAATCAAAGTGACATACATTCGAATCTGTGTCAACTTTGACATCAAAAACAGTGTTCTTGTACTTGTATAGTGCTGCAACGTCCCCAGTTGAGAGTCCTCCTTTCTTCACTGCTGTTGATGTCAAGGCCTAGTAGAGCCAAAAAAATAAAAATTTATACAAAATGGTTAATTCTCGTTACCCATGGAAACAAAATCATCAGACAAAAACAAGTTGGAAGCACTAATAATAATTAGCAGTTAACGTAAAATCTAAGAGAGAACAAATAGACTTTGGAGATCAAAAGATAATAACTAGATTTAATTTTTTCCATAAAAAGTTAACAAATAGATGTAAGTTGCCACAAACAATCCAATGATATATCCAACCAAGTAAAGGAGCAATAGCAGAAGAGACTCTTTTAGTGTGTTTGGCAGGAGGGAGAAGTGGAAAGAAACAAGGTGGAAAAACTGTGAGATTATTGGAATTAAGATCACCTGTAATTTGGTGTAAAATTAAAAAAAAAAATATATAGTTTAATGATTAATTAGAAAATTATAGATTTTAAATGATGTGTGATTCATTCATTATTTGGATACACAAGTGATTGATTCAAATGATTGGGGGTAAATTAGTGGTTTGGTATTAAAAAAATTTAGAGAGAAGAGATTAGACTATAGATTTCAAATCCTCCATTGTGACCAATTTAATCCTTCCAAAGTTATACTTTTGCAATAGAATTGTCCATCCTCTAATGTTAGGAATACAAACAATTAGAAGTAGGAAAGAAAATGGGTTAATAAGTATAGACTGACCCAAAATGAATAATATCATACCAACGTGGAGATTTGTAGTGTTCACTGGGACCCCAACAATAACTGTTATTAGAATTCAGGTTCCAAACCTAGCCATAAGGGTAAGAGGAGAGCCTTGGTAAGCGTATGGTTCGTGCTTAAGCTCTATTAGACAGGTGGTGTTGACTTGAGTAAAGTAGGCTCTCGAGGTAGGCTTTGGTGCTTCACGTAAGGCGTGCACTTAAACACATTAATGATGAGTAGACTTGATGAAGCAAGGTGAATGATTCGGTCCACTGTTTCAAGAGGGAATATTGTGGTCAACTGTTTAAGGAGAAGATTGTTAGGAATGCAAACAAAGTCCCACATGGATTATAAAAGTGGAGAAGAAAATGGATTAATGTATAGACACATCTTTATTGGTCCAAAACCTTTTGGTAGAGTCCAAAGGCACTATGAGGGCCTTGACCCAAAGTGGACAATATCATACCGATTTAGAGATCCATAATGTTTATGGAGATCCCAATAACAATTGGCAATACATAGAATTGAGAATGAGTATATAAGGTATTGGATTACTCCACTCATTAGTCATTAAGTTAACATTTTGAGCTAGAACCCCAATTCCTTGGGAGGAACCCATTCACCCACAACAATTGGTGTCGAGTGTGGGAGGTCATGTTTACACACAAATACGAATTCCCAAATGTGCCTCATTAAGATATTGGCCTTGAGCAATGGTGGAAAATTCTATAAAGGCTCGAGGTGAAACTTTCTGCATTGTAACGTAGGAAAAAGATGCTGTAGAGTTCCTGAGGTGGTTAAGCACACCATGAAGCATGTTGGAAAATAGGAACATGGTGGAGAACACAAGTTAGATGGAAGAAAAAATCATTTAAGGGAAAGCCGTATTTCATTTGAGGGGTGATAGTTAGGTGTGTGAACAAGGTCCCACGTTGGCTAGAAAATGGGAAGATCATGGGTAAATAAGGATAGACAAATACCTCCATTGAAATGAGACTTGTTGGGTAGAATCCAAAAGCAAATCCATGAGGGACTACGCCTAAAGTAAACAATATCATACCACTGTGAAGATACGTGGTGTCTGAGATCCTTACAAGTGGTATCAGAACTATACCCTGAAGTTAGTCATGTGGATGAATCCTCAAACATCAAACAAAGGTGGTGGGCCCCACTGACATCACGATGAGATACGATGAATGTACTTCAATTTATTTTTAGAAGTGTCCTAGTCCCAATGTAATGAAGAGGAGTTTACCTGGGATAGAACAAGCTCTTGAGTGGTGCTCCATGTAAGGCGTGTATTCCAATGCAATGGAGTGGAAAAACCTGGTTGGTAGAGAAAGAGGAGATAGATGATTGTTTGAGGGGAAGCTAGATGGTCATTTGTTCGAGGGGAGGATTGTTGGTGAGCAATCAAAGGCCCACATTGGGTTGAAATGGGGAGGAACATGAGTAATATAAGAATAGACAAATAGTAGAATCTAAGAGCAAATACATTTTGGGCCTTACAATATCATACCTCTCTAAATTGGTATCCAAAGTCCATATATCTACAACTAAAGTTTCTTATTTGCTTCCTTCATACCAAACGAAGGTAGATGGGTTTGGTCTTCTTTTTTTCACACCAAACACAACAAGGAAGAGTACTCTCCCATCTCTCGTTTTTCCACCACTAGTTAGTAGATAATAATGATTATATTTATAGTTCCTTCATTCTCTCTCTTCTACCAAACATAACCCTCAGGCGGAAAAATTAAAACGTCATCAATCAATTCCTATAAGCTGACAAATATTTTTAGTAAGTCACGTACAATTTTTATTTCCAAAATCATATAAATTGATTAGTTACCAATCAAAGAGCAAGCTTTGGAATATAGTTTCTAACCCAATTATTGTAATATCACCATTAGTAAATGAGCAACTACTAGTCTCTATCCTCTAATTCTAATTCTTTATACCAAACTTCCAATTCAGTAAGCATCAAATTGGAACAAAATACTTTGTCGCAAACATTGCAAAAATAAGTAATTTCCTACGCACCAAACTACAACCCAAGATCTTTTAATGTAGGACCACTGTAAAATAATGGTTAGAAAGCATACTACAGCATATATTGTAATTTGTTTATCCTTTAATTGGTAAAACATCCCACAATATCTATGTTCCAAGGTCAGCCATAGAAACTATCACTGTTGTTACAATATAAATAGCAAAGCACGAACAAATCCTTTAAGATAGGTCATCCAAAGACCTAATAATCAACCCAACCAAACATCGATTCGATCAATAATAAATATAAGCACTATCACGAAAGCATGTTTGTCTTAGAATGTCATGGAATAAAATTCAAAATTTGACCAAATTCGTAAAATAAAAAACAAACTCGAAAGTCTTGCTTGCTTACCACGCCGGCATCACTGTAAGTGGATATGGAAAATTTCTGATCGGAGTTATAATCCTTCGTTAGAAGATCTAAATCCAAAGTGAGAACAACCAGTTTCAGACACAAATTTTTAAAAAAATGAATCGAATGGAAAGAGAATTGATTAAATGGTTTGGACATGGAAGCTGTGGTAAGAGTGAGAGTAGCTATTACCTTTAGCTTTCTTTCCGATTTCGGTGAAGAGTCCTGGTCCCTTGCTCATCTTTGCACAGAAACAACGAGACTTTTAGAGAGAGAAAGATCTGTGTGAGGAGGAGGAGGAGAGTGGTGAAGAAATGGTGAGTCTATTTTCGTGGTGGCCGCAATAGTGATGATCATTTTTATTTTATTATTTCTTTTACATTTGATCGACGGCTTTCGTTCTTCTTCGCTGACACGAGCCTTTTCCACCGTCAGATTATATTAACAAGGCAGGTTCGTGTGTGGGTCCCTTTTATTGAAACATGCTAGGCTGTAATGTTTTATCATCACTGTTTTTTCATTTTTATTATTTGCTTGTTTCGTCTGATTTTGAAGTGATTGTAACAATTTTTGGGGAATTATCTTATAAGACCTCATTTAAGTCCTTTCGGTGGGGCTCTCATTGTTTACAATCTGTGAATAATTTTTGGGGCAAATTTTTATTATGATCGTATATATTGTAGCTGTTTAGAGCATTCTGCAAATTTTCAGAAAATTCCAAATAGTTTACAGTACCGAAAACTAGGTTCAAATATGTTGTTGTACGCGTGACTAATTTTTTTTATGAGCGTGGAAAACAACATGTTAGAACCTAGTTTTCGGTACTGTAAACTATTCGGAATTTTCTGAAAATTTGCAGGATGCTCTAAATAGCTACAATATACACGGTCATAAAAAAAAGTCGCGCCGAAAACTGTTCACGGGTCGAGAAACACTGAAAGCTCTACCGATAGAGATTAAAGTGAAGCCCCTATAGAATAATTGTCCAATAATTTTTACTCTGATTTTGGTGTGGTGTTTTTACTTTTTTTTTTCTTTTTAGTATTTTTAATATTATTGCCTTTTCGATAAATAGTTTTTCTCTAATACTAGCAATCTACAACGTTGCCAAAAAAATTAAAATATTAATATTTTTGTATTATTTTTTCTCCACCTAATCAAAAATAATTATATTAAAATAAAAAGCAAAAGGGCAACGTTGCCAACGTTTGGTAACCTTTCTCAACAATAATCTAATATAAGGATCCACATTCTGACTTGGGACCAACAAATGGCTATGGCAACTCTCGCAGCATTAGCATTAGAGTTGCTCTAACTCTTTTATATATAGAAAATACAAATAATACTAATCCATATTTATGTAGTTTTATTTATAGAATTTATTAATTATTTTTATTAAATTTATATTATTATCATATAAATTTTAAATAAATAAATTATATTATATATAAAAAATGAGATAAACCTACTAAAAGAAAAATTAAATCAAAACATTATTTGTGGTTTTTTTTTAAAATATATATAATATGATAATTTTTTTAAATATAAATTATTATTTTTTAATAAACATTAAGATTATATATTATATAATTTTGTTATAATGATATTTTATAATTTTTAAATTTATATTAATCTAACTATTAAATATCCAGTCTTGTATTAAATATTAAGGTTTTTTTTGTCTATATGTAAATAGGGAATTTTTATTTCAATAATACGATAATTAACTATTTAATTCATTAATATCACTACAAAAAAATATTCTACAGCGGCGACATCTATCGTGACGACGCTAAAGTCGTTGTTGTATGCAGTTGAAATTCACGAAAAATTTATTCTTTTAATATATTAAAATGAATAAGTTATAGCGATGACATGTCGTCGCTGTAGGGTTATCAACAACACACTACCAGGCCCTCCAAATTCCTGGTACCCTATAACGTTGTTGTAGGGTACCAGGAATTTGGAGGGAACAAGAGGCGGGAATTGACTTTAGGGCAATGACTAGTCGTCAATGTAAAGTCCTCGTCAAAAAAAAGGAGGGAAATATCTTGTCTATAGCGACAGGGTACGGATGGAACTTGACCGCCAAAAGTTGGTTGTCAATTTTCACTCCCTATAGCAACGACATGTCGTCACTATAGAAACTCATTTAATTGAATGAGCACTTAAAATTTTAGTCTTTAGCGACGACATGCCGCTATAGGGTCCTAAAAAAATAAAGGGAAAGTGGACCGCCAAAAATTTCAGTCAAAATTTAAATGGCTATAGTCGTCGCTATAGACTGGACACGTAGTAAACGAAATGTTTCATGTACTATTCCCTTATCTAAAGCGACGAAAAGTCGTAGCTGTAGGTTAAATGAAACGGTGCGTTCTGTTTTCAGCGACGATTCTGGGTTAGACCTATAGCGACGACATGCCGCTATAGGGTCCTAAAAAATAAAGGGAAAATGGACCGCCAAAAATTTCAGTCAAAATTTAAATGACTATAGTCGTCGCTATAGACTGGACACGTAGTAAACGAAACGTTTCATGTACTATTCCCTTATCTAAAGCGACGAAAAGTCGTAGCTGTAGGTTAAATGAAATGGCGCGTTCTGTTTTCAGCAACGATTTTGGATTAGACCTATAGCGACGATATGTCGTCGCTATAGAGTCCATTGTCATTAACGCTAGCCTGAGCCCTTTTCTTTTCCTCATATTCTCAAAAAGTGAAAAACGAGAGACGTTTTTCACCATCTCCGTCGCCCAGCGCCGTTGTAGGCGATTTTCAGGCCAATTTTTGGCCCCATTTATTCAGGTATGTGTATTTATCACTCATTATTTTGTATTTTATTCATAAAAATGTATTTTTTGTCAATATTTGTTTGATTTTTGTATATGGTAAAAATAGTTTGTGATAGTTTTTTTTTAGTTTTTCAGATTGTGCAAGGATTGTGAGTGTGGTGTTTCTACGTTGGTTGGAGCATTAATAGAGGTATATATATGCATTTTTGTTTATCTTTACTTTATTTTTTGGGGGTTATATATGTATAAGTTTATTTTATATATATATGTATATAAATTAATGTGAATGTGTTTATGTGTATATATAGTTTTTTTAAGAAAATGATGATTGTTTATGTTGATGATTTTTTTTCATTGATTAACGTACATGCTAATTTAGTTTAATTTTGATAATAAAAAAAGTTAATTGGACATAAAAAAGTTTCATAGTTGTTTAATTTTTTATTGTAATAAAATTAAATATTAGGTTATGAAAAAATATTAAGTTAGATTATATTTCATTGTATTGTGTATTCTATGGTATAGGTTAGATAAATTCATATTAGATGTTTATATTATGTTTTTTTAATTATATATATGTTAGATTAGATAAATAATATGTTGATTTGGGAATATGTTTATAATATGTTTTTATTGTTTATTTGTGAATTTAAATGATTGTATTAAATTTTATGTATGTTCTGGGACTGATTTACATGTTTTTATGCATATTTTAAATTTTGGGATAGACTAGATTACAGTTGTTATGCTGCCAAAATCTCAGTAGATTTAGAAAAACTAAGTATTACAAAGTAGTTTTAAAATTAGTGTGATTAAAATTTTTAATTAATTAATTTTAAAGCAATTAATAAAAATTAATTAAAAAAATTATAAAGTGTAAATTAAAATAATAATTTTACAAGTATAACTTTATTAATATTTTTTTTATAAAATAAGTTGAAATTAAAATAATAATTTTTAATGGTAAATTAATAAATATATAATTAAATATTTGTTTATCTGATTAATTTTATAATATATTCATAAAAGTTGATAATATATAGATAAAATAAGTAATTAAGTTAACTATACTCTTAAAATTCAGTTAAAAATAAAATAATAGTTTTAAAATAATAAACATTTATTGTTATTTAAAAAAAAATAAAAATTGAAAATTATAACAAAGTACTTTTAAAATTAGTGCTATTAAAATTTTTAATTAATAAATTTTAAAGCAATTAATAAAAATGAATTAAATTTACTTAAAAAAAAATTAGTGCTTTAGTGATAAAAAAAATTATTACCAAATAAAGGTAGTTTTTTATGATTATCACATTGTGATAATTTATTTTCCACTTAAATTAGTTATAACGAATGACAAGAGTTGAATAACTAATAAACGACGCAATTTTGATGAGTTTTGGAATGATTTTCAAGCATTTATACAAATGGTCAAGAATCATGTAAATGCTTTGGGAGAAGGTAGGTGTCCATGCGTTCAGTGTGTCAATATGCTGAGCCAGAAACTGGATGTGGTAGAGGCTCACATACACAGATATATGTTTTTGCAGCGATATGTGAAGTAGACCTACCACAGTGAAGTTGATATGCCTCCAGTAGTGGACGACGAAGCTCCACTGGCTGGTGAGATGATTAACATCATCAATGATGTTATTGGTAAACATGACACTAACGAAGAAGGTATAAATGAAGGAATTTCATATGGTGGTGGCAATAGTGTGGAGAATAAATTTGATGACATGTTTCAAGAGGTCGAAGCTGAGTTATACCTTGGTTGTAATTGGTTGTCTTCCTTGAACTTATTGGCGAAGATGTTGCATATGAAAGTTATGAATAAATGGACAAATAGTTCATTTGATGAACTCTTGAAGTTTATGAAATTTGCATTCTTGAAGGAGAATAATATTCTGACTTCATACTATGAGTCTAAGAAAAAAAAAATGAGAAAGTTAGGAATAGGTTATCAATCAATTCATGCTTGCAAGTATGACTGTTGTTTGTTTTGGAAGAAGAATTCACAAAAACAAAGTTGTCTTGTATGTGGTGAGAGCCGATGGATTTACAAAGACATAAAAGGGAAAAAAATTGCCCACAAAGTGTTGCAGTACTTCCCTTTGACTCCTAGGTTGAAGCGTCTTTATGGTTCAAAGCATACAACAAATGAGCTGACCTGGCATAGTACGAGACGATCGAAATAAGATGGTGTGATGCACTATCCTGTTGATGGGGTTGCTTGGAAACAATTTGATTCCAGATATCTAGATTTTGCCAAAGAACCCAGAAACGTTCGATTGGATTTGGCTGCTGATGGTTTTAATCTATTTGGTAATATGAGTCTATCTTACAACATGTGGCCGGTAATATTTTGCACGTACAATATGTTGGATTAGCTTATACAGGATCTTTATTTATTTTCATGTATATCTAATTGTACGCCCTGGTTTTCCCACGGGCTGATTAGAAGGTCGAGCCTCGGACTAATCAAGGTTAGTCCGAGAACTTCCCCAGGTCAGAGATTTTGTTTTCCAGGTCGTGGCTCATTTAGCTCGAGGTATCCTCAAGAACTCGCCAATGCTGCCCAAGGCTGGGGGAAGGAGTCCTTAAGGCCGAAGGTTGGGTCGGTAAAGCAGCTCGTTGTGCGAGCTGATGCTCGTGGATCTCTAATCCTCTGTAAAGTCAACACACGCAAGATAAACGTGCATATATCTGACATCACGTGTCCGATATCTCCCTGACTTTCCGGGCACGCATCAGGAACGTGCGCATTCAGACACCCACGGCTAGGTTGGGCCGTGCGGCCCATTATCTCCTTACATACTGATTAGACCACACTTATGTGTCAGGTTTAGGAATTAATCATAAATGTTACAGAGTTGATATGACCAATGGTAAGGTCACGAGATGACCTCCCTACCAACTTCCAGGTGCCTTCTCCTATAAATATGGGGACCCTGGGAGTTGATAGGGGTTGGAAAAAATAGTCTCTGAAGAGCCATATACTTTGTAAACCAAATATCCAGAATACATCAATAATATTGACTAGTGGAGTAGAAGGATTTTAACCTTTGAACCACTTAAAAAACGTGTCTTGAGTCACATAGTTCATTCTCTAAGATTTCATATCTGTGACGGTTCTACTTTCAGCACTAATCCCTTTCTCTTCTTCTCTTAATTACCTGTTGGCGAAGAACCGCGTCAACAATTTGGTGCTTTCATTGAGAGCAAGTTCGATTAGTGCTACCGCAAACATCCAACTATGGTGACCACTCGATCCAGACATGGCAACGAAACAGAACCTCATGATGGGCAGGAGGCCCACCAGGTTGCCATCCCTGATGAGCAAATTCCTGAAGTTCAGCAGAGGCCAGGAAAGCAGCCGGCGGGCCAGGACGACACTGGTAGCTCAGCACCCCGGCCACCTAATCCGAACCCGTGTTATTATACTGTGGTGGAGATGGAGAATGCTCAACTGAGGAGCCAGTTAACAACAGCCGGTCGGCAAATCCAGGATATTCTGGCCCGACTACCCCCTTTCACAACCAACGTTAACGTTGGAGAGAGGCAAGGTGAGGCTCCTAAGTCTCGCCGGAGTAATCGGTCCAGACATAGTCGTTCAGATAGGCCTCATGCAGCCAACTCTGCCCCTTCATCACACCATCAAGAGGCAAACTTCAGGGAAATGCCTGGGGTCAGACAACAGGAATACAGCCGTTCGGTTAGGACGTCAACCCCTAGCTCTCAACCTTCCTCGAGGGCGCCCAGGAGAGCTCGAGGAAACTCCCGAAGGAGATCCGGGGCGGGCCAGCAGCGCCAGCCCGTCCCAGAAGACCGTCCTGCGCCTCGTCCAGCTCGCCCTGCGCAAGACCAGCAAGCTGGCAGGGCCGAAAGGCCCCCGCCAAATTTGATCCGTACGAACGGAACTAGGATCGCCTCCCCAGTCAGGCATCCTCCTTCTCCAATCAGATACCCATCTCCTCAGCCCATTCGGGACGTCCCAGCCTACGGGAGTAGTAGGAGAGACCCGCCGTCGGCTGGGCCTTCCTGGCGCAGCAGGGTGCCAGGGGAAGGATCAGGTCGTAACCGCCAAAGACACACTCCAAGCCTATCCAGCAGGAGCCACTGGACCGCTAGTCGCCGGAGTGATCTCTCGGGAGGAGACCTGCGTCAGCGACTGAGTTCGGCACAAAGTATCCAGACTACACAAGGAGGCGACCTCCGAGATCACCTCAACTCTCACAGAGACGATCGAACCGAAGATGGTAGACAGGCCCGCTCGGCGGGGGTCCGATCCGAAGTACGTAACGGAGGGAATGTCCCAAATAACCTATCTCAAGATAGGAGGGGCAACAACCCACCTAATGTGTACAATGGGTCCGGAGCTGTGGAACAGCCCCGGAATAACCCAGGATCTCAGGACAAAACCCTTGAGCGCCTAACTCAGATGGAGGAGCTGATGAGAAAGCTCCTGACAGAAAAAGAAAAAGACGAGTATGATTCTGGCGACGAAATGGAACTCTTCGCCCCCAATATAGCAGCGACGGCCTACCCATCTGGTTTCTATATGCCCCATTTGTCAAAGTTCAACGGGGACGGGGACCCGTCGGATCATTTGGGGATGTTCAACACCCTAATGATGGCTCATAACATTGGCCCGGAGCTGCGTTGCTTGATCTTTCCTTCCACACTGATCGGACCTGCCAGGCAGTGGTTCAAGCAAAGTAAAAGACAGTCAATCAGTTCCTGGAAGACTTTTTCAGCTGACTTCAAAAGGGCATTCCGCGCCTCCTAGGCCGCCCGAATCCAGGCAGACTCCCTAGCTAACGTAAGACAGCAGCCCGGTGAGACGCTAAAAGCCTACTTGAGCAGATTCGCGAATGTCGCTGCTCGAGCTCGGGACGCTGACGATAGCTCTAAGCTCATGGCCATGAGAACCGGAATCCTGGTTGGAGGAGACCTGTGGAAAGATATTCAAAGGAAGGGATTCAGCTCGGTTAACGAATTCCTTAACAGAGCCCAAGAATGGATAAACTTAGAGGAAGCTGAAGCTTCAGCCGCGGGGACCAGCCAGGTTCCTGAGCAGCCCGCAGGGGCAGGGACGGAGATCGCGGTGGCAATTCCCGGCGACGCGCAGAACAACCAGCCCGGCGGGGGCAAAAGAAAGGGAAACGGTGAAAACAGCCAGCACGGTCAAAAGAAGAATAAGTCTGTGGATAAATTCAAGCCCGTATTCACAACATATACCGAGCTCACCCAGTCCAGGGAAAATATTTTCCTGGCCAACGCTGCTCGGGTCCCCTGGAAGAGGCCGGAGCCATTGAAGCACCACAAGGGAAAGAGAGATACTTCGAAGTTCTGCCGTTTCCATAACGACATCGGCCACAATACCGACAATTGCAGACATCTAAAAGATGAAATCGAGACTCTCATCCGAGCAGGCCCCTTGGCGCAATATTCACGAAATAGGGTCCCAGCGGGTCGACCAACTCTAGAAGTCCCAGCCAATCAGCCCGGGCCTCGGGTAGATCAGGACGTCCCTCCTCCCGTGATCGAGGGAGAGATATCCACCATCTCTGGAGGGCCGCATATGGCTGGCACGAGCAGAGGCGCACATAAGAGTTATGTGAATGAGTTAAAGGCTCATAACGGAGCGGAGTTCGTCCTGGAGCAACGTCAGTCAAAACAGCAACGGTTAGAGAAACAACCGATAAATTTCACGGAGGAAGACGCAGGCCATGTCCAATTACCTCATAACGATCCCTTGGTCGTAGCAGTCCAGCTCGCCAACCGGAAAGTAAGGAGAGTGTGGTGGACAATGGGAGCTCGGTGAACCTCCTATTCTGATCCACCTTAGAAAAGATGGGTCTGACTGTCGCCGAGCTAAAGGCCACCTCGATGATGCTATATGGTTTTTCGGGAGAAGGATCAGCAGCGATAGGGACGATCGAGCTGGTGATCACCCTAGGAGAAGAGTCTCGGACAGTCTCCAAGTTGCTTGAGTTCGTGGTCATTGACTGTTCCGCCGTCTACAACGCCATTTTGGGCCGACCTGCGCTCATAGCTTTCGAGGCCATCACTTCCGTTCGGCACCTCGCCATGAAGTTCCCTACTTAAAGAGGAGTCTGTACCATCAAGGGCGATCAGCTCGCTGCCAGGGAATGCTACAGCATTTCCATGAAGGGAAAGTCTAAACCCGGGCAGCTGGCAATGGCCCTTCAGGGCGTAGAGGAATCTTAGGGACCCAAGGCGGCTCCCGAGATTGAAAAACCTCAGATTTCCGAAGAGGAAAAGATCGCCCTAAATGAGGACATTGACCCCCGAGTAGGCGAGGATAGATCCGAGCTCCAGGCTATTGAGGAGCTCGAGGAGGTGAACATTGACGAACAAAATCCGTCACGGACGGTTAAGCTTGGGAAGAACATCTGCGACAAGAGAAAGGCGGAGCTGATTGCATTTATGAAGAATAGCTTGGACGTATTCGCCTGGTCCCACGAGGACATGGTGGGGATTAGTCCGAGTGTCATCATGCATACACTCCACCTGGATAAAAGTGTTCCTGCCAAATCCAAAAAGCAGAGGCGTTTAGGAACGACCCGAGCCAAAGCCCTTGAAGAAGAAGTGGCCCGGCTCAAAAAGTGTGGTTTTATCCGCGAAGCCAAATTTCCAATTTGGGTCGCTAATCCCGTGTTGGTTCCAAAGCCCAACGGGAAGTGGCGGACCTATATCAACTTCTCCGACCTGAATAAAGCCTGCCCCAAGGATTGCTTTCCATTACCAAGGATCGATCAGCTGGTGGATGCCACGGCGGGACACGAGCTCATGTCCTTCATGGACGCGTACTCAGGCTACAATCAGATCGCGATGAACCCGGCGGACCAGGAGCATACCAGCTTCATGACCCCAACGAATGTCTATTGCTATAAAGTCATGCCATTCGGTCTGAAGAATGCCGGAGCTACCTATCAGAGGCTAGTAAACAGAATGTTCGCGGACCAGATCGGAAAGAACATGGAGGTGTATGTTGATGACATGCTTGTCAAATCAAAGACTGCCGACAACCATGTTCCCGACCTGGAAGAATGTTTTGGAATACTACGAGAATACGGCATGAGGCTCAATCCTCAGAAGTGCACGTTCGGTGTCGCATCAGGGAAATTCCTGGGGTTCATAGTCAATACCCGAGGAATCGAGGCAAACCCCGACAAAATCAGGTCACTGCTCGATCTTCCTTCCCCCAGGTCGCGGAAAGACGTCCAAGGCCTCACAGGAAGAGTGGCAGCACTCAACCGGTTTATTTCCAAATCAACCGACAAATGTTTGCCCTTCTACAACCTGCTCCGGGGAAACAAGAAGTTTGAGTGGACAGTAGAATGCGAAAGCGCATTCCTCGACTTGAAGGCGCATCTGGCTGAGCCGCCCATGCTGTCCAAGCCCAGGGCAGGAGAACCTCTTTATCTGTACATGGCCGTCACTGAGGATGCAGCAAGCGCCGTGCTAGTGCGAGAAGAGGACCAAGTTCAAAAGCCAGTCTACTACATCAGCAAGAGACTCCTCGGAGCAGAGTCGCGATACCCACTGATGGAAAAACTGGCGTTCTGCCTAATCACGGCCTCGCGAAAGCTCAGGCCGTACTTCCAGTCCCACTCTGTACACGTCATGACCGATCAGTCTCTAAGGCAGGTGTTGCAAAAGCCTGAAGCATCGGGACGTTTGCTAAAGTGGGTGATCGAACTCAGTCAGTTCGAGATTTTCTATACTCCACGAACTGCCATAAAAAGTCAAGCCTTGGCCGACTTCGTAGCGGAGTGCACGGGATTCCAGGAGAATCCATCAGAAGGCTTGCCTCAGGTCGCCTCCCCACATTCGTCGTGGAAGATCTTCGTCGATGGTTCATCTAACGAGAACGGCTCCGGGGCCGGAATCATCCTGATATCCCCCGAGGGACATAGATTCCACTCGGCGCTAAAGTTCAGGTTCAAGGCGTCTAACAACGAGGCAGAGTACGAGGCTTTGTTGGCTGGGCTGAGGGTAGCTAGCGAGCTAAAGGCGAACTTCATCCAGTGCTTCAGTGACTCCCAGCTCGTGGTGAACCAGGTTCTGGGAGAATATCAGGCGCGGGGACCAAAGATGGCTGCCTACTTGGCAAAAGTAAAAGCCGAGCTGTCCGCGTTTGGGCGAGGTTCGATCGAACAAATATCTCAGGAGCAGAACGCCAACGCAGATGCTCTCGCCAAACTCGCCACCTCGGGAGAGGCAGAAACCCTGGGGTTGGTGCCAATATAATTCTTGGAAAAGCCAAGTATAGAGGGAGATCGGGTAGAGATCGAGATGATTGATATTAGGCCGACCTGGATGACTCCCATTCTTGAGTATCTCGTCGAAGGTAGGTTACCCGAAGAGCGTAACGACGCATGACGAGTCCTTTATCAAGCTCCTAGATATACGCTAGTCGAAGGAGTGTTGTACCGACGTGGGCACTCCCTACCTCTCCTTCGGTGCGTTCTTCCAAGCGAAGCGAACGCCATCCTGCAGGAAGTTCACGAAGGATTCTGCGGAGACCACACTGGGGGGCAAAGCCTGGCCTTAAAGATTCTCAGGCAAGGTTATTATTGGCCGAATATGTCCAAAGACTCAATCTCGTATGTGAAAAGGTGCGACAAGTGTCAGCGATTCGCTGTGGTTGCCCGAGCTCCTCCGATCGAGCTAAAAATGATCTCGGCTCCTTGGCCATTTGCCGTTTGGGGAATAGATCTAGTGGGCGCCCTGCCCACCAGGAAGGACGGGGTCCGTTACGCCGTGGTAGCCATTGACTACTTCACCAAGTGGGCCGAAGCAGAGCCATTGGCGACAATAACATCAAAGAAAGTACTCGACTTTGTGGTGAAAAGCATCATTTGTCGATTTGGCCTTCCTAAGAAGATCGTCTCCGACAACGGCACCCAATTTGACAGCGATCTGTTCACCGAATTTTGTGAAAGGCACGGAATTGTGAAGAGTTTCTCGTCCATGGCCTATCCCCAGGCGAACGGCCAGGTCGAGGCTGTGAACAAAACTCTAAAGACAAGCCTCAAGAAGAGGCTAGATGAGGCAAAAGGGGTCTGGCCAGACCAGCTCCCCCAGGTCCTGTGGGCATACCGGACCTCGCATCGAACTCCCACGGGTCACACTCCTTTCTCCCTAGCCTTCGGGAGTGAAGCAGTCCCCCCGTGGAGGTTAAAGTTCTGTCGCATAGAGTCCAATCCTACGACCAAGACCGGAACCACGAACTCCTGTGCCATTCCCTAGACCTGATTGATGAAAAGCGGAAGGATTCGCAACTCTAACTCGCCCATTATCAGCAAAAGATCACCCGCTACTTCAACACCAAGGTAAAAAAATGCGTCTTTAGCGTAGGCGATTTGGTCCTAAGGAGAGTTTTCCTGGCCGGAAAAGATCCAAAGATGGGGTTTTGGGACCAAACTGGGAAGGACCATACCAGGTCATCGAAGTCATCAAGGAGGGAACTTATAAGTTAGCTCGACTTGATGGAGGGGCGATCCCACGGACTTGGAATGCCATCCACTTAAAGAAATACTATCAATGATCCACTTGTAAGGCCTGGAGGGCCACTTTCTATGTATAAATAAGAATCGACTGTTTCTTTTTATTTGCAAGTGTGAATTTAAAAGTAACCACGAAAGACCCTTTCCCAGTTACTTGGGGGGCATATGGTACCTGGACATAACCAGGTCTCCTTAACGCGAACTAAGTCCTATCCTGGTTTTAACCGGGTCATAAAACTTAGAAGTTAACTTAAATTTATTGATCGTGGTTCTTCTTAAAGAGCTCGGGATATGGATAAAAGTTAACACGAACTAAGTTTTCAAAATAAGTTCCTGGTTTTAACCAGGTCATAAAACTTAGAAGTTAACTTAAATTTATTGATCGTGGTTCTTCTTAAAGAGCTCGGGATATGGATAAAAGTTAACACGAACTAAGTTTTCAAAATAAGTTCCTGGTTTTAATCGGGTCATAAAACTTAGAAGTTAACTTAAATTTATTGATCGTGGTTCTTCTTAAAGAGCTCGGGATATGGATAAAAGTTAACACGAACTAAGTTTTCAAAATAAGTTCCTGGTTTTAACCGGGTCATAAAACTTAGAAGTTAACTTAAATTTATTGATCGTGGTTCTTCTTAAAGATCTCGGGATATGGATAAAAGTTAACACGAACTAAGTTTTCAAAATAAGGTCCTGGTTTTAACCAGGTCATAAAACTTGGAAGTTAACTTAAGTTTATTGGTCGTGGCTCTTTCTTAAAAAGCTCGGGATATAAATAACGGTTAGCATGAGCTAAGCTTATATAAAATATATATATATAAGTTAAGATTGCCAAGTAAATCGTCTCGAGGTGGAAACACCTCATGAAAAGGTTACAAAGAAAATAAAAAATACTTAAAAATGCCCAAAGAGAAGTGCCCTAAGCCCCATCAGCTGGTCCTTTGGAGGTCGCGGTCTCGTCCTGCTCCACCGCGCCAGAGGCCTCCCCAGTCTCCGAGGGCGGTGCCTCTTTGTTTAGGCGGGCTTGGAGTTTCGGCAGCAGAAAAGCCCAGAGGTCCGGCGGCATAAAAGAGAAATCAGCATCCGGGTTATGAGCCCAGCAGTGATAGAACAGGTCCTGCAGGGACTGCTCCGAGATGGCCCGCTCGGCTTCCAAGGCGGCCTTCAGGGCAGTCTGGGCCTCGGTCTTCGCTGCCTCGAGATCTGCTCGCGAAGTGGCAAGGGAGGTTTCAAGTTCTCGGTTCTTTGAGCGGCTCCTCTCTAGCTCGACCTTCGAAGTCGCCAGCGCGTCTTTCGCCGCCTGAGCTTCTTGAAGGGCGGCCTGGCACTCAGCCTCCATCTCCTCGAGCTGAGCCTTGATCCTGGCGATACCTCGATGAGCGGCAGCAATGCCCTGCAAGAAAGGAAGGATAAGTTGGCTAAGTGGAAAGATAAGGCATTGTATAAGTGTTACAGCTTTAAAAGAGTGGGGCAGATTACCGTTAAAGTCATGTCCAGCGAAGACTCTATGACTCGGACCGGGCTCGTTGCTTCGATAGCCCGGAGATCCTTCTCTTTAAGCTTGTAGAAGCGGCCGACGGCATAGCTCGCCGACTCATACACCGTCCCCCGGAATGCTTCGGGGATCTTTCCCAAATCATGGGAGTTGACCGGTATGCGTACGCCCGGGAGCACAGGAGCCCCGACCTCCAGTACCACGTCCTGGGTGGATGGTGGAGACCGCTGGGGCGGCGGGGGCATGTCTCCTGCTCGGGCAACGGGGGGGATCGCCCCCTCGACCTGGGATGGCGAGGTCTTTTCCTTCTCCTTAGCCGGGGATTTGGTGGAGGCCCCGCCGCGCTCTTGGACTCTCGGAGCCTTTTCAGCCTTGGCCCTGCTGGGGGATTCCCGCCGAAGACTACACCTCGCAAATTACCCCCGGGCTGAGACATCTCTTCTGCCAAAGAAAAAAACATGGTTATTACAAGTTAGCAAACATGCAGAGGGTAAAAGCAAAAAAGTATACGAATATTAAGGGAGCCCTACCCCCCGAGCTGGAAGAGCCTAGGATAATTATCTCATGAACTGGCGCGGATTCTAGGTCCGGGTCTGACTCGGGGCTTGACTCTTCTACATATCGTCTTAGCCCCGGGGCATAGGTACCCCTCTGAAGTGATGGCCATGTGCGTAAGTTGGTCCCATACTCCTAAAAAAGGATTGACCTAAAAGCTAGGGTGTTATCTACTACTATGGTACCCCTAGGCCGGCTCTCTTGGTGATCCAGCACGAGCCGGTCAACACAATGGAGCAGGAGTGTATTCAGGTCCGGATCCCTCCCGTGACGATGGACGATCTACCTAGGGTTGTACCTAACCAGCCGAGGGTCTGCAGTGGCCCTATCTACATTCTTAAACAAATAAGGGTTACCTTGACCGGAAGGACCCGCGGCTGCTCCAGTTTGGATCCTCTCCTCGTCCATCCCCTGAGCGACCTCCAAGGTCCTCTTTCTATTCCTCACGAGCGGAACTTCAGCTGTTTCGTCCTCCTCTTCCGCGACCTCCTCCACGGGGATAGGTCTGTTTGCGCGAGCTGGGGACGGCCCCCGGGGTCTCTTCAGGTTCAGAGTCTGATTTGGAAAAATCAGTTTGCAGAACACCATCGTCTCGTCCGTCACGAGCACGCGGTAGTCCTTTTCACTGGGGGGCAAGCCCGCCAGTGTTTCATATTGACCCCCGAGGGTCGCAGACTTCTCGGTCCTCGCGTAGATGGCTGCAAGGATAGGCTGGAGTGAGAATGGAGTACGGGGGAGCTAAAATTAAACAAAACTCAAAAGGCGAGCTAGGGTCAGGGTTCACTTACGAGGACGATTGAAGTAGTGGTGCTCACAGTTCCGGAACCCAGTTGACATGAAAAACTGGTCCTTAAAGTCATTTGGATGACTTGGCAGCTCGATGACTGCCGCCGTATTTGGAAAATGGGTTAAATAGTAAAACCCGTCACCTCGCCCCCGCTGATCCGGGCTGGCTTTGAGGCAAAAGAAATATAAAATATCAGCAGGAGTAGGGACCTCCCACTCCTGCTTCTTGAACAAGTACCTCAACCCCGCCAGTAGACGGTAGGAGTTGGGGGGGAGCTGAAATGGGGCCAGCCCCACGTAATTCAGAAAGTCGGCGAAGTACTGGTCCAGGGGGAGGAAGGCCCCTGCCTTGAAGTGCTCACCGCTCCAGGCCGCGAACGATTCGTCTAGCGGCGTACAGCTCCGCTCGCCCTCCGCGGCAGGTCGGGCTATGACTGAGGCCTTCCCCAGTGGGATCTTGTGGGTGAGGAAAAGTTTAGTGATCTTCGCCTGGTCGGTCACCTTTGAGACGATCCTCTCCGCCTCAAAGAATGCGTCGGGGGCCACCTCGACTTGTCTCTCCACGGCCGGGCCAAAGTGGGGGATCGGCGAGCTGGGCATCACCGTCTTTCCTTTCTCTTGCTAGGAGATCAAGCTTCCCACGTTCTTCTGAGGCAAGTCCCTTTTTGGAGCCATCTGGTCGCCTATCGAACAAAAGAAAACACTTTAGAAAAGGCGACCCAAGCAGAAGGACGAAGCAATTATTATTTACACGAGCTGAGGTAAGCCCAGCCCGTGGAGAGTGGAACCACGCGGTTCAATGAGCACGCGCATATGATCCCAACAGATCCCAGGTTACTCGGAATTCGTGTGTCAGGGGGCTCAGAGTAAAAATTTGCCTTGGGGGGGAAGTTCCAACAGGCAGAACGATGCAAAACCGCTTTTGAAGAGTATCCCCTAAGCTACCTGGTTTTACACCCAAAGTTCCTAAAAATCCTAACCAGAAATTGTTCCTGAAGAAGCATCTTGAAACCCATACTCTAAGGCAATTTCCTACAACAAGTGTGCCCTAGCCTAAAAAGGGCTGTCACCCTCCTACCCTCGCAACCCAGAAAACCCTTGCATGCGGCTACAGTAAAAATTCTCACCTAGGCTACAGTGGCATATTTTCAAAATGAACAGGGTCAGAAAACTTACAGTATATAGCTGGATGGAAAACGTGAGTGTTGCGTTGGTAGGAGCCTCGTCAATGCAGTAGCTTCCAAAGCTTTGGAGAAACTCGTGCGCCTGAGCTTCGAGAACAAGGAAAATGGTGGCAGTAGAGTCGAGGGTTTCATTCTTCTGAAAGTCAGAGAAGGAAGAAGGAAAGAGATTTGGGGAAATTTCTGAATGAATGGGTGGTCCGTGCGTAGGATGGCCACCCCCTTTTTATATAAGGGAAGGATCACGTGAAGAAGGCTCTTGGATGACCCTAGTGAGGGATCCGAGGCCTTCCACTCGAAATATGAAACGACGGCTGGGCAATAGGCTAGGCCATTAAATGCGGTTCTCGTAAAACGTACCGTCACCACCCATGGCGTTCCACGTATCAGACGCCTGCACAAAAAGTGGAATGTGAAGGGTTGTAGGGAAGTCTAAAAGCCCCTACTGTGGTCTTCTATATATGACGTCATATACCACGAGCAGGAGCTTGGGGGGCAGATGTACGCCCTGGTTTTCCCACGGACTGATTAGAAGGTCGAGCCTCGGACTAATCAAGGTTAGTCCGAGAACTTCCCCAGGTCAGAGATTTTGTTTTCCAGGTCGTGGCTCATTTAGCTCGAGGTATCCTCAAGAACTCGCCAATGCTGCCCAAGGCTGGGGGAAGGAGTCCTTAAGGCCGAAGGTTGGGTCGGTAAAGCAGCTCGTTGTGCGAGCTGATGCTCGTGGATCTCTGATCCTCTGTAAAGTCAACACACGCAAGATAAACGTGCCTATATCTGACATCACGTGTCCGATATCTCCCTGACTTTCCGGGCACGCATCAGGAACGTGCGCATTCAGACACCTACGGCTAGGTTGGGCCGTGCGGCCCATTATCTCCTTACATACTGATTAGACCACACTTATGTGTCATGTTTAGGAATTAATCATAAATGTTACAGAGTTGATATGACCAATGGTAAGGTCACGAGATGACCTCCCTACCAACTTCCAGGTGCCTTCTCCTATAAATATGGGGACCCTGGGAGTTGATAGGGGTTGGAAAAAATAGTCTCTGAAGAGCCATATACTTTGTAAACCAAATATCCAGAATACATCAATAATATTGACTAGTGGAGTAGAAGGATTGTAACCTTTGAACCACTTAAAAAACGTGCTTGAGTCACATAGTTCATTCTCTAAGATTTCATATCTGTGACGGTTCTACTTTCAGCACTAATCCCTTTCTCTTCTTCTCTTCTTCTCTTAATTACCTGTTGGCGAAGAACCGCGTCAACGCTAATATTAAACAAATTAATACGAGATAGCCTAAAACATGTTTCTAAAGTTGAATTCAAAGAGAAACAAATAATATAATACTTACAATATACGCAGCGGAATTAAGAGTCCTTCCTTCAGTTTCTCTAACTCTTGTATCCTTTCTGTCGCAGAGTATTATCAAGAAACTGAACTGATCTTCTATTTTCTTCACAATCTTCCAATGTATCCTTAGTACCACCTAGACTAGTGTGGGCAATTCTCAACACATGAGATAGATATAGAGAGAAGAAGAGAAAATAACAAAGAGGTTTAGAAAAGGACTTGTGTTTAGAGAGAATCTAAAACTATCAGAAAATATGACTTGTAACTTATCAAACTTATTAGAAATCTTATGTTTTGACTTCTCTCTAAGCACTCCTTTTATAGACTCAATTAGGCCATTTAATTTAATTAAAAAATCAATAAAATAATAGCCATTTTGAAGCCCTAGGTCGAAATTATCATAGGCTATAGGCCCGTGAAATTTCCCATTTGATTATAAGCCCATTGGACTTAAAATCAAGGCCTGTATTATTTTCTATTGATTTAATTAATTAAATAATTATTTAAATCCTTTATCAAAGTAATTATTTATAATTTGAACATTGATTTAAACTTATTTATTAATTTAGATACCAATTTATCTTAATTAATAAATCTGCCATAATTTCTCTTTTCTTCTCAAAATTACACAACTCTGTAAAACTATCCAAAATTTACCTGGTCAACTTTGATAATTCTAATTGATGATTAAATCAATTGATTGAGACTATCTAGATGATTTTATCCAAGGTACAATGGGGACCATGGGCCTATGAAATCAAGCTCCAATAAGTTATCATAAATCTAACAAATAAATTTACTAACTTATTAATTCCTCGTGACTCCACTATAGACTTGGAATTGCACTCTTGAATTCATAGAACGCTCTATAACAAATATAGATACGCTATTAATTATCCATTGTTACAACCATAATTGTCACTCAATCCTCTATAGACGGTCTACAATGAGACATGACTAAAATACGGTTTTACCCCTCATTGTATTTTATCCTTAAAACACTTAGTTCCTTGTAAATGATATTTCAGTAAACTAATTTAATTACTGAAATGAGATCTCTATCATTTAACACCTTGAACCAAACTAAAAGGAAACCATCGTTTCACTTCTTCATCAGAAGCTATAGATGTTCATATCTATGATTAACACTCCCACTCAATTATACTACCGAGTTCCCAAGATGTAAGTATGGGCTAGTCTGTAGGGTAAGCTGGTAACGAACAAGTCAAAGAACTCAAATAATACAATCAGTTAGAATGCTAACCACTCAGAATTGAGATTGAATTGACCTATGGTCAACTATATGATATGACCAAAATAGATAATAACGGTATGTTTACTTATCTTATCAACTGTCAATATCGGTCCTGTCCGATGTAACAAATACATCCGATCTTATCTACTTTGCTAATGTTCTGGAAAGAACATAATACTATAATGTGTAAGTAGATCATATCGTAGATTGGCAAGTCAGTGTAAATCCGGTGCACTGGCTAATCTTAGGACTAACTTATTTTGAACATATAATCATATTTATATTCCACTGTGATTACGTCACTATAAATAAGATTAGCTATATGCTCGGGATTTAATAGAAGTTTATATTAAACAAATAATCATGAAAATAAAACATGTGAGCAAAGTGATTGACCAAGTCAAAAAATGATTTCTATTCTTTTATTGATAATAAAATGAGATTACAAAGAATTTGAGTTTTAATTAGGGCATAAAACCCCAACACAATATGCCTCCTTGGTTGTGCATGAAAGAGTTATCATTCATATTTTCCTTATTGATTCCCAGTTCGAAATCACCCGGGAAGAATATGGATGTATTTTTTAGGCATGTGGTAAACGAATTTAAGGAGTTGTGGGATAAAGGAGTTTAGACCAGAGACGTCGTAACGACTAGTGTATTCAGAATGCGTGCAACACTATTATGGACTATCAATGATTTTCCTGCCCGTAGTAGTTTGTCTAGTTGGAGTGGCCAAGGATATATGGCATGTCCTTCGTGCAACGAAGACACTCCTTCATATCGTGTAATTGGGAAGACGACTTATGTTGGTCATAGAAAATTCTTATCTTCTACGCAGAAGTGGAGGAATTATGAAGAGCTTGCTTGAGAGTAGTACTGTAGTTGCTTAATACATTGCTTAAAGGTCTCTTTAAATGTTGTCTATGAGGATTATGTGTTTCTTTAAAGGTTGCTATTGATTATGTTATAATAATGATGTTGGGTTGTTGCATAGGTTGTTTTATAGTTGATTAAGTAATTGTAAAAGTTGTTATATGTGCTCATAATAAAGGATATGTGTTGCTGCAAATGTTGCTTCCTAGTTGCTTAAGGAGTTATAAAGGTTGCTGGAGAACTTGCTTAAGAGTTTCTCTATTTGTTGTATATGTTGTTGATTGATTTGGTTGAATCTAAATGGGTTGCTTTAAATCCTTAGGTTGTTGTAATAATATTCATAAAACAAGCAATTGGGAGAAGGTGTAATGATTAGACTATTTCTAAGACCTCAGACCATTAAAAACTACTATGACAAAGCTACTAATTTGAATACATACATAAGAAATAACATAACTTTATTTAAAACCCAAAATATTGTACCAAATACAAAATAAGGTAAAAATATAAAATATGATATGGTATGGGATATCATTGTTTATAAAACATAAAACATAAACTTTAATTGTTAAATATTAAATGCGAAAATACATCAAAACATAATTTAAAAGACTTTAAACAATGTCATACTCGATCTTCACGCAGTCCATCCAATCCATTCATCTTCAACACACATGCCAAGCTGCCACGAATCTTTCCCGCCTTCCATGTTCATTTTCCTGCATCATTCTAAAAATAAAGGAATGAGTCTAATGCCCAGCAAGGAAAATCTACTAACAACATATATCAAAAATCATAAACATATGACTATATCATAAACATATACTATAAAACATATGACTATGAAAATGTATATCATATAGGACTAAAATATTAATGATCATTAACATGGTATGTGATAAAACCATCTAGGTCATCTGTCTACTAATCGAGGTAGGTTAGATCACACTATAGTATATGATAACCCATCTAGGTCCTCTGTTTACTAATCGAGGTAGGGTAAATCATAACTCTAAACCATGAAAATGATAAAAAATTCTTGGGGCTTGCTATCTAAGCAAGTCATATGCCCAAGCGACTACAACATAAATTCTTGGGGCTTTCTATCTAAGCAAGTCATATGCCCAAGGGCTACAACATATTTATACATATACATATCATAGCATAAAACATATCATAACATAAACATATAAACACATAATCTAACCTATTTTCCTTACCAAAAACCGGGATATGGAGATAATAACAGGATTTGGAACACTCCTAAAACCAACAGTAAAACCACGAGTTTATAAAGAAAAGGGATGAAAAAGAGAACTAAACCATCAAAGAAGAAACTTACCGAAAACCTTAAGTTTCAATAAACTTAAACACCTAATCAAGAATCATAAACAAGAGTTAGGATCTGAAAGAAAATTGAAGAACTATGAAAAATTGAACTTAAGGATAAGAATACATTAAATGGTCTTATGACTTGATCTATACCTCGATACTGAAATAATTCTATATCTTACTTCCTAAGTGTTTAGAAAAGCTTAGATTGGAAAACATTTTATCCCAAAACCCAAGTGTTTCTCTCTATAGTAATCTTAGCAGCTTGAAGGCTCTGAACAATGTTTGAATGAATGAAGGAAATGGCTGAGTACTAGGTCCTATTTCTAGAGTCCAAGGAGTGAAACTAACCCCTTTTAAAATGAATAAATAAATGAAAAAAGATTTGAATTTTTATTCTATAGATGCCCAGAACTCGGTCAAAATCGTTCAAAGGCAGGTCCAAGTGGTTAAGGTTGTTTTTAAATTTAAAATCCCAAACTTTCAAAATAAATGCACAAGGGGCGATATATCACCTACCCTGGGCGATATATCGCCTAGACCATTTTCCCGAGCCCCGTTCGTGCGAAGTCGGCGTGTTTTCTGTATCTCCCGTAGGCGAGATATCAACCCCTATATCTGCGATATATCGGCATACGTTGATATATCAAACATGTATATGCACTTTTTCAGCATATTTTGAATTGATTAAACTGCTTTGAATGAGTCAAAACGTGATCCTAAAAGCTGCTGGAAGGTTCTAGGGATTCTAGACCTTTCTTTTAATTAAACTATTCATCAAAAATACTTAAATCCTTAATAAACATGATTATGACAAGTGTCATGCTCTTATTAATTCTATCTAAACCTTAGGTTATAATAAATAATATTTCTAGGTCCAGTAATATTAATCAAACCTTATGTTATAATTAATATTTCTAACTATAGGTTAAACTTATAAAATCTATAACTGTTGCTATGAGTTTCCAACTAAGTCCCAGCTTGAACCAAAATCCACGGAAACTAACATACTACAAAATATTACTAACTTTTACTACTATCTAGCTAAGTAAAAATTATGGGACACTACAGAGGATGTGAGAACAAGCAATTGGCAAGTTCTTGGGATTTAAGGATGAGTGATTGAAATGAGGTAAATATAATTTTATACTTTGCTTAAATCAATTGCTATCTTAAATTTCTCTATTATTACTTTTTGAGTTGATGAATAGGTTGCTTCCTAGTTGCTTAAAGGGTTAAAAAGGTTGTTGAAGAGCTTGCTTGAGAGTAGTATTGTAGTTCCTGAATAGGTTGCTTAAAGGTCTCTCTATATGTTGCTTCTGGGGATTATGAGTTTCTAAGGGTTGCTAATAATTAGTTGCTTAAGGGAAATTTCACTCTTTATGCTTAATAGTCTCTAATATTACCAAAAAATACCACCACTATTCACTCTTTCATTTTGATGCTAAACATTCCCCATCTACCCAAAATACCCCTCCCATTATATCAAGAAGACCAAAATCCTCTCTTCCTCTCTCTTCTCTATCTCTCTCTCTCACGAAACCCTCTCCAAAACCCACGGTGAGTGCCAAATTTTTTGCTGAAATCATTGTTAGTCATCTCCATTGTCTCTGTAAAGATCCCAATATCAAAGGAAACATCCATTTTGAGAGATTTTGGAGGAGAAAACCCATGGGTAAGAAGATTATTCATTTTTTGTGTTGGGTACTGTTTTTTCACTTTTTTTTGCTATTTCGAACAGATATGAGCCTATATTGGTGTGTTTTTTGGGTTTGTTAGAGAGATTTTGCGATATGTATTTTTTGGGTTTTCTGCGTTTTCTGCAACAGTTTTGCTCGATAGGAGCTTGATAACATCTCGATAGGGGTTCGATACTATGTAGAAGATAGTTAAGTTGTGATCTTGATGCTGCTCGATAGTGGCTTGACGATAGCTTAATAGGTAAAACATTTATTTCTCGATGGTGCTCGATAGGGGTTTGATTGGACCCTAGACTATTTGGTCTAGTAGTTTCTCGATATGTGCTCGATGAGAGCTCGATAGGGGCTCGATAATAGGCAGATGGTGTAGGTTTTGTCAAGATCTCGATGTTGCTCAATTGTGGCTCGATAAATGGTACTCAACTAATGCTCGATAGGGGCTCGATGAAAGGTTTGGTTAGGTTTATGTTCTATTTAAAATCTTATTGCTCGATGCAGGTTCGATAGATTTCTTTTTAAAACCTGAATAAAAAATTAATTTTTTTTAACAATTTTTTGGTTTTTTTTCATCACAGGTTACGTTTTTGTATCTTACAATGGTGTTTGGGAAATAGAAGGGAGGAAGTGGATTTTCAAGGATGTTCAATGCACGGTGATACCGATGGAGAATGACATAACGTACTTGAAACTTCTTGACATATTGCACAAGGAACTTCATGTTGATAAACAAATGTATGGGTTGAAATTGGAGGTTCCTTACACATGCGGAGATCAATCGTTTACACCCGTTCATGTTGAAAGTGATCTTGATGTCTGTACATTCTTAGGAGTAATATCGAAAGAAAGGATTGCCTTGTGTGTCACTACTGTTAACAATATTGTCATTTTAGATCCATATTCCACTCCCAGTCCCAGTGTTAATAAAGTTTGTAGTGAGGTGGGCACTTTTGTTCCAGAAAGAGATCTTGTGGGATATCCTGTGAGTATTGTTTGTGTTGATCCTGTGGGTATTGTTGGACCTGAGGGAGATCTTGTGGGAGGTCTTATTTGTGACCTGAGGGACAACCAGTATGAATACGACCCCTATGTGAATGACGATCCAGTAGCTGAATTTAATGAGGGGTCGGGGTACGATTCAGAGGCATACTATAGTGGAGAAGCTCAACATGAGGCAACGCAGGTGGTTGGAGTTAGTAAAGGACTACGACTGCGAAATCCTATACCACCCGGGGAAGGCAAACGTAGTTGCCGATGCACTTAGCAGGAAAAGTTATGGGAATTTAGCAACTTTAGCCGAAATAGAAAAGCCGCTACAGCAGAAGCTGATCAGTGCCGGAATAGAAGTAGTTATAGGCAAGCTAGCTAACTTGTCTATCCAATCGAATCTGCTAGAGGACATACGGATTAGTCAGAGACATGATGACACGCAAGCAGCACATATGGATGCAGTTAGAGAAGGCAAGACTACAGATTTCTCAATATCTAGCCAAGGCTTATTGAGATATAAGGATCGGGTATGCGTGCCAAATGATCAAAGTATTAAGAAGACAATTCTAGAAGAAGCGCACAACACCCCGTACTCAGTTCATCCAGGGTCTACCAAGATGACTCATGACATCAAGGCAATCTACTGGTGGCCAGGGATGAAGAGGGACATAGCAGAGTATGTATCTAAGTGTCTTATATGCCAGCAAGTGAAAGCAGAGCATCAGCGGCCTGCAGGTTTATTGCAACTGCTTAGCGTACCAGAATGGAAGTGGGACGATATAGCTATGGACTTCGTGACGGGTTTGCCAAGGACGAATAAGCAGCATGATTCCGCTTGAATAGTAATAGATAGACTAACCAAGTCGGCTCATTTCCTGCCTATTAAGACTTCATATACGACATACCAATATGCAGACATCTACATCCAAGAGATTGTACGGTTGCATGGAATCCCCAAGACAATAGTGTCAGATAGAGGATCGGTGTTTACATCGAGATTTTGGGGAAGTTTACAGCAAGCTATGGGTACTAAGTTAAGTCTTAGTACAGCTTTTCATCCTCAGACCGATGGGCAGTCCGAGCATACGATTCAGATTTTAGAGGATATGCTACGCGCGTGTGTACTTGATTTCGGAGGATCATGGAATAAGTACTTGCCACTGATCGAGTTCTCCTACAACAACAGCTACCAGTTAACGATCAGGATGGCACCTTATGAGTTGCTATATGGAAGAAGGTATCGATCACCGTTGCACTGGGACGAGGAAGGAGAAAGGCAGCTTCTAGGGCCCGAAGCTGTTAGACAAGCTCAAGAAGCAGTAGCGCTTATTAGACAGCGTATGCTTGCTGCTCAAAGCCGTCAGAAAAGCTATGCGGATGCCAAGCGACGCGATGTGGAATTCCAAGTTGGAGATCAAGTCCTCCTGAAGATATCTCCTATGAAAGGTGTCAAGCGGTTCGGGAAGAAAGGCAAGCTTAGTCCCCGATTCATAGGTCCTTTTGAGATATTGGACAAAGTGGGACCAGTTGCGTATAGACTAGCCCTACCGCCAACACTAGCCGATAGTCACAACGTGTTCCACATTTCGATGCTACGCAAATATGTGTCAGACCCATCTCATGTCCTCAAGTATGATACGATAGCACTCCAGAAAGACTTGAGTTACGAGGAACGACCGGTTAGCATCCTAGATAGAGGGATGAAGCAGTTACGGTCGAAGAGCTTTCCTATAGTCAAAGTCCTATGGAGTAATAGTTCTGAACGAGAGGCAACGTGGGAGTTGGAGGAGGACATGCAAGGCCGGTATCCGGAGTTATTTGGTAAGTAAATTTCGAGGAAGAAATTCTTTTTAGTAGGGGAGAATTGTATAGTCCAAGAACTTTACTTGGCTAGTTAGATAGTAGTATTATAGTATTTATAGTATTATCTTTATGACTGTGGATTTATGGTTCAGACCGGGAATTATTTGGACACTCATAGTAGTACTTGTAGATTTTCTAAGTTTAACCTATAGTTTAAGAATATTAATTTTAACCTAAGGTTTGATTAATATGACTGATATTAAGGATGATATTTATTATACTATAAGGTTTAGATAAGAACCAATAGGATTTTAAGCACATGTTATGTATGGGTGTTTAAGGATTAAGTATTTTGAGGATTAAATTTAATAAAGGTAAAGTTTGAATGCTCTAAGGTCAGTCAGCAGCTTTGAATACTTTTAAGGGCTTAGTCAAGGTTGTTTACTCCATTCAAACTTAGCTAAAAATGTGTAATTTCGTGTTTAAATAATCAGCGTGTGCCGATATATCACAGCTATAGGGGGCGATATATCACAGCACGTAGATACAGAAAACACGAAACGATGCACGACAGCCTCGGGCATACTGGCCCAGGCGATATATCGCCTACAGGGGGCGATATATCGCCCCTCTCAAATTATTTTGAAAGTTTTTGAATTCTTTTTCCATTCAGCCATTCAACCTCTTGATAAGTCCAGCACCTTTTTGAACGAGTCTTCAGCCTCTGCTGAACAATAATTCAAATTATTTTCACCTAAAAAGCTATTATTTTTATTCAAGTAAAATTAAGATCCTTTCATTCCTAAACTCTATAAATAGGACCTAGTACCCAGCCATTATTCATCTTTTGCTCTAAGTTCAGAGGCTGCAAGTGCTAAGTGAGTGTGAGAGTGTAAACACCTGGGTTGGGGAATCATAAGCTTATCAAACACTTTGGGAAGTAAGGTTTTATAGTATTTCGGTTTGAGGTGTAGATTGGTCTTACAAGTCTTCAAGGTAACCCAAAACTCTAGTTCATTTCTGTACTTGTTCTTTTAAGTTCTCATAGTCTTCTACTCAGCCTCTAACCTTAATTTTTATTTTGGTTAGGAAATCTAAGTTCTTGAGCAAAAAGGTTTTGGTAAGTATTTTTCTCAAGGTTTAGTCCTTCCATTCCTTTCATTTCGTTTTCTTCAAATCTACTCACCCTGTTATATATGGTTTTAGGAGTGTTCCAAAAGTCCCAACTCTGTCCTCACATCCCGGTAACTTTGGTAAGGAAAATAGGATAGAATCTATATGTTATATGCTTATGTTATCTTATGTTTTATGCTATGAAATATGTTATAAAATATGTTATGAAATATGTATGTTTGTAGGCTTGGGCATATGACCCATTTGACTAACAAGCCCCAAATAGATTATGGGCATATGACCTACTTAGCTAGTAGGACCCCACTAATCTAATGGGCATATGACTTGATTAGTCTATGGGACCCCAAGTAATAATGGCCATTATAGTATGTGCATGATATAAGTGTTATGTTAAGTTTTTATGTTTCTTATGAAATTTATGCATATGAACTATGTGTTAGATTTTTCCTTGTTGGGCATTAGGCTCATTCCTTTTTGTTTATATGTGCAGGAAAATAGCTATAGTGGTGGTAAGATTCGTGGATGCTTGGGGAGTGTGTATCGGTGGTGAATGGATTCAAGGAGTCGAGAGTTCGATTTTCGAGGATGTAGTCTTGTTTTATGGTTTTATATGTATTTTTCCGCACTTTCTATGTAATTCCTTTTATTTTAAATTATGTTTTGTTTTTAAGACAATGGGATCCCATATCCTTCTTGATATTTTATGTAAGTAACTCTTATTTCTACAAGTTTTTCTAATAAAGTTATGGTATTTTCGCAAATGTAAGTTTTATTAAGGATTTGCATGTATAGTTTCGTTAATGGTCCAAAAGTCTAGAGTAGTGGGTCATTACACCGAGAGTGCGGGATTGATCCCGGGAGTGAGGTTTTAGATTATAAACCTTTTTATGATTTATTTTATTGATGGGATTCCATATTTGGTTATGACTAGGTGACCGCTAAAGGATCAAAGGGTTGATCGTTCTCAAGGGTTGTTGTTTTACTAATTCTTGCTCGAACCCGAGGTAAGAAAATTGCACCCCATATGTGACATGCATGGTTATTCTTGATGCATGTTTGATGTTTAAATATGATTCATGTGGTGCACGAGAAACATGTGATTAGGGCATGCCATGAATGTTGAATATGAGATTGTTCGGAGCTTGAGCCTCTGTGTGTATGCATGATCTTTATTGTGCTAGTAATTGTTAAGTAAGCGTGTTGAATGCCCTGTATTTGGATATTAGACATATGATATATGTTTGGTAGCATTGCTTACTTGTGCATGGCCCTGATCACCCCGATTTAGCATTGGTCGTGTGTTACCGACCTGGGAGCCAGTAACGGCATAAGCGTCATGAACGCAGGGCTAATAAAAGATTAGATCTAATCGAAATTCTACATTAGATGACTCAACAAGAGCATTAATGTCGGACCGACATCAAGTTCGATGAAAATTAAAAGCGCTTGTGTGACTTACCCATCAGTCACTCATCTGTTTAAGGCTAGTGACTTTGGACCGACATCAAGTTCGATGAAAATTAAAAGCGCTTGTGTGACTTACCCATCAGTCACTCATCTGTTTAAGGCTAGTGACTTACCCATCATTCACTCATCTGTTTAAGCTAGTGACTTACCCAGCAATCACTCATCTGTTTAAGCTAGTGACTACCCATCAGTCACTCATCTTATTAGAGCCATTGCAGGAAAGCCCAGGTAACGGTTTCGTTACACAGCTATGGGCACCGAGCCCCATAGTGACTTGCTTGTCAGCCACTCATTATGGTTTAACAGAACCTCAAAGTGATATTCACTCATCTGTTCAGGGCTATAAGCTCTGTATGATCATTCTGATCATCATTTGCATGGTTTTGGGTGCTGAGCTCCGTAGTGACTTGCTTGTCGGTTACTCAGTATGGTTTACCAGAACCTCTAGTGTTAAATCACTCATCTGATTAGGATTGACTTGATAGTCATCCAATCAGGAGGGCAGGATTTCTTATCCTTGATTCCCCAGCATTGTTTGAATTTACTTGCATGCTTGAATAGAGCTATGTTTGCTAGGCATGCCAACTATGATTTGATATCATGATATGATTGTTCATGAGCATATTGAGTTTTCTTGCTGGGCTACGGCTCACGGGTGCTATGTGGTGCAGGTAAAGGCAAAAGAAAGCTGGACCATCCTTGAGTTGGAGAGCTTAGGTGATGATGTGTACATATGCAGCTGCTCGACTGCCACGGCCGAGGTTCTGTAAGGAGAGGAACTAGGGCTAAACCCTGTTTTGCCGCTTAGATCGGCTGGTTGTAAATATCTTCTTGTAATAGACCTTTAAATTATATTTTTGGGATCCCAATGTATACAGTAAATGTTTTAGTGAAACGTTATATCTTAACCAAAATTTTTAATCCCTAAACCGCTAATCATACTTAGTTACACGTTTATGGCCAAATGACTCGATTAGCGAGTTTAGCACTGTTTGCAATGTGCACCGTAACGGTCCCTGGAGTTGGGGCGTTACAAAAAAGGTACGAAGAACGAAGACAAAACGTTATCCATCGACCGACGAAGTGTTGCGCAAAGAGCGCAAGTGTAGTATGTGTGGTGGTCTTGGCCACAACAGGGCTTCATGCAAAGCTAGACAATAAACTATTTGTATCAATTTGGGTGCTTTTTATTATTTGCTTTGCTTGGTTTCCCTTGTTTTTTCTTGTTTTTTCCCCAAATTCTTTGTAGCTTGATATAAACTCAAAATGGTTCGATAATAGCTTGATATGGGCTCGATGGCTGCTCGATATGAGCTCGATGATAGACTTATTAAAATTAATTTTAAGACTGATTATTTTCTTAGCTCGATGGCTGCTCGATATGAACTCGATGGTTGCTCGATAATATCTTCTTAAATTAAATTTAAAGTCGAATATGTATGTTTCTCGATTACGGCTCGATAGAGATCGATTACAGCTCAATAGAGCTCTGTTGACGCCGTTTTTCGTCAAACAGTAAAAGAAGAGCACATAAACAATAACTGATAGTGGCCAATTGAAATAAGACAATACAAACACACGATTTTTACGTGGTTCAGCAGTTAAATCTGCCTAGTCCACGAGTCTTTGTTATTAAACTCAAGATTATCTCTGAAAATTCTTCAACATGAATTCTTCAGAGTTTTCTCTCAAGGTTCAGAATTTCGGTCCATTACAATGGTGCATGACCCTTCTATTTATAGAGAAGGATGCAGAATACTATCCCACATATTTTGGGTAGTTACTCTTTTTGTGAATAAAATTAATGGTTTCAAATGCCTATAATCAGATATAAAAGGAAATGTCCCCTGAAGACCAAGGGACGTATAACTGACCAAATAATATCCCACGATTCTAGGGGATTTTCAGTAATAAATGAGGATTACATCTCGTATTTACAACACTTATAGATATTCAAGGTGGTTATCATGTATCTCTAAGGCTTTAGCTTCCCAGGTTTCCCGTCATCTTTTGAGCTAGAGACATCTCCCGAGGTCACACGGCTTGAGCTCAGGACCCCTGGTCCGAGGTCATCCCTGAGAATGGATGCGTTTCCGGAGCTATCTTTCGAGGTCATGAATACTTCGAGGTCACCATACTCGAGGTCGTCCATGACTTTCAGGCTCGATATTCAATCCTGGAGCATACTTCAAACCTTATGAGTCCACTTGTTTGTGAATCCAACTTTCGAGGTCATATTTAACATAGCTCGAAATCTGGGTATAACATCTTGCCCCCTCAAAAGTATTTGTTCGAATCCTAAGAGAAGGAAACTTTTGAACTACTTTCTTTGAGAACTGTATCGTCATACACTTTTGAAAATGGACACGTGTTAGCTGGGTATTGCTCATTTTTGGTACTTGAGTACCTTGGAAACATGCCCACGATCATCCGTCAGCCACCTTTTCGGCGCCATCTTGTCATTGATCCCCATCCGTCCGATCTAGCAAGGATTTCAATCAACGCCCCGAATTAATCCCCCTTTTTCCATCTATATATACGAGACCCCACTTTTCATCTTCTTTTTTACCTTCGTTCACCAAAAAGAAGAAAAACGAAACCAGAGACCTCTCTATAACGTTTCTATTCTGTGCATGTTTTCTCAACCAAAGAAACACTGGTTTGTTCGAGTCCATGAGTTCTTATTTGCAACCTCTCCTTCAATCAACGATCTCTCTGCAAACGCCATTATTGTGTAAGTATGCAATCTTCGTGTTCCATTTTGTTATTATTTTTTTTGTTCATATTGTTCTTGCTGTGTACGTGTATATACTAGTTTACATCCTTAGCATAATATGATAGGAGGTTTCTATCCGATAGGTTCTCGTGCTCTTTTTTTTTTTTTACTCCCAACACAGAATTTGCATCACTGGTTCATACCCAGTTTTGATGTTCGAACAAGATTCCTGTTTTCTGGGTTTTAAAATTTTAAGAGACGTTTCTTGTACACCAAGATTTCGGGTAAAAAACATGGGCCTTGACAAATGCACGAAACCCAAGGCTGCCTTTCCTGGTTAACCGCCACTCTTTTTTCCCTTGATTTTTGGGATTTTCAAAAAAAATTCCACTCTCCTTTCTTTCCCATGGAACGCACGTCCTGACTCTTTAATAAGGGCCTTAATATATAGCTTGTTTTGTTCCTTAACCCCGAGCTCGTAAGTTCGAGCTCGAACTCTTACATGCATTGCCCTCACCATTTTTTCTTTCTAGCTAGATGTCACAGAATCTGGAAAGACGGTGGGGGTCATTGCTGGCAATCCCTTACGAGCCAAAATCTCCGAGCCCAGAATCGCTGTTCGCCCGGAATCAACGTCGGATAAGAGAATACGAGCTTGCGCGCGAGCAAGAGGACATTCGAGCTCACTACCGGCCCCAGATAGACGAGGTCATAGAGGGGAAAAGGAGAGTTCTTCGGGAGGCCCTCTATCCGGAATCCAATTCAGGACCTAGGCCGATTCCTCTTGATCCTGCATTAAAGGTTACTGTCGCATACCAACCAGGAGAGCTCAAATTTTCACTGATGGGGGAACCCTCTTCTTCGCAGCCGAGGAGAGAAATGTTTGAGGCCGAGCACTACTGGAGCTCGGTTACCACAACTAGTCAGATAACTGACATCCTAGCTTTCCACGGTCTTAGCCTGTCAGGCTCCTTGAAGTGTCAAGCTCCGGTCGACCATGAACGAAGCTGCTTCGCCCCTGGGGGCCGCGACGCCAGTGTGAAATACGCGGCTTGGAGACAGGAACACACGAGGGCAGGAGCTCTGCTGCCCATGAAGTATTTTTTCAAGGACTTCATGGATTTTGTTGGGTTGTCCCCGTTCCAACTCAACGCCAACTCTTACAGGGTACTGTCTGCCCTGAGGTCCTTATACCACGAGATGGGGTGGAAAGGACCTTCGCCTCAAGAGATCTTGTATCTCTTTTGTCTGAAAAGTAACCCCTCCTGAGCTCGGGGAGGGGATGGCTTTTATTATCTCTCGAGCTATCCCAAGGAGAGGAAGGTCTTTGAAGATCTTCCCAATCATCCGCCTGATTTCAAGAAGGCCTTCTTCTGGACAGATGGCCTGTCCCCGTCTCGACACTATTCGTTCAGGCGGATTCGTAAGTATTCCCGTTATCTTTATTTCTGTGCTCGTAACTTTAGTTCTTAGATCCGTACTTAGTAGAAATATGTTGTCTTTCAGCCAACTTTCAGCGTCCCACTCCTGACGAGACAATGAATGAGCATAGAGAGACCCTGCTCCAACTCCCACATGGCAGGAGGTCTCTCTTGTACCTTTTACACGAGGACAAACTCCGAAAGTGCGGACTTTTGGGGGAGGGCCAGTCCACCTTTGACTGGTCCAATAAAAAATATGAACACTGGGAGCAGGTGCCACTGCCCACAGGCGCCCTTCCTCCGAGGAGAGAAACGAGGCAACCACTTCCAGTTCGCCCGAGGAGTCCGCTGTCTGGGAATGAGGCTAATGATGAAGCCTCGAGCTCGGATTCGGATGAAGGTAAAGTCCTTCCTACCTCGAGAATTTGGTCCCCCACCTTACTAAAACATAGGCCCAATAGGTTAGTCTCGTGCCCACAGGATAGATACCACTTCTACATATGGAGTTGGCTAGATGACTGTGTCCATAGGTTTGATAGTGGGCTCGGGAAATACGACACCATGTATACCACAGACGAAGTGTGAAACGGGATAGCTGTTCAGTACGGGACCAACGATTATAGGGACCTCTCGAGGTTATCACCCACATATAGGGAAGGCACTCCCCCCGCCTCCTCTGAAGACGGGGGAATTTCATGGTCCTCTAGCTCGAGCTCGGGGGAGAGTTCCAGTTAGGTTTCTTCTATCATCACTTTATATGTCTGTGATACTGAAACAACTTGTATGCTTCTCTTTTATTAACTCACTCTGTGTTGCGACTTATGCAGACAAGATGGACTCCAACCTCGACAACATCATCGATGGTGCTGGTGCCAAGAGAAGCAAGCGTCCCAGAGTGGGGGCGCTAAAGACCGACCGGCCGGGCAAGGGCCCCAAGAGGTCCAAGAAAACCCCTCCTCCTGCTCCGCCGATTTTGACTTCCATCGCTGCGGCGGCTTCCCAGGCCGGCGCTTCTACAACGGCGCCGTCCTCGCAGGTCATCGCCTCAGTAGTGGCGCCGACTTCGCTGGTTGGTCCCTCCGCTATGGTTGAGTCCCAACCTCCTGTGGTGGTTCAGTCATCCTTAGGGCCGCCTCCTAGAAGGCCTTCTGCTTCTCGAGCACAGAAGCTATCAGTTTCCACCCACATGGATGCATATGTGGTTGACAATGCTGCTGGGTCCCATGGATCTACGCTGGTCTCGGATGTTATGTCCCAGATCGGCCAGAGCTTTGGCAACCTCGAAGCTCCCCAATGGCAATGCTTGAACGATACCCAAGACTGCACTGTCCTCTATGAGAAGAGTATCGAGCTCGCTGCCGCGGTAAGTGTCCTTCTATAGCCCTTCTTCTTGGTTATAATCACACAGACTTGGTATTAATGATGACTTTTTCTTTTCAGTCTCTTGCCTTTACAGCCCAGCTCAATTATAAGTTGAACAACGAGATTCACTCAAGTAAATCTCATGCTCAAGAGGCGAAGAATCTCCATCTCAAAGCGAGCGATGATCTGAAGGCAGTGAATGCGAAGCTTGAAGCAGGAGCCAAGGAACGTGAGGACATGGCCACCGAGCTTGGGAAGCTGAAAACTGAGTTCGAGGAGCATAAGAAGGAGATCATCCAGCTTCAGGAGATCAACAAGAAGCTTGAAGAGGAAAAGGCTGCTACCTTTGACATCATGGAGGATGCAAAAGCTCGTCTCCTTGCTGAGTATAAAGAGAAGAAGGAACAAGTTGTTGACTCAGCCATGTACCGAATGTGGGCCTACAATGAAGATCTGGACACCAGCTTCTTAGGTCCTCACGAGGCGACCCTTCTTGACAGGTGGAATGCTCGGCTCGAGAAGGAAGAGGCTGAAGAGCTCGAGAAGGAAAAGGCGGCTCGAGATGCTGTTTCGGAGGGAGCCCAGGAGGACAGCCATGCTATTCGTCCTGAGGAATCCGGTGCTGTTGATGCCGAGAAGGCCAAGGAGACTCCTCTTCCTTAAACCTGATCTCGGGGAGACCATCTATTGGGGCTGCGTCCCCTAATCTTTGTAATTATTTTAATTTATGCCCTCGGGGCTGATACAATTTCTTTAAATATTACATATATATGCTTTACATTTCTTGGCTCGAAATATTTTGCACATTTTTTATGGATGAATCATTTATGTTTATTTATTCATACAAACATATTGTGGATTTAGGTTCGAAGCTCAATGCATTCATGCACAGTTTGTTCAAATTATCCGCTTACGACCTTGTTATTTTTCAAAGTCGGGTATTACTTTAACCATGAACCCAAAATTACTTATATGGTATGTAATGTGAATGATTTGGTTATATATTTTTTGCTTAGTCACTTTTCCTCATCCTCAGTTTTTGCTCCAAGGTTAAGAGTTCGAAACTATTTTTCCTTAAGATATTCCAGCCTCGATCTCGACTTATTTCGAAATAGGTTTAGGTTCCTACTTACCATCGATTAGTTTTTTGGCTGGTTTGTTCCAAACCTGTTAAGTTTGCACATCTGGTTATCTCCAAACGTTTTCGGTTTTTGATAATTCGGTTATGTCCAAACTATCTAAGCTCGCGTATTTGGTTACATCCAAATACTTTATATGTTTTTGATAATTCGGTTATGTCCGAACTATCTAAGCTCGCGTATTTGGTTACATCCAAATACTTTATATGTTTTTGATAATTCGGTTATGTCCGAACTATCTAGGCTCGCGTATTTGGTTACATCCAAATGCTTTATATGTTTTTGATAATTCGGTTTTGTCCGAACTATCTAGGCTCGCGTATTTGGTTATATCCAAATGCTTTGTGTTTTTTTTTGTATATGTTATTTTATTTTTTAAGCTGATGGTATATGTACCAATGATGCCCCCTTAATATCCTATGAGTGTGACCATAGGTTATTAAATTAAGAGAGGTTGCAAAAATAAAAAATAACATATTTGAACGAAATGGATCTTTTATTTGAAGAAATTCAAAAACAAACAAACTAATGCAAATAGGGACTCATGGTTATAGGCAACACTTTTCCTACACTACTGATAGTAAGGTCTAAGGTGTTCGCCATTCCATGCTCGCGGTACTAAGCTCCTGTCCAATCTCGCAAGTTTATACACACCAGGTCGGATGACTGATTCTATCTGGTATGGCCCTTCCCAGTTCGGCCCGAGCACTCCAGCTGCTGGATCTCGAGTTGCCAAGAATACGCGTCTCAACACCAGATCTCCCATTCCGAACTTTCGATCTCGAACCCTCTTGTTGAAATATCTGGTAGTTCGTTGCTGGTAGGCAGCATTTCTCAGCTGAGCCTCTTCTCTTTTTTCTTCAATCAAGTCTAAGGTTTCCTCGAGCTGAGTATGGTTTGAACTTTGGTCGTAAATCTGAGTTTGGATCGTGGGGATTTCGACTTCTATGGGCAACATTGCCTCGCAGCCGTATGCTAGAGAGAACGGGGTGTGTCCTGTAGAGGTTCGAGCCGTGGTCCTGTATCCCCAAAGGACTTGGGGTAATTCTTCGGGCCACCGTCCCTTTGCTTCCTCCAACTTTTTCTTTAAAGAACTCTTGAGAGTTTTGTTTACAGCTTCGACCTGGCCATTCGCTTGAGGGTGAGCTACTGATGAAAAACTCTTCATTATACCGTTTTTTTTACAAAAGTTGGTGAATAGGTCGCAATTGAACTGGGTTCCGTTGTCGGATACGATCTTCCTCGGCACTCCGTATCGGCGCACGATGCTCTTTACAACGAAATCAAGGATCTTCTTTGAGGTTATAGTTGCCAACGGTTCAGCCTCCGTCCATTTTGTGAAGTAATCCACGGCAACTACAGCATATTTCACTCCGCCTTTGCCAGTCGGGAGAGAGCCTATGAGGTCGATGCCCCATACCGCGAAAGGCCATGGAGATGTCAACATGGTCAGCTCGGATGGTGGGGCTCGAGGTATCGTGGCGAATCTCTGGCATTTGTCGCATTTCTTCACATACTCGAAAGAATCCGCTTTAATGGTTGGCCAGAAATATCCCTGGCGTATGATCTTCTTGGACAGGCTGTGCCCCCCAGTGTGATCTCCGCAGAACCCTTCATGAATTTCTTCAATGATTTTCTTAGCTTCGGGAGGGGTTACACACCTGAGTAACAGCATGGAATATCCCCTTCGGTACAGTCTTCCATCCAAGATTGTGTAACGGGGAAGTTGATACATCAACTTTCGAGCTTGGTTCCGATCTTTTGGAAGAACTCCGTTTTCGAGATAATCAACTATCGAAGTCATCCAGGTTGGTTCTGTTTCGATCATACACACATCTTCCTCTTCTGGCTCGTTAATGCTAGGTGCCGATAGGTGTTCTATGGGTACAACATTCAGTTCTTCGCTTTCGGCGGACATGGCGAGTCGAGCTAAGGCATCTGCATTCGAGTTCTGCTCGCGAGGAACCTATTCGATTGTATAGAATTTGAAACACTCTAACGCTGATTTTGCCTTCTCCAAATAAGCTGCCATTCTTATGCCGCGAGCCTGATATTCACCCAAGATTTGATTAACCACTAGCTGGGAGTCACTGTAGCAATTTATAGCTTTAGCTTTGAGCTCCTTAGCTATACGAAGTCCCGCGAGTAAAGCCTCGTATTCGGCCTCATTATTCGACGCTTTGAAGTCAAATCTTAGGGCAGAATGAAATCTGCTTCCCGCGGGGGTAACTAAAATGACCCCTGCCCCCGCTCCATTTTCATTTGACGAGCCGTCGACGTAAAGTTTCCACAGCTTGTGGGCCGTGGTTATTACCTCGTCGTCGGCCATACCAGTACATTCCACTATAAAGTCTGCCAATGCCTGTGCCTTAATGGTCGTTCTTGGGTGGTAGGTGATCTCGAACTGTCCGAGCTCAACATCCCATTTAAGAAGCCGACCTGAAGCTTCTGGTTTAGACAGGACTTGCCTAAGTGGTTGATCAGTCAGCACATGGATGGGATGTGCCTGAAAGTAGGGGCGGAGCTTACGGGATGAATGAATTAGACTGAGCGCGAGTTTCTCCATCAATGGGTATCTTGACTCTTCCCCCAGTAATCTTTTACTGATGTAGTAAACGGGTTTTTGCACCCTCTCTTCTTCTCGAACGAGCACTGCGCTTATCGCGTGTTCGGTGGTTGAAAGGTATAGGTACAGGTTTTGACAGGATTGGTGGTTCCGCCAGGTGCTTTTTGAGCTCCTGAAAGGCCAACTCGCATTCCTCTGTCCATTCGAACTTCTTACCTCCTCTCAGTAAGTTGAAAAATGGAAGACCACGATCAGTAGACTTCGAGATGAATCTGCTTAGGGCCGCCATCCTGCCAGTCAGACTTTGGACATCTTTATGCCTTCAAGGTGAGGGCATGTCAATCAGGGCCTTGATCTTGTCGAGGTTAGCCTCGATTCCACGAGAGTTCACAATAAAGCCCAGAAATTTTCCTGAAGATACCCCGAAAGTGCATTTCTGAGGATTTAGCTTCATGTTGTATTTCCTGAGCACGCCAAAGCACTCTTCGAGGTCATCAACATGGTTCTTGTTGAGTTGAGACTTTACAAGCATGTCATCAACGTAAACCTCCATGTTGTTCCCTATTTGTTCTGAAAACATCATGTTTACGAGCCGCTGGTATGTGGCTCCAGCATTCTTGAGCTCGAATGGCATGACATTATAGCAGTATAACCCTTTTCCGTGATGAAGCTCGTATGTTCTTGGTCGGGGGCATGCATGGGAATCTAGTTATATCCAGTATAAGCATCCATGAACGACATCAGGCCATGCCCCGCCGTGGCATCTACGAGCTGGTCAATCCTTGGTAACGGAAAACAGTATTTTGGGCAAGCTTTGTTGAGATCTGAGTAGTCAATACAGGTTCTCCACGTACCATTGGGCTTTGGGACCAACACCGGATTGGCTACCCAGTCAGGGTAAAAGGCATCCCTAATGAATCGGATTGCCTTTAACCTGTCAACCTCCTCCTTTAACGCCTTCTTTCTGTCTTCGTCCAGCTGTCTTCGCTTTTGCTGCTTCGGAGGAAAGCTTTTGTCTATGTTTAGTGCGTGGCTTGCTACATTCGGGCTTATCCCCACCATGTCTGAGTGCGACCACGCGAAGACATCCTGGTTTTTCTTCAAAAAACAAATTAATTGTTATTTTGCCTCGTCTTGGAGATGTTTTCCGACCTTCACCTTCTTCGAGGGATCAGCTTCCTCGAGCTGAATTTCTTCGAGCTCCTCTAAAGGTTCGAGGTCAACTTTCTCCTCAATCCTCGGATCGATCTCTTCGTCAATCTCTAAGACCGTTCTGTTTTTGTTTCATACGACGACGAGTGCTTGAGCATTCGTTTGTTTCTTTCCCCTCAAGGAGATGCTATATCATTCCCTCCCTGCCAATTGGTCTCCTTTCAACGTCCCGACTCCGCTAGGGGTCGGGAACTTAAGGGCCAGATGCCTTACTGATGAAACTGCCCCCAGCCCGACCAGGGTGGGTCTCCCGAGCAGCACATTGTAGGCAGATGGTAAGTCTACTACTACGAACTCCATTATCTTCGTCACCGAGACTGGATAGTCTCCCAAGGTTATGGGGAGCTCAATAGATCCCATGCAGGCAGTTCCTTCTCCTGAAAAGCCGTACAAAGTAGTTGCACATGCTTTCAGGTCGCGAAGGGAGAGTCCCATCTTCTCGAGGGTTGTTTTATAAAGGATGTTGACTGAGCTCCCATTATCTATGAGAACTCGGTGGACCCTTTTATTGGCCAGTTGAAGAGTAATGACCAGCGGATCATGATGAGGGAACTGGACATGGGAGGCGTCTTCCTCGGTGAAGGTTATCGGTTGTGTTTCAATCCTCTGGCTTTTGGTGCCCTAGGTTCGGGTTCATAAGGAGACCCATCCCCAGTCTTTAGCTCATTAACATACCTCTTTTGGGCATTCCTGCTCCCTCCTGCGAGATGAGGCCCTCCCGAGATGGTTATTACATCCTCTCCATCTATCGGCGGGGGCCTATCTTCTTCCTGAGATCGGGAGTTATTGTTTTGTGTGGTCGGAGGCGCAGCTACTCTCTGGCTCGCGGCCGCCTGACCAGTATTCTGGTTTTTGACATAGTGCCGGAAGTAACCTCTCGAGATCAACCCTTCGATCTCGTCCTTCAGTTGTCGACATTCATCGGTTGTATGTCCGGTGTCTCTGTGGAACTGACAATATTTACTGGAATCCCTCTTGGATTTTTGATTTCTCATCGGGTCCGGACGCCTAAAGGGGACCTGGTTTTCATTAGCCAGATATATGTTCTCCCGAGACTCATTGAGCTCGGTGTATACCTTATACACGGAGAAATACCTCTCCCCTTTCTTTTTCTTTCCTCCCTCAGCTTCGGGGTTACTTCCTTCGTTCTTTTTCCTCTTGGAGGGGTTCTCCGAGGCAGGCTTTGGTGCCACTGGGTCCGCCGAGGTTGAGGTAGAGTTGATGTTTATCGTTGTAGTTTCGGACTGGGAGGTCGCTTTGAGCATCGACCTCGTTTCCTCTACATTGACAAATCTCTGCGCTCGTCTGTTAAACTCGGTTATTGACCTTACCGGTTTCCCTTGCATGTCGTCCCAAAGGGCACTTCCCGGTAATACGCCAGCTCGAATAGCCATGAGGTGTCCACTGTCATCCACATCCCGAGCTCGGGCTACTTCCAGATTAAATCTTGTTAAGTAACTCTTCAATGTTTTGCCCGGTTGCTGCCGAACGTTAGTTAAGGTGGATGCTTCTGGTCTGACCCCTACCATTGCTCTGAACTGCTTCTTAAAGTCTTTAGACAACTGCTCCCATGAGGTTATTGAGTGTCTCTTATACTTTTCGAACCAACTTTTGGCAGGTCCTGCCAATGATGTTGGAAATAACATGCACCTGAGCTCGTAACCCACGTTACTGGCTCTCATGATTGTGTTGAACGTGCTCAGGTGACTACACGGGTCGGTCTTTCCTTCAAACGTAGGGACGTGAGGAATCTGAAACCCTTGAGGAAATTGAGTGTCAGAAATATGGGGAGCAAACGGCTCGAGCTCCTCATCAGAGTCCTCATATCGACCACTTCCTCGTTCATTCTTTAAAAGCCTAAAGGCTCTTTCGAGCTGATCGATTCTTTCTTGGACTGGGTCAGTAGGAGGTGCTGTCTGGAATTGACTGTCATTGATCGTGATTCCAGGCTCGCGTCTCCGTGAGGGATCTCTACGCCTATTCAAGCGATCCCTCAGGTCCGGATTTGTTTGATCTCCATTCCCCCGACTCTGATTCAGATGATTTCGCAGGTCGGGACGATTCTTACGGCTTCCAGTATTCTTACGACCTCGGTCGTGTTTACTGACGGACCTGGTCTCTCCGAACTCATCACTGGTGAAACTCATTGCTCGGTTATTTCACGATGGATTCTTTCCACGTCGCCTCGTCTCCGCAGTGCGAGACCGAGACGTCAGACTTCTCTCAGATGGAGTGCCTCTCCGCTCCTGGAAAGTCTCCCTGTTTCCTTGTCTTTCCCCCGCACGCCCTTGATCCTGATTTCGAACAGGTTGAGCATTTCTGTGTGGGGGCGAAGGATATCTTATGGGTGACGGAGGGAACCGTATAGGCGAAGGTGGCTGCCACCCTTGTCGCGGCCTAGAGGGTCCAGAATTTGCCCGAGATGGGTCAGTCGCATTCGGTGCACTACCAGGTACCTGAGTCCGAGCCTCTACAAGGGTTCGGTTATTCTCAACTCCTGCAGGCACTTCCACAGGCGGGTTAGCCGGGGCCCGAGCTCGAGTACTCCTCTGGGGCCTAGGTAGAGCAGATGGCTCTGCTGGTGCCGGAGGTTGAGTCGGCCTCCTTGTGGCAGCATCCTTTCGTGGACGCCCGCGGGGTCTCCGGGGAGGAACATGTACGTCTCTTGGAGGAGGGACTTGGTTTTCGCGCGGAGGCGGGGGCTGAGTCACCTGCGCCTCTGCGGCTATCTTTGTCAACTCCTCATTCCGTTTGTTGGCTTCTGCCAATAGCTGCTTTAGTTGTCGGTTTTCAAGTTCCGCAATAGGAACGTACCGCTCAGGATTGTAGTACATATCCCCATCTCTTGGTGGAGGAGGTGGTCCCCGGGAATCAGAAGACCCACTTCTCTCCTCAACATTCGGGTTCTCCATAGGTTGTTTTCCAGGACGTCTTGGGTAATTTTCCTCAGGTGTGTTTTGATTGTTAGTGGCCATGACTTTTTCAGGGATGAATGCTTAAGGCTCTCAATGAAAGCCCCAAACTGTTGACGTCGTTTTTCGTCAAACAGTGAAAGAAGAGCACATAAACAATAACTGATAATGGCCAATTGAAATAAGACAATACAAACACACGATTTTTACGTGGTTTAGCAGTTAAATCTGCCTAGTCCACGAGTCTTTGTTATTAAACTCAAGATTATCTCTTAAAATTCTTCAGCATGAATTCTTCAGAGTTTTCTCTCAAGGTTCAGAATTTCGGTCCATTACAATGGTGCATGACCCCTCTATTTATAGAGAAGGCTGCAGAATACTATCCCACATATTTTGGGTAGTTACTCTTTTTGTGAATAAAATTAATGGCTTTAAATGCCTATAATCAGATATAAAAGGAAATGTCCCCTGAAGACCAGGGGACGTATAACTGACCAAATAATATCCCACGATTCTAGGGGATTTTCAGTAATAAATGAGGATTACATCTCGTATTTACAACACTTATAGATATTCAAGGTGGTTATCATGTATCTCTAAGGCTTTAGCTTCCTAGGTTTCCCGTCATCTTCCGAGGTCACACGGCTTGAGCTCGGGACCCCTGGTCCGAGGTCATCCCTGAGAATGAATGCGTTTCCGGAGTATCTTTCGAGGTCATGAATACTTCGAGGTCACCATACTCGAGGTCGTCCATGACTTTCAGGCTCGATATTCAATCCTGGAGCATAGTTCAAACCTTATGAGTCCACTTATTTGTGAATCCAACTTTCGAGGTCATATTTAACATAGCTTGAAATTTGGGTATAACAAGCTCGATTACAGCTTGATGGAGCTCGATAACAGCTCGATAATACCTTTACAATAATTATATAGTTTTATAGTTATCATTAAGAAACCCAAAACACAAACAGAACATGTAAAGAACCTATATATATATATATACAATCATCATAAAAAATGAAGAGCCTATCATAATCGCTCTTATAAAATATGTCCAATAAAAAAAATCAAAATATACTCATGGTGTGGAAGCCAGTCAAGGTCGCACATTCTGATACCACAAGTCTGTCGTCCACTTGTTCCTGAACAACTCTATATTTTCATCGCAAATGGTGTCCAATGGAAGGCCGGAAATGAGATGCTCAATATGCTTGATAGCATACACACCACAATCTCCAATGTAAAAAACATATAAACATTAAATGTGCAATACTTTAAATTTCCTTAGAAACTGATATAGTATAGAGATGAAGTTATTTACCTTCTCTTGGACTAAGTGACGTGTCGCTGTAGTCGGCGCCATATGAGCTAATAAGGCCACTTTCCTGTTGCAAGAATCTTCAACATCAAGCTATCCTTGAACAATTTACTCTACAACAACAAGGAAGAAAACAACATGCACCATGGCTTCATAATTTCCTCCATCTGTGCGTCAGTAATCACCAAGATGTCTAAATCATATATGGTGAGTGTCCAATTAGAAATAGAAGCCTCAATGGTAAACCAATGAGACTGCTGATAGTTCTTGTCCCAAATTACCTAATAAGGCTTATGGCCTTGATTAGGGCGCCAGGATGGAGATTTATGGGAATTATATGATTATGTGATGTGTATGCGTATAATTATCTGATTATGTGAATTATATGATAATATTACTAAATATGCATGTTTATGTGTATTAAATATGCATGTGGGCCCGTTTCTTATTAGAAGGGCAATTTTTCGTAATTTGGTATGTTATGAGTATATTTGGCATATATGCGATATATGTGATTTATGTGTGCAACCACATTATTATGTGGGTATATTTGGGTTACTCGGCATGAGACGATCCTAGGGAGCAAGTTAGCGGGAAAGTCAAAACAGGACTTAATGAGTCAAGGGGTATTTGTTGGGAATTGTGCCCTGAAAGCATATGTAGTAGACATTGTTTTAAGAAATAAATAAATAAATTGAATTTGTTATGCATATATTTTATTGACTATATTATTCTGTGATAATATTAAGTAAATATCAGAAAAATTCATAAGTTCATATATGTGATCTCAACCACATATTGGTACGGGACGATTGTGTTTGAGATAAATGAACTTGAATAGTTCGCAGTAAAATAAAGTTATGGAATCTTTAGATTAATTACTGCAAGTACGGTCCAATAGTATTATGAATACATGTGATATAGATCCAGATTACTAGTGTAGTAGGACACTTTAGTGGAGGTACTTTATATATTAGAGAATATATAGAATTGGACCAGATATGTTTATTAATACTTCGTTAAATACTGTTTCAATGTATTAATTAAATATATCAACTGATGATCATATACAACTAGATCTTAATCCTAAAGTTACTATGAACTCCTGTATATGTTATATGAGTTATTTGATTCACTCGTTACGGTCTGTCAAAATGATCAGGCTAGAAACTTTTGTTTTGGGAACTCATTAATGTAAATGGCTGGGAACATAGTATACAGATGTGGAATCTATACCTTCTCGTAAGAGATTGAATAATGGTTATCTTAATGGTTGACTTTTGGGACTAAAAGATTATTCAGCTCAAATTCATAATTTAGTTATGAATTAACCTTCACTAGTAAAGTCAATGGTACTTAAGAAAACAAGATATAATTAAAAGGGTAAAACGGTAATTTTATTCCCGGTTAATTATGAACCATTATTAAAGGGTTAATTTGTATGTAATGATTATATCAATGGACGCTTTATTATTATAAAATACTCAATAAATGAAATGTCTATAATTATAAGAGTGTAGTCTCATATTTATAGTTGAGTAATCAGAGATTAATAAATTAAGATTATTTTATTGAAGAAGTTTAATTTATAATCTCAAATTTATTGGAGCTTAGAATTATAGGTCCATAAGTCCCCACAGCGGCTCTATCAACACTATTCAAGGCAAGAGTTGATAAAAAAAGTAAAATGGTGAAAAGACATATTTAAGAAGAAATTTGTTCTTCAGACCAAGTATGCAATTATGTGATCATAGTGATTAATTAATTAATTACAAAGTAGTTGTAATTAAAAAAATTAATTATTATGTAATTTTTGAAATTATAATAAAATTAATATTTAATTTTCGAAATTAGTATTAATTAAAATTGGTTTTAATTAATTGGTAGAATTAATTAAATATCTTTATTTGAGTGGGAGATAATAATCTGATAAGTTCAAATTGGATTTGAATTTAAAAGATTGATATTTATTCAAATAATTAATTATATTTGATAATTAGTTAAAAAGATAATAAATTCAAATTTGAATTAATTATTAAGTTGTTGGATTTTATTAGATAAGGTAGTTTGAATAAATAATTAAATAATTGTGGAAAAATCAAATATCCCTAATTTATAGGGAGCTACATGACACACACAGTCTCTGGACTATGTGTGGCGTGAGCTATATAAAAATCAGGGATAGATTTTTAACTTTTATTTGTTTAATTAATTAATTAATGAAAAATTCAAAGGTTAGTTTTTTGATATTTTCATTAATAAGATAATTAATTAATTAAAAGATAAATTATAAATTAGTTACAGATTTATTTTTAAATTTGAATATTTTCTATTTAAGTTAGACTTATCAGAAAATAAATATACATAATACTCAATACATAATTTATTCGCTCTAAAAAAAAGAACGATACTTTTCTATCTCTCCCTGAAAAATATACAGAACCAATCTCAGGCATATTCTTTTGATCTCATGTGTTGAGTACATCAAGTTGAATCAGAAATATACCATCCTTTATTCTCTAAATGCCCACACACTTCTTGAGGTGTAGAGAACGTTGTGGAAGATCTTGTTGTGAGTACCTGGGAGCAGCTTGGATTGGAAGTTCATTCATTGTACGAAAAGATAGCAAGGACACTTGATAGGCATCAAGAGGTATGTTCTTTAATAATTCTTATGATTAATGTATTTATATTAATGGATCCGCATATTTAAAAATAGTTTAAATATGTCACAAATTTTTTGTTGTGCAGTGGGCCAACCCACCACCATTCTTCTGCGTATTAGTAAACTCGTTCCTAACAATTGGTACTAGAGCGGTCATTAATCTCTGCATACATTAATTACTGTGTGAGCATAATATGTATTCTTATGTTATTGTAATATGTGTGAATGCATGGATGTATGTATGATTAAAGTTTATTCTTAAGGGTCGTTAATTATATGGTGTTTTGGATTTAGGAATTGTTCTTAAATTTCTAGATGAAAAATGTAAGCCATTTTGGGGCATAAGAATTTTTTGTAATTTAATTTTCTGCATTAAAGTATTTGAAAAAATTCTGTAAGGCCCGAGCCCCGGGTTCCGCTCCCTGAAGCCCGAGCCCAAGGCTACTGTATGGCCCCGTGGCCTAAGGATCCCATGCGCGCAACTCTGCGCCTGTGCTGCGCACGCCCCTGCGTTGCCTGCCGCGCGCATCGCGCGCCTTTGTGCCTCTCCAGCCGTGCGTGCCCTGCACCTGTCACGCGCGCCCCGCGCCCTTGTGCCAACCACCTGCATCCGCGTGCCCCAGCTGCGCACCTCTCGCCATGCCTTCTGCCCCACGCTGAGCCTCCTTGTGCCGCCAGCCCTACGGTTTTTTATCCTGGGGTTTGCACATTGTTATCCATTTAAATTGTGGGCCTAATTAATTTTAGCCCATAATTAAAAATTGTTTTGTTTTGGATTAATTGTTTGAGCCCAAATTCAAAAGTGGGCCTAATAACTTATTGGGCATTAAAGCTCAAAGTTAATTATTCTTAAAATTTGTTTAAGATAATTAAAAGTTATTTTAATTCAAAATTAAATGGATAAATGACTTACTGGATCAAGACTACTTGTGAAGGCCCAAAGTTGAAGATAGAGATCTCTTTATGTTTTATTTAGTTTCTTACATTTTTATGTATAATTTTGCTAAGTGTTGTAATTTTTTTAGAAATACCCAAGATACCCGACCCGCATTTATTTATTTATTTAAATATTTGAATGTGATTAAATTATTTAATACTTTATCATGCATTTTTGACATGCCTTACATATTACCCACACAGTATTTAAAATTAGCATACGTCTCATATGAGTAGAAACATGCCTTAGGATTGTTCTTTGTGATTATATGATTTATGTGATGGACCATATGATAATAAATCTAGTTTTAACTAGTTCAAGAGCGAAAATAGATTTTAAAAGTTGTTTAATTTCTAGTATTTAATAAAATTGTTTTATTAAATAAATGATATTTCTAGTAATTATAGCTAATTAAAATTGAGTTACTAAGGGCATAGTTCTATAATTTTATTTTTTGCTTAATTGGATTAGTAATTATTAGAATATCATTTGGTAAAAATAGATCATTTTATTTTTACAAACTAATTAAAAAGCATAGGATGTTTTGAGAAAACACATATTTTAAAATAGTGGGTGGGAGAAGGAGTTATGACAATAAGTCTCATGGTCTTCATTATTAGTTAGCATCGAGGTAACATGGAGAGGGCCTCGTGGCACCATTATTGTGTCCCCCTAAGGAAGGCTTCCGACTTTGTTATTCTCAATGCAAACTTCTTTTTTAAGAATAAGATTTAATGATGTATTTCAAGTTTGACTGACCCTAAGGCACACTCTTGAGTTAGGTCATTGATCTAAAATAATGTGTTACACTCACAAGGTGCATTAGGCTTTCGAGCGGACTAGTGTATTCTTAACCAAACAAGCGGTTGTTTATAAGTCAAAAGAGAAATGTTGATTTAAGTTTTCTCTTATAAATTTGAGAACTTGTCTCAAAATTAATTTGGAATTAGTCTGACCTACCCTAAGGCTGGTCCATTAATGTTCAAATTAATTAATCGTGGAATTAGTAATTATTATTTTTTATGTATTCTTTAAATGTTGCATTCAGGCATCACGTTTACTATTCCGAAAATTATTGATATTTATTATATGCATAAATTCATCTTTGTTTATTTATTTATTTTCAAAAATCTAGCTCAAATCCTATATCTTCTTTACTTGCAAATGAAAAGATGATTGGTGAAAACTACATGAAACGGAAATCAAACTTGAACATTGTGTTAATATGTGAGAACCACAAACTTGTCTTGACTGAGGAACGTCCTGAAGTCCCTCTCGCTACTGCTGCTAAAGCTGCAAGGGAAAAGTTTGATAATTGGATCTTATCAAACAACAAAGCAAAGTGTAATATGCTTGCGAGTATGAGGAATGTGCTCAGAAAGAAGTTTGAGAACACTGAGAATGCTTATGAGATCTAGGACACCCTTCAAGATATGTTTGGGCAGCAATCAGATCAGTGCAGGCATGAGACCACCAGATCCTACATGACCAAAAAAATAAAGAAATGAGTTTCTGTCAGAGAACATGTATTAGACATGATCAATATAATGCACGATGCCATTATCCATGGGGCAATCATTGATGAAAGGGCTCAAGTGAGCATTATACTTGAATCGCTTTCTCCAGCTTTTAAGAGTTTCACAACCAACTATGTCATGAACAAACTATCATATAACATGACACAGCTGTTGAATGAGTTGCAAACTTATGAATCTCTTAACAAAGGTTCTGAGAAAGAAGGAGAAGCAAATGTTATTGATTCTAACCCATCCTCTTCAAAGGCTAAAACCAAAAAGAGGAAAAATGGATATGGAAAGGACAAGGAGAACGAAAAAGACAAGAATTCAAAGAAGCCTAACAAGTCATCCAAAGGAAAAGAGAACAAGAACACCAAAAACTCCAAAAAGAAGACCCCTAAAGGGACTTGTTTTCACTGTGAAGTAGATGGTCACTAGAAGAGAAACTGTCCAAAGTATCTCGCTGACATGAAAGAAAAAAAAAGGTAAATTTGATTTACTTGTGTTAGAAGCTTGTTTAGTGGAAGACAATTCCTCATCTTGGATGGTAAATTCAGGAGCCACTAATCATGTTTGTTTTTCTCTATAGATTCTTAGTTCGACGAGGAAGCTTGCTGATGGAGAGGTGACTATGAGGGTAGGCAGTGGTTAGATTCTCTCTACAGCAGTAGTTGAAACAACCCGTCTGGAATTTGAGAAGAATAAATTTCTTATTTTAGAGAACGTTTATTATATTCCCAGATTTTCTAGAAACTTAATTTATGTTTCTATGTTGCATGAACAAGGTTTTAAAATTTCTTTTAATAATAATTCGATTGTTATTTCAAGATATGGTTTTAAGATATGTTTTGCAAAATCTATTGATGGGCTTTATAAACTACAAGCTAAAGAGAAATCTGCTTATAATTCTGAATTATTTAAAATAGCTAATCCTAGATATATTAAACGACAAAAGACTGATTCTGATAGTGAAACATATCTGTGACACTTGAGATTGGGACATATTGGTATAGATAGAATTAACCGACTTTTAAAGGATGGCCCTTTAAGAGAACTATCTATTGGATCTCTCCCTGTTTCTGAATCCTGACTAGAAGGCAAGATGACCAAGAGACCTTTCTCTGCTAAAGGATCAAGAGCTACAGAACCACTTCAGCTGGTACATACAGATGTTTGCGGTCCACTTGATGTACAAGCAAGAGGAGGTTATGAATACTTTGTCACTTTTGTTGACAATTATTCAAGATATGGTTACCTATACTTAATACAAAAAAAAATCTGAAACTTTTGGAAAGTTCAAAGAATTTCAAGCAGAGGTTGAAAAACAATTAGGTAAATCACTGAAAGTTCTTCGATCTGAATGAGGAGGAGAGTACTTGGATTTTGAATTCGAGGACCATCTGCGTGAGCATGGTATTCAATCCCAACTCACAGCACATGGAACGCCACAGCAAAATGGTGTTTCAGAAAGACGAAACAGAACATTACTAGATATGGTTAGATCAATGATGAGCTTCTCATCATTACCACTGTCATTCTGGGGATATGCAATTCAATGTGCTCTATACATATTGAATGTTGTTCAATCTAAGTCTATCCAAAAGACACCCACAAAATTATGGAATGGTTGTAAACCTAGTTTACACCATTTTTGAATTTAGGGGTGTCCTGCACATGTGCTTAAAGGAAAGACCGGGATGTTGGAATCACGCTCTGAAGTGTGCATGTTTTTGGGCTATTCCAAAGAGACTAGAGGTGGAATTTTCTATAGTCCAAAATAAAATAAAACATTTGTATCGACAAATGAAACTTTTCTTAAACATGACTATGTCGATAACCACAAACCTCGCAGTAAGGTTGTACTAGAGGAGATGGTCTCGAATGAAGTTGCAAAGTCACCAGCAACAACCAATGAAAAATGGCAAGAGGAAACTGCTAGTTCTAGTAAGAATAGTAGAGAGCCTCGTCGTAGTGGGAGGGTTAGTAAGTAACCCATACGCTATGAACACGAAGTTAAAATGCTTGTGTCTGACACAAACAAAGACGATCCATTGACACTTAAAGATGCAATGAATGATACTGACAAGGACAGATGGCAAGACGCCATGAACCAAGAAATGGAATCAATGTATTCCAATTCTATCTAGGTTCTTGAAGATCCACCTGAGAATATCAAACCCATTGGTTGCAAGTAGATATTCAAGAAGAAAATAGGAGTAGATGGGAAAGTAGAGACTTTCAAAGCAAGGCTTGTAGCGAAAGGCTACACACAGAAAGAAGGGGTTGATTATGAAGAAACATTTTCTCCTGTAGCCATGCTAAAATTCATTTGTATACTCTTATCCATTGCTACATGCATGGATTATGAGATTTGGCAAATGGATGTCAAAACAGCTTTTCTGAATGGCTACCTTGACGAAACAATTTACATGCTCAACCAGAAGGGTTCGAAGTAAAAGGTCAAGAGCAAAAAGTTTGCAAGCATCTTAGATCCATCTATGGACTCAAATAAGCTTCTAGATCTTGGAATCTTAGATTTGATGACACAATTAAAACGTTTGGTTTTGAACAAAACGTTCACGAATCTTGTGTCTATAAACAAATCAAAGATGGTGTAGTAGTATTCTTCGTTATTTACGTTGATGATATATTACTGATTGCCAATGAGGTAACATCATTAGCAAAAGTAAAGAACTGGTTAGCTGAACAATTCCAAATGAAATATTTGGGAGAAGGCAAGTATGTTCCGGGCATTAAAATTGTTAGAGATAGACAAAACAAGACTTTGGCACTGTCTCAAGCAAATTATATTGATAAGGTGCTACAACACTTTAATATGCAAAACTCCAAAAAGGGTGATATGTCAACCCAGTCTGGATTAGTCCTTTCCAAGGAGCAGTGTCCCAAAACACCTCAGGAAGAGGAAGATATGAGACAGTATCCATATGCCTCAGTAGTAGGCAGTCTAATGTACGCCATGTTTTGTACAAGACCTGACATTTGTTATGCGGTAAGGATAGTCAGTCGTGATCAATCCAATCCTGGATTGAGTCATTGGAATGTAGTGAAGAATATTCTCAAGTATCTTAGAAATACTATAGATTATATGCTTGTATATTCAGATGGAGACCTGAACCCCACTGGTTACACTGATTCTGATTTTCAATCAGATAGAGATAGTCTGAAATTGACTTCTGGATCAGTGTTTACTCTTGGAGGAGGATCAGTAGTCTGGTGAAGTATTAAACAAACCAACATTGCAGACTCTACCATGGAATCCGAGTATATAACAGCTTGTGAAGCAGCTAAGGAGGCTGTGTGGCTCAAGAAGTTCTATTCTGATCTGGAAGTAGTACCAGATATGGATAAGCCACTAGTCCTATTGATAACTCTATATTTTAGAGTTATTAATTGAGCTTTTGGACTTAAAAAGTTAGGTGAAATAGAGTGTTTGTGCTGTTATTGTGTGGTTTTAGTCACTTTGTCTTTAACTTTGTTTGTGTAATTTGTTTTAATTAATGATAACTCTTGTGGAAAATAATGGAATTATGTTCTAAAAAGGTGGTATCTATTTTGAAGGCATAGCAAGAGGGTGCTTGGAAAGCTTAGTGAAGCATGTGTAAGGAAATCATATTGGAGCTAAAATTCTGGCAATTGTTGCAACATCAGTCAACTTTGCTGCAACAAAGTGTGGGCAGTCAGCAACATAAAGTCTGCACACTTGGCATGTACTTAGACGAGGTGGAAAGGAGCTGCAAAATTCTGAAAAGGAAAAGGATGTTGTCCCCCATGTGTGGAGAGAGAAGGGGAGGGTTTATACCCTTTGTGAGCCCAAAAAGACATCTTCTTCCTCACCAAGAAAATAGAGAAAGAAAAAAAAAGAGAACCAGCCGCCCATGCTCCATTGAAGAGACTTCTCTGCAATTTTTTGAGTTGAAATCATCAAGAAGAGAAGAGGAAGGAGAAGGAAGCTACAAGAAGAAGAGGATTAAGAGTTAGAAGACAAAGAAGAGAATATCTCTATCAATTTGGCTTGTTTTTCTAAACTCAACTTTCATATAATTTTATTTTCTTTTTCTTTCTTCCTTGAACTCTTGAGATAATGTTGAATATTTATTGTGGTGACTTGGGTATTTTTACTATGACTTAAATTGTTTGTGTTAGGGATATTGATGAACCCTAATTTGTAATTGCCCCCAAATTGTTGACTGTTTTATTAAAATTTTCTCTTGTTCAATTGAGCTATTTTTATTGTGCAAATCTCTTGCTTGAGAATGATCAACTTAGGTGAGAGACAAGCTAGTTTTAATTCCGGAAGGGTAAAAATTAGTGGAAATGCTTGATTGATGCATGTTGATACTTTTGTTATTGATTAGTGAATAACTTAGGAATATTTTATTCACCTTGCAAACTTGAAGGATTGATGCTTGGAATTATGTTCTTGAAATTAAATTTAGCATATGAATATGTGAATCTAATTGATGGAACCTTAACATGAGCATTTGGAAAAATGGCATGTGCATTAAATTGGAAATCCTAGTTACAAGAGAACTTTCCTATGAACTTTGTTGCAACATCAAGGGCAAAAATACAAATTAGGGGGATTTGATATGCCTAACTTTTATCATCATAGTAATCACAATTTGTCATTTTCTAGCTTTATTGTTAAAAGCCTATTTTAATTCTCTTGTTTAGTTCTTTTTGTTCTTTAGTTCAATTGATTAAGTCATAAAAAAAAAGGATAGTTAATTGTACCCCAAATTGTTTGATGATGATTTTACAATATTTGTTTGGCAATCCTTGAGGAGACGATAAAAATTACTTTCATTATATTACTTGTTCAACGATTGTGTACACTTGCACACACTTAGGAAAATCCGCAACACCTATATTGTGACAACAGTGGGGCAGTAGCTAACTCAAAGGAACCACAAAGTCACAAGAGGGGAAAGCACATCGAGAAGAAGTATCACTTGGTAAGAGAGATAGTTCATCGATGAGATGTTGCAGTTATGAAGATAACTTCAGAGCATAATCTTGCAGATCCTTTCACAAAGACTTTATCCATCAAAATCTTTTAAGGAGCATGTAAGAAACATGGCAATTAAAGAGATGCCTCATTTGTTTTAGGGCAAGTGGGAGATTGTTGGGAATTGTGCCCTGAAAGCATATGTAGTAGACATTGTTTTAAGAAATAAATAAATAAATTGAATTTTTTATGCATATATTTTATGGACGATATTATTATGTGATAATATTAAGTAAATATCAGAAAAATTCATAAGTTCATATATGTGATCTCAACCACGTATTGGTACGGGACGATTGTGTTTGAGATAAATGAACTTGAATAGTTCGCAGTAAAATAAAGTTATGGAATCTTTAGATTAATTACTGCAAGTACGGTCCAATAGTATTATGAATACATGTGATCTAGATCCAGATTACTAGTGTAGTAGGACACTTTAGTGGAGGTACTTTATATATTAGAGAATATATAGAATTGGACCAGATATGTTTATTCATACTTAGTTAAATACCATTTCATAGTATTAATTAAATATAGCAACTAATGATCATATACAAATAGATCTTAATCCTGAAGTTACTATGAACTCCTGTTTATGTTATATGAGTTCTTTGATTCACTCGTTAGGGTCTGTCAGAATGATCAGGCTAGAAACTTGTGTTTTGGGAACTCATTAATGTAAATGGCTGGGGACATAGTATACAGATATGAAATCTATACCTTCTCGTAAGAGATTGAATAATGGTTCTCTTAAGGGTTGACTTTTGGGACTGAAAGGTTATTAAGCTCAAATTCATAATTAAGTTATGAATTAACCTTCACTAGTAAAGTCAATGGTACTTTAGGAAACAATATATAATTAAAAGGGTAAAACGGTAATTTTATTCTCGGTTAATTATGAACCATTATTTTAGGGTTAATTTGTATGTAATGATTATATCAATGGACACTTGATTATTATTGTTGTACCCTGATTTCAATACGAGTTCATTTACTTAGATCGGGTACAGCTGGCAAATTAATATACAGAGAAATAGCCGAGAATGATATCTGCTTTTATCCATGTGGACAACTCAAGATTCATAGTGAGCAAATGAGGTGTAAGGTGTCTTGAGTTTATCCCGAACTAACGATGCAATGGCTGTGAGGCGCGAGCTCATAATTAAAATAGTTGTTGAAGCACGAGCTTGGAGGAGATATCCAGCTCGTGGTAATTCTAGTATATTGCATACCCGCGAATCCCTAGAGACTCAGTGCCCTTTTATACGTTTATTTATGACCAAGCTGTCATATTTATTGTCCGAGATAGTAGGAACATGTTATCCTGTTATCAAATCATATCCCAATATAAATGAGAATTATTTATATTAAATGTAATCATAATGTAAATGTGTGATTGACTCACGCGGTTACACAAACCTGTCCATGGAATTCCTTTATAAATACTGGGAATGTTGGATAGGAAAATGGACCATTATTCTGTAATACCAAAACTCTACCAAAATAGAGAGAGAAACAACAATAATATTGACTTGTGGACTAGGTGGATTTTAACCACTGAACCACGTAAAACTTGTATTCTTGAGTGAATTCATTTTACTTTTCATTACGGTTTATTAAGCACTAATCAGCCCTATTATTTCTTAAATGTCTATAATTACATAGTTGGCAAAAAACCGCGTCAACAATTATAAAGTACTCAGTAAATGAAATGTCTATAATTACAAGAGTACAGTCTCATATTTATAGTGGAGTAATCATGAGATTAATAAATTAAGATTATTTAATTAAAGATTTTAATTAATAATCTCAAATTTATTGGAGCTTGGAATTATAGGTCCATAGGTGTAACGCCCTATGTCATTATGGCTGCTTCTTGGAATGACGACTGGCCCCACAAACCAACACGAGTCTTTCTAGCGTACTTTATCCTTACTCGCACGCTTCTTGGGAAAACTTCCCAGGAGATCACCCATCATTAGATTACTCCAGGTTAAGCATGCTTAACTTTGGAGTTCTCAAGTGATGGCTACTGAAAAGAAGATGCATCTTGTTGGTATAAGTAGTACCCATCAATCCATATAAGCCCTCTTCAACTGTATAGTACCATACCTACACAATCTTAGAATCATCACACTTGACCTTCCCCAGGCGTGTGGGATTGCACAGCTTTACTCGGTCTTTCCCCTTATGGATCACGGGATACTGACTGTCACAATCACCCCCTTAGGGGCCCAATATCCCCTTCGGCCACACTTTCGGCTAGGTCAAGGCTTTGATACCATTTGTAACACCCCACATCACTATGGTTGCTTCCTGGAACGGCGACTGGCCCCACAAACCAACACGAGTCTTTCTAGTGTGCTTTGTCCTCACTCGCACGCTTCCTAAGAAAACTTCCCAGGAGGTCACTCATCATTAGATTACTCTAGGTCAAGCACGCTTATGTTTGGAGTTCTTAAGTGATGGGCTGCCGAAAAAAAGATGCATCTTATTGGCATAGGTAGTACCCATCAATCCATTTAAGCCATCTTCAACTGTGTAGTCCCATACCTACACAGTCTTAGAATCATCACACTTGACCTTCCCCAAGCGGTGTGGGATTACACAGCTTTACACAGTCTTTCCCCTTATGGATCACGGGATACTGACTGATGCATCTTGTTTTCGGTAGCCCTTCACTTGAGAACTCCAAATTTAAGCGTGCTTGACCTGGAGCAATTTTATGATGGGTGACCTCCTGGGAAGTTTTCCCGGGAAGCGTGCGAGTGAGGACAAAGCACGTTGGAAAGGCTCGTGTTGGTTTGCAGGGCCAGTCATCATTCCAAGAAGCAGCCAATGTGACATGGGGCGTTACAATTGGTATCAGAGCCTTGACCCAGCCGGAAGTGTGGCCGATGGGGATGTCAGACCCCTAAGGGAGGGTGATTGTGACAGTCAGAATCCCGTGATCTGCAGGGGGAAAGATCGGGTAAAAGTTGTGCAATCCCACATCGCCTGGGGAAGGTCAACTGTGATGATTCTAAGACTGTTTAGGTATGGGACTACACGATTGAAGATGGCTTAAATGGATTGATGGGTACTACCTATGCAAACAAGATGCATCTTCTTTTCGATAGCCCATCACTTGAGAACTCCAAAGTTAAGCGTGCTTGACCTGGATCAATCTTATGATGGGTGACCTCCTGGGAAGTTTTCCCAGGAAGCGTGCGAGTGAGGACAAAGCATGCTGGAAAGACTCGTGTTGGTTTGCAGGGCCAGTCGTCATTCCAAGAAACAGCCAATGTGACGTGGGGCGTTACAATAGGTCCCCACAACGACTTGATCAACACTATTCAAGGCAAGAGTTGATATAAATGGTAAAATTGTGAAAAGACATATTTAAGAAGAAATGTGTTATTCGGGCCAAATAAGCCATTATGTGATAATAGTGATTAATTACAAATTAGTTATAATTAACAAAATTAATTAATAATTAATTATTATGTAATTTTTGAAATTATATAAATAATTCAATTATTATAATTTTCGAAATTATAATAAAATTAATATTTAATTTTCAAAATTAGTATTAATTAAAATTGGTTTTAATTAATTGGTAGAATTAATTAAATATCTTTATTTGAGTGGGAGATAATAATCTCATAAGTTCAAATTGGATTTGAATTTAAAAGATTCATATTTATTCAAATAATTAATTATTTTTTATAATTAGTTAAAAATATAATAAATTCAAATTTGAATTAATTATCACGTTGTTGGATTTTATCTGATAAGGTAGTTTGAATAAATGATTAAATAATTGTGGAAAAATCAAATATTCCAGATTTATTTGGAGCTACACGACACACACAGTCTCAGGACTGTGTGTGGTGTAAGCTATATAAAAATCTGGGATAGATTTTTCACTTTTATTTATTTAATTAATTAATTAATGGAAAATTCAAAAGTTAATTTTTTGATATTTTCATTAATAAGATAATTAATTAATCAAAAGATAAATTGTAAATTAGTTACAGATTTATTTTTTAAATTTGAATATTTTCAATTTAAGTTAGACTTATCAGAAAATAAATATACAGAATACTTAATATAGAATTTATTCGCTCTAAAGAAAAGAACGATACTTTTCTATCTCTCCCTGAAAAAGATACAGAACCAATCTCAGGCCTATTCTCTTGATCTCATGTGTTGAGTACATCAAGTTGAATAAAAAATATATCATTCTTTATTCTCTAAGTGCCCACACACTTCTTAAGGTGTAGAGAACGTTGTGGAAGATCTTGGTGTGAGTACCTGGGAGCAGCTTGGATTGGAAGTTCGTTCATTCTACGAAAAGATAACAAGGACACTTGATATGCATCAAGAGATATGTTCTTTAATCCTGCTTATGATTAATGTATGTATATTAATGGATCCGCATATTTAAAAGTAGTATAAATATGTTACAATTTTTTTGTTGTACGCTAGGCCAACCCATCACCATTCCACTGCGTATTAGGAAACTCATTCTTAACAGTATTTTGAGTATCTAGTTCATTACCTGGTTATCGGGTTCGGGAATGAATATTCGATGATATATTTGGTATTAGCGAGATTAGGAGGGAATTTCGGGAGTTTTGACCATTTTTCCCTTGGGGACGTTTTTGGGACCCCAAGCCTTGAGATTTACTTAGAGTTACTTAGAGTCTAAGTAACCTCGTAATTTCACAAACATAGAAAAAAAAAATAGATAAAAGCCTTTTCTCTCGCTCGACTACACATTTTCTTTCTCAAATTTCTAGAGAATTCTTACGGTTTAAGGAGAATCAAGGCTAGCTTAGGCTCGATTGCTTGGGGAAAGACTCATCATCGTTTGGGGGCAACAGAGGTAACAATTTCCAACCCTAACTCTTTGTGTTTTCTGATTTTCAGTTGAGCTTTTGGAGCTTAGAAAACTCAGCTCTGATTTTGGGATTTGAAGGGGTTTTGGCCGAGCTTTTGCTTGGGTTTTGTTGGACTTGAGCTGCTGAATTGATTGAGGGCTTTACTTTTGAGTTTTATCTATGTTGGGATAGGTTTTTTTATGGTTTTAGATTGAAGAAAATGGAGAAAAAATAGGATTTTCATGTCGAGCCGCGACCCTATTCTTGGGGCGCAGCGGCTCTCTTGAATGTTTGAAGAAGGAGGTGCCTTTGAGCCATTTGAGTCGTGGCGCCTTCTAGGAAGCGTCTCGAAACGGGTTAAAGCAAAGGAGAGCTTCGGCTCTGTGACTTGGGGCAGACCGTAGCTCCTTTGTTTTGAGTCACGATGCTTATAGGGTTATGAGCCCCGGGAGGGTTTTTGAGTGCGGAAACTCAAACCTAAGGGCTCAGGATCGATCTTACTACCTGGTTTAGTAGAATTCGATGTCCCTGAGGCCAGGACTCGGTCCGGAAGCCTTTAATTGCTCATTTTGACAAGATTCTCTATTGGTTGTGACTAGGTTATCGCTAGGGGCTCGGAACCAGGATCGTGCTCGAGGATCGTTCTTATTATTACGCTATACTGGGACCTGAGGTAAGAAAACTGCACCCAATATGTGGTATATGTGATTATGGCTTGGCCCAGTTGTTGATTATAACTATGAATAAGGCTCAGGGCCTTGTGAATGAACATGATTGAGTTAATTTTGTGCTTGTTGATTAAACATACTTGAATATTCCATTTCTGGCTAACTGTTAAATGATTGTTCGCATGGTTTGTGTAGCTAGGGTTCGACCCTGTTAATGAACATGGTTATTACTATGTTTGCATTTGATTGATGGTATTATATGATTAATATGTATGCATACTTGTGTTGTCTGGGGTATGCTTATCTGTATCTGTATCAGAATACCTGGCTCAAGGATTGGCTTATTAGTCAAGGTTGGCAATAGCGTTCTGTGCGCTGGTCAAAAGGCCTAGGCCCAATCAAGAACGTACTATTACGTTAGCCGACCCTATGGTCATTGAAAAAAAAAAGCACCAAGTACGCTGGACTAGCTCTATGGCTAGTTATTCAGAGCTAAGGGCAAGGGCCCCCGGGTGACTCTATGGTCACATAGCTAGGGATAGGACCCCATGTTGACTCTATGGTCATCTATTTAGGGCAGCGGACCCTAGAATGATCCAATGATCAATTATTTGTAATTGAATGCATGCATGATTAGGTTATAATAGTTGGGCATGTTAGATATGTATCTGGATCTTGTATTTACTGTTCATGCACATGTTAAATTTTTCTTGCTGAGAGCCTTGGGTCACGAGTGTTGTGTGGTGCAAATAAGGGAAAAGGAAAGCTTGACCAGCCATGAGTTAGAGAGCTTCGGTGGCGACATGTACATATGCGGCTGCCGTCCACCACGGCCGAGGATATCTTGGAGGAACTAGGGTCGTATCCCTTATTTTTCCGCTTAGGCCAGCTGGTTGTAACTTTTGACTTATATGTACCCTTTTAATCACATGTTTGTAATGTTTTGGGATCCTGTGTATGTGTGAAACATTTAAATGAAAAGTCAACAATTCCTTTGACCAAATTTTTTAACCCTAACCCTTGACGTTAACCTTAGTTACAAGTTTATAACCAAATGACTTGATTAACAAGTCTGGCACTATTTAAAATACACAGTGTAACGGTCCTAGATTAGGAGGACGTTACCGTTCTGGCACCAATACACATCATGAGCTCCTAATCAAGATGCTAGAAACTGTTGATCAAGGTCGGTCACCATGGACATCACGCCAGCATCCCAAAGGTACTTTTCTTTGTTAGTATTATTCTTGTACTGATCATATCTGGCAGGTATCACTTGTGAGAACATCACGTTCATCACAATAGCACTCTGGAAATATGCCATGGGAAAAAACTTGCGATGCCTATGAAGCAAATGTTGTGCCGCATCAATGTGCTAGAAAGAGAGTACAGAAGAAAAAGTTAGCAAAAATCATCATAAATGGCTGAAATATAGTTTGTAAAGCATGCATCGAGCTCTCATCGAGCCCATATCAAGCCAGTCAAAATATTTAACCTAAAAACCTAGTTGTACCCCCATCGAGCTCATATCGAGCACCTATCGACCCAGTCAAAACATAACTTAAAACAATGGTAAAACGGGATAGAATTTTTTAACATTTTAAATAAATAGCTTACCCCATCATCGAGCCACTACCAGGGTTGTAGAGTCCCAGAATTTACTTAGCTAGTTAGATATATAGTAATAGCTAGTATTAGTTGTAGTATGTTTATAACTGTGGATTTTGGTTCAGACCGGGATTTAATTGGACACTCATAGTAACACTTGTAGATTTTCTAAGTTTAACCTATAGTTTAAGAATATTAATTTTAACCTAAGGTTTGATTAATATGACTGATATTGATGGTGATATTTATTATATTATAAGGTTTAGATAGACCCAATAAGATAGTAACACTTGTCATATGTATGATTATTAAGAAATTATTATTTTAATGATAAAATAAGATAAATATAAGACTTAGTCTTCACCAAAATCTGATAGGAGCATGACATTTATCACAATTTTATTTATTTGTGGATTAAGTTGATATTTAGATAATTAAATAGATTTTTCGTAACTTTAGGGTACTGTAACTTCCGACATGTTTTTGACCCAGTTATATTAGGAATTTCGAAAAATAGTATTTCTTAAAAGTTGTAGATAATTTAATGAGCTTTCTAACAGTATAAAGAGAGTCCAAATCGGAGTTCTACAGCTCCAGATATGTTGATTTTAATGAAGGGGAGTTTAGAGTTACGAGATTTAGGGAGTTAGAAGTTAAGATTCTATTTGTTTTTATTATTTTAAAAATCAAGCTTTGAATCCTTAAATCTCTCTGAAAAATTTGAACAATTCCTAAGCCTTTGGCTTAAGGATATTCAAATATTTTCAATTAAATTTATTATTTTTATTCAAAGCCAAAAAGAAGATTTTTATTCCTAGAACTCTATAAATAGGACCTAGCACCAAGCATTTTTCATTCATTCATCAAGCTAAGTTCAGAGGCTGCAAGTTGCTAGGTTATTGTGAGAGTGTAAACACTTGGGTTGGGAATTATAAGCTTAATCATTATAAGCTTAATAAACACTTGGGAAGTAAGGTTATAGTGTATTTCGGTTTCGAGGTATAGTTCGGTCATAGAAGCATTCAAGGTATTCCTAATTCTAGTTCCTTTCTGTATTGATTCTTATAGTTCTTCTCTACTCAAATCCTAACTCAGTCTTTTCTATTCTTAGGCATCTAAGTTCTTCAAACTTAAGGTTTTCATTGGTAAGTATCGTTTCGATGGTGTAGTTTATTCTTTCCATCTCTTTTCTTTAGTATACTCACCTCTATATTATGGTTTTTAGGAGTGTTCCAAAATCTCGACTTTGTTCTCATCATCCCAGTATATTGGTAAGGAAAATAGGATAGGATTTATGTGTTATATGCTTTTATATGTTATCTTATGGTTTTTATGTTATGAAATATGTTATGATATGTATGTTTGTAGGCTTGGGCATATGACCCATATGACTAACAAGCCCCAAATAGATTATGGGCATATGACCTGCTTAGCTAGTAGGACCCCAAATAGATTATGGGCATATGACCTGCTTAGCTAGTAGGACCCCACTAATCTAATGGGCATATGACTTGTTTAGTCTATGGGACCCCAAGTAATAATGACCATTATAGTATGTATGTGATATATGTGTTATGGTATGTTTTTTTTTATATTGCACTATGAATTTTTATGTATATGGCTATATGTTAGATTTTCCTTGTTGGGCATTAGGCTCATTCCTTTTTGTTTATATGTGCAGGAAAATAGGTCTTAGTGGCGGGGAAGGTTCTTGGAAGCTTAGAGAATGTGTATTGTGGCGGAATGGATTCAAAGAACTGAGAGTTTCGATTCGAGGATGTAGTTTTGTTTTTATGGATTTTACACGTATTTTTACGCATCTTATTATGTAAATCTCTTTTTAATAATGTCATGTTTTGATTTTAAAACAATGGGATCCCATATCCTACTTAATATTTTATGTAAGTTCAACATTTCCTTTTTTACAAGTTTTAATAAAGTTATGAATTTTTTTTCAATTGTAAGTTTTGTTAAGAATAGGGTCTATGTGTAGTTTTCGTTAATGGTCCAAAAGTCTAGAGTAGTTGGGTCATTACAAGGGTGTCTTCCATGTCAAAAAACATGTTGGATCATGACACCCTGTCTTCACATTCCTCGAAGTCTTGTTTGGGATGTTTCAAAGCAGCCACTTGTAGAGTGTCCTATACTGTTTGGCATCGGGCTTCTTGAGAGGGTTGAGCACCAATGCCTCCTCTGTATCTGCAGCTGCATCAGTGTGAAATCTCTTCCTCGTTGGATCAGTGTAGTCTTCAAACCATTCTATCCTATGTCTTCTCCTCTTAAACTGAACCTCATGCACCTCCTCAGGGTTGACAATAGCGACTCCCGGAGTCGTAGCATCAGGTATCACAACAATGGTGGGAGGATTGGATGGATCAAGTTCAAAGTCATTTGGAATATCCAGTGACTCTGAGTCTGAATCTTCCTTGGAGTCCCCCGGTCGTTCCTTAATAAATGTCAGGATCTGAGTGATTGTGTCCATGATCACTGACTGGTTCTTCAGGATGGTCTACTGTCGACCCTCGACTCTCTCCAACCGCTGCATCAACTTTTCGACTCCTGTTGCACCTTGCCATCCTTATTCTTTTCATAGTTAGCCTTCTAACGCTGCATGTCCTTCTTACAAGAATTTAATAGCCTCTTGTAAGAGAACTTCCCCCATGGATAGCTGAAGAAGTAGTATATGTCCTCAACCATCTTTAGTATATCTTGCCATATATTAAACTTTCCCTCTATGGAATTTAGAACCCCATCAACCAACAAACAGAGACCCAACTTGTACACATCTTCAACCACAGTACAAGTTTTGAAAGCATTCTCCAATTGTAGGAGCTTTACTTTCTCAGCATCATTGAAATACTCATTTATCAAGCAGACACTGCTCAAACGCTCATCCATCTTTGCTTGTGACTGTACAGAAATGAAATTCAACCCCATCACTAGAGCAAACTCTCCCATGTTGAATCTATAGGACTTGGAGCCCAAAAAGAAATGCACGTCATCTTATTTTTTTTAATTGTTATTTTCGTCAACATTAGCTCATGTACCAAAACTCCTGAGAAATGAAACTCCGAAGCCAAGAAGAACTGCTTGAAAGGGGATTCTTTAAGCCATTCTATTAGGCTGAGCTCCACAAATATTTTCTTAATATCAACCAAAGTCCTACCATCCCTATATATGACTCGGGCAGGAAAGTGATCTTGAAATGGAACAAGCAACTTCGACATCTGCATCAACACATGAAAACAATTAGTAAGAAAACAGAATGTTAAACAAAATCGGGAAAAAATTATAAGAAAACTGAAGCAAACACTATCATCAAGCTCTATCGAGCTATCATTGAGCTACAACATAACCCTATCGAGCCACTATCGAGCCTATCGAGAAAATCATAATCTATCTACATAAAGAACCATCGAGCATGCATCGAGCTACAAACGAGCCTATCGAGCAACATTATTACTAAAACTATAGAGACTGTCGAGCTTCTATCAAGCATATCGAGTAAATTTTTACTCATAAGCATAATTTGTCTCCATAAAGAACCATCGAGAATGCATCGAGCTCCAATTGAGCCTATCGAGTAACATTATCCCTAAAACTATAAAACCCCAACAAATTCCTACTTGCATTAATTGAAACTAATGCCTTAATTGTACTAATCCCATTTCTTAGATATGCTTAACAAATGTAGCTTATGGTAGTGTTTTTGTAAATGGATCTGCAAGATTGTCTTCAAATGCAATCTTCATAACCTTCACATCTCCCCTGGCCACATATTCTCGAATAATGTGATACTTCCTTTCTATATGCTTACTACTCATTTGACTACAAGGTTCTTTTGAGTTGGTTATCGCTCCTGTATTGTCACAAAACAACACAAGTGGTTTATCCATTTCTGGAATAATACTAAGATCCAAATAGAACTTCTTTAGCCAAGCTATTTCCTTAGCTGCTTCTGACGCGACTATCTACTCAGTCTCCATGGTGGAATCTGAGATTGCAAACTGCTTTACGCTTCTCCATATCACAACTCCAACCCCAAGAGTAAACACCATTCCAGAAGTAGACTCCCTGTCATCAACATCAGTCTGGAAATCTGAATCAGTGTAGCCTACAGGGTTCAGAACACCACCCTTGTAGACTAACATATAATCCCTAGTCCGTCTTAAATACTTCAGGATATGCTTAACTGCAATCCAATGTTCCGGTCCTGGGTTTGATTGATACATGCTCACTACTCTCACTGCATAGCAGATATCTGGTCTAGTACACAACATGACATACATCAGACTTCCAACTGCAGATGCGTAAGGAATATTTCTCATTACATCTTCCTCTTTAGGAGTCTGGGGAGACTGCTTCTTTGAAAGATGAATTCCCGCGGGATGATAAATGACTTTTCTTGGAATTTTTCATTGAGAATCGGTCAAGCACTTTATTTATGTAAGCTGCTTGAGATAGAGCTAAGAGTCTGTTCTTTCTATCTCTGATGATCTGGATACCTAGAACATAACTTGCTTCACCCAAATCCTTCATCTGGAATTGAGTGCTCAACCAATTCTTCACATATGATAATTTCTTAACATTGTTTCCAATAAGTAAGATATCATCTACATAAAGAACTAGGAATACCACTATTTGATTTGCCTTCAGTTGGTAAACACAAGGCTCATCAATATTTTGTTCAAAGCCATAGGTTTTGATTATTTCATTAAACCTAAGATTCCAGGAACGAGAAGCTTGCTTAAGTCCATAAATGGACCAATTCAACTTGCAAAATTTTCCTTCTTGTCCAGCTACTTTAAATCATTATGGCTGATCCATATAAATGACTTCATCAAGCTTTCCATTAAGAAAAGTTGTCTTGACGTCTATTTACCAGATCTCATAGTCGAGAATGGCTACTATGGATATGAGGATGCAAATGGACTTGAGCATGGCTACCAAACTAAAAGTTTCCTCATAGTCCACGCCTTCTCTTTGGGTATAACCCTTTGCCACTAATCGAGCTTTAAAAGTCTCGATATTTCCATTAACACCTCGTTTCTTCTTGTAGATACACTCGCACACTAGGTGCTTCCATAAGATCCCAGACGGAATTTGAGTACATGGACTCCATTTCCTATTTCATGGCTTCGAGCCATAGTTCATTTTCAGGGCTAGCCATTGCCTGTTTGAAAGACAATGGATCATCATCACTAGTGTCTGTTAGGAAAATATTGTTTTGCCTCAATGGAAATGATTATAATATTACAACTCTATGCAATAATATTACAAGTAAATATAGATTGATTAAATAAGGTTACAACTCTATAACTGAAAATAAAAATAAACTAAAGAAAGGAAGAAGATGATGATGAAGAAGAGAATAGTGAGAATACAACTCTAGGCAAAAGATTACAAGTAAAATAAAGTGTTTAGACCAAATGAAAAGATTACAACTCTTAAATAAAATATACAAGTAAATAGAACAAGAGAATAAGAAGAAAAGCAATAGAATAAAAAGAAGAACAGAAACACAATCAAATTCTCACTTACACAACCTAAGTGAAGAGGATTGGGGATCACCAACTTGAACAAGGTTTAAAACCTTTGTCCAAAAGCTTATTTCCCCCTAACTCAAGCACTAAGGGATCTCTCTCAGATATTGGAAATGCTTTATGGAATTATCAAGCCTCAAGGTGTTTCTAGCCAAGTGCTCTAATGGATAGAAAAGTTGTGTCTTACAAGTGAGCTATAGGCTCCTATTTATAGAGTTTAGAGACACCCTCTGAATTTCAAATTCCACCAACCCCCATGGCTGTTACCAATGTTTAATTGGATTAATATGGAATTAAAAAGGAGATTTGGGAGTTATTTGGGTTTTTTGAGCCGTTCAACAAATATTGAAAAAACTGAAAATTGGTCAGTTTTTTGGCCTGTGGCCGCGGCCAGAGACTATGGTGGCCGCGGCCACTGGTCTCTGACCCACAGGCCGCGGCCACTAACCAATTTCATCACAAAAATTTGTACTGTTTTTCCAAACGGTTCCAAACCCTCCCAAATGATTTTGTAACTCCCAAAACACATTATTGGGGTTAAAATCATATCTCTAACAGCCATATCACATATGGATTTATGAAATTCATCTCAATATTGTGTAACAACAATTTACACAATAAAGGGTAATATTTGGAAGTTACAAATTTGTAACACCAAATATGTTACATTATTTGGATATATCTCATATATCTAAATATTGTAACTCTCGATTATATGTTACAATATGTGACACACTTTGTCACATTTATTTAATCTAAAACATTATATTATAATATAATATAATACATTATATTATAAAATAATATAACAGTGTCACCAACAACCATATTGGTTTCACCATCCAAACCATAACGAACTGGGTTCCTTGAAACCCTCCCACTACGACAAGGCTCCGTGACTGTTTGCTCAAGAATAATAGTACTTTCTTCATTTAAATTGACTTGCATCAGTTGGACATGAAGAGTGGGAATTTCATCATCAACTTGCGTTGATGATGATTGAACATTGGTTGGAGTCAATTCTTTAACCATCTCCTCTAACACTACTTTACTACGCGATTTGAAGTTTTGGACATAATCATTTTCCAGAAAAGTAGCATTCGTAGAAGTAAACACTTTATTTTCTCAATGAATGAATATATAAACTTCAGTTCGTGGTTCTAGCTTTCCCTCCTTTTTCCTCAGGACATGGGCGGGACACCGCCAGATTCTATAATGGCGTAAACTAGGTTCACGACCATTCCAGCATTCTAAAGGTGTTTTGGGGATTGATTTAGACAGCACAACATTGAGAATGTCGTTCGCGGTTTCAATTGCATGACCCCAGAACAAAGTTGGTAGAGTTGAGTAACTAAGCATGCATCTAACCATTTCCAATAAAGTTCTGTTTCAGCGTTCCCGACACCATTTTGTTGCAAAGTACCCGGGGCAGTAAGTTGTGATAAAATCCCAAGTTCAGTTAAATGATCTTGGAACTGCATATCCAAATATTCTCCACCCCTATCAAATCGCAAGATCTTTAACGTTTTACCTAATTGGTTCTGAGCTATCACTAGGAATTCCTAAAACTTTGAAAATATTTCTGATTTCCTATGCATTAGATAGAGACATGAGTATCTAGAGTAATCATCAATGAAAGTGACAAAATACTCAAAACCACCCCTGGCTTGTACATTCAAAGGTCCACAAACATCTTAATGCACAAGTCCAAGTGGTTCTTTGGCCCTATCACCCTTTGCAGAGAATGGATGCTTGGTCAGTTTTCCTTCTAGACAAGATTCACAGACAGGTAATTCACTAAGGTGATTTCCCTCGAAGGCCCGTCCTTTGTAAGTCTTTGAATCCTATCATAGCCAATGTGACCTAGTCTCAAGTGCCATAAATACGTCATATTATCGATATTGGTCTTTTGACATTTATGGGTCCTAGGTTTAGCTACTTTGAATAAATCATATTATTAAGAGCGAGGGGTTCGTTAGGTCGCAGAATATAAAGCTCGTTTTCCAAACATGCAATACACAATTGTGATCCATTGTAGGAAATAGATATATTAGAACTTGTGAAAGTCATAAGAAATTGTTCTAATTGCAACATGGAAACTGAAATTAAATTTCTGCTAAACTTCGGAATAAAAAATACATCTTTTAAAATTAAAAATTTATTTTCGAACTTCAGACGAGCTCTTCCTCTAGCTTGGACCGCAATGAACGCTCTGTTCCCAACTCTAAACTTTAAGCCGCCTTCGTCCACTTCCTCCCACTATTCAAGAAGTTGTAAAGAGTTGCAAATATGGTTGGTAGATCTGTAATCAATAATCCAAACGGATTTATCATTCTCTAAAATACATGTTTCTAAGATAAATGAACTATAATCATTACCTTTGTTTTTAGCTGCAAGAAACTTGGGGTGATCTCGTTTCCAATGTCCCTTCTCTTTGCAGGGAAAACATTTACCTTTACCTTCCTTGTTTTCCTTGTTCTTCCCCTTAGGCGTATGTGCATTTGGTTGTGCACTCATCTTTGCAGCCTTTGCAGGCTTGGGGTTATTGTTTTGTCCACCTTTCCTCTTGTTTCCAGCTTTCGAAGACGAAGCTGGGTTAGCTTCAGCATTAGCTGGATCAGCAGCAATAACAATGGTCTTATTTTCTCCTCCTTTACTAGGTCCACCCATGATAGACTTGAAAATCTAAAGCTTGTTCATGAGCTGCGTCAGACCATAGTTGAGTTAATCATGAATGTGCAAACATGGTGCCATTCGAGCATTCACGGTGTCATCACGTATGTGCGGAGACGGTGCTATCCAAGCATTTACGGTGCCATCACGAACATGCGGAAACTGTGCTCATTCATGGGATTCCTTAGTCATGATGAATTCAGAGTTGTCACCAATTAACTTTATGTTGATATTCTGCTTTCATTTAAGGAAGTTTTCTCCAGTGAGTTTCTCCATCGAAAGTTGAGAAATGATGGGAGTAGACACAAACATTACTTAACTTAAAACTACAAATTATCAATAAAATATAAATCAATCACATTTGCTCAATAAAACTCCTATTCACACAAATTTCAAGAAATAGCACAACATATATAAAAAATATGTAAGATATGAGAAAAAAAATACCAAAATAATCATATCTCTATTTCTTTAGGTTTTTAACCAATCTACGATATCTTTGCCCAATTGGCGAGAGTAAAAAATACCACTAGTTAAATAAAATTATAAACTTATTTAATAACAGACACCATTATTAACAACCTACTATTCAATCAAAATAAGAAAACAAAATCTCTTATTTTATGAGCTAGACCCACAGTTTCGATAATCAATAGATTTAGTCCTAGTAGTCACCGTAGGGGTGAGTCTAGTAAAATTTGACCTATAATTATCTATCTTTTGAAATTTAACCTTGTCAAAATAACTAATGAACACCTTCCGTAAGGGGACGAATCAAAGCGTCTCGATGCCCCATTAAGTTATTGACTTTGTTAAACCAACAGTGGAGACCAAATATAATTCTTAAAATAAGCTCATTATAAAATTAAAAATAGTATTTTTATTATTTATTTTTAGAAAAATAATGACTATGGTTTACCAAAAAATTGAAAAAATTAAATTTTTAAACCAAAGTCCTATAATTTCCTATTAATTCTAAAGTGTCACATTTAAATAAATTCAATTAATTTAGAATTAATTTGTTGCTAATCAATATTTAGGTTTAACTAATATAATGAATCTATACAATTAAGTCCAACTCAGGTAAATGGGCCTTAACAATTGGGTTTGTATGGAGAAGGGTTGGGTCCAGTATGTCGTTCCCACTACAAAGGCCCTCAATCTTCCATACAAGGTCCAAAAGACAGGAACTTAAACCTTCGTTTTATTAATTGTTATTAATTGATTAGGCTCACTACAGTCATGCAAAGCAAATGGACCTTTACAAGTGGAATCACCCACAAGAGGGGAATTTAAACTTTACATTTTCTAATGGACCCAAATAAAAGCTATCATTTTATGAATATTTTATTTGGAAAAATCCATATATCTAACGAACATATAGACCATTATATGCATCTAAGCCTAATTGCAAAAATACCACATATAGTGCAAACAGACATGTTATAATTGGATGAGCCTAATCATGTTACTATATGAGCAATTCTATGAATTTATACAAAAATACCACAATTTATTTCATTTGCAAAAATACCACAATGAATTATCTAGAATTTATCAAAAAATTCGAATTAATTATTTTTTTTACAAAAATAAGTCAATTTAAATGAAATTTATCAACAATTAACAATAGTTAATTTAAATTTCATTTATCAACAATCAACTTGGTTTAGGTTAATTTGAAAAAAAAAATTAATTTAATTTAAATAGGATTTATCAACAACTAACCAAAGGTAATTTAAATCCCATTTATTAAAAAATATTTTATTAATTAGTTGAAAAAATGATATTTTTCAACTTTTAACCAATTTTAAATTTTAAAATCAATATCTTAACTGTTTTTCAAAAATATATTGTGTTGTTACAACTATAAACTAATATTTTAACCATTTTAAAAATATATATATATAGTACTAGTTATAACAACCCTAAAATATCTTAAAATAGTTAAACAAATTCAAATATCCATGAAAATATCTAACTAACAAATTTCAAATAATTTAAATATTAAAAACAATAGAATAAAGATTTAATAAAAATACCAAGTATTTAAATGAAAATATCATAAATATCTAATATCTTAATTCTAATATTTTAATATATTAAAAGATTTAAAATTAAGTTGTTAGTCTATTTTTAAATTTGAATTTGAATCTTTGTAGAAAATATCTAATTATTTAAATCTCAACCAAAAAAAAACATCTTACTTAAAAAAAACAATTTTAAATGATAAAAAAAATCTGATATTTTTGGCTTTGATTATAAATAATCAATTTCAAAATTTTATTTTCTTTAATTTAAAAAAAAAAAAAAAAAAATCTGGGTGAACAGTACCGTCACCTTGGTCAAGGTGCGCGCGCGGAGAGGCTTCTGGGTGCTGAAGGATGCGCATGGGTGGCAGGTGCACGCGCGGGCGTGCAGGTGCACGCGGTGGCTGGGTAACGTACGTGCTAGTGCACATGCGTAGGTGATGGTGCGCGCATGTGTGGGGAAGCCAAGCAAAATAAATTTCGAAAAAAAATATTTGTGCAAATTTTCAAACAAAAAACATTTTCTAATTAATTTTTAACATGTTTTACACAAAAATAAAGCATATATAAAAATTAATGGCATAGAAAACACAACAAAATAACCTAAAAATTGCTAATAATCACATAAAATCAATATGCTTCATAAAAACATGAAAATCCATCCAATTATTCAAACACATCAAATAATTCAATTTTTAACATGTTCATGCATGAAAATAAAGATTACCCAAGGAAGGCTCTGAGGCCAGTTGTTAGGAAAACTTATACAGGATCTTTATTTATTTTCATGTAGATCTAATATTAAACAAATTAATATGAGATAACCTAGAACATGTTTCTAAAATTGAATTCAAAGAGAAATAATGATAAGAATACTTACATTATACACAGCGGAATAAATGAGTCATTCCTTCAGTTTCTCTAACCCTTGTATCTTTTCTGTTGCAGAGTATTACCAAGAAACTAAACCGATCTTCAATTTTCTTCACAGCCTTCCAAAGTATCCTTAGAATCACCTAGACTAGAGTGGACAATTCTCAACACATGAAATAGACATAGAGAGAAGAACAACAAGGCTTAGAAAAATGACTTATACTTAGAGAGAATCTAAAACCTATCAAAAACTTGTGTCTATCCTCTATCTGACTTGACTTGTGTTTTCAACTCTCTCTTAACATTCCTCAATTAGGTCATTTATTTAGTTTAAAAAATCAATAAAATAATAGCCAATTAACAGCCCTAGGTCAAAATTATGATGGGCTTTAGGCCCGTGAAATTTCTCATTTGATTATAAGCCAATTGGACTTAAAATCAAGGTCTATATTATTTTCTATTGATTTTATTAATTAAAAAATTATTTAAATCCTTTATCAAATTAATTATTTATAATTTTAACCATGATTTAAACTTATTTATTAATTTAGATACCAATTTATCTTAATTAATGAATCTACCCTAATTTCTCTTTTCTTCTCAAAATTACATAACTCTGTGAAACTATCCAAAATTGACCTGGTCAACTTTGATAATTTTAATTGATAATTAAATCAATTAATTGAGACTATCTAGATGATTTTATCCAAGGTACAATGGGGAACATGGGCCTATGAAAAGCTCCAATAAGTTATTATAAATGTAACAAATAAATTTACTAACTTATTAATTCCTTGTGACTCCACTAAAGACTCAGAATTGCACTCTTGAATTCATAGAACACTCTATAACAAATATAGATACGCTATTAATTATCCATTGCTACAACCATAATTGTCACTCAATCATCTATAAATGATCTACAATGAGATGGGACTAAAATATCGTTTTACCCTTCATTGTATTTTATCCTTAAAACACTTAGTTCCTTGTAAATGATATTTCAGTAAACTAATATTAATTACTGAAATGAGATCTCTATCATTTAGCACCTTGAACCAAACTAACAGGAAACCATAGTTTCACTTCTTCATCAGAAGCTATAGATGTTCATATCTATGATTAACACTCCCACTCAATTATACTACTGAGTTCTCAAGATGTAAGTATGGGCTAGTCCGTAGGGTAAGCTGGTAACGAACAAGTCAAAGAACTCAAATAATACAATTAGTTAGAATACTAACCACTCAGAATTGAGATTGAATTGACCTATGGTCAACTATATGATATGACTAGAATAGATAATAACAGTATGTTTACTTATCCTATCAATTGTCATATCGGTCCAGTCCGATGTAACAAATACATTCGATCTTATCTACTTTGCTAATGTTATGGAAAGAACATAACACTACAATGTGCAAGTAGATCATATCGTAGATTGGCAAGTCATTGTAAATCTTGTGCACTGACTAATCTTAGGACTAAATTATTTTGAACATATAATCATATTTATATTCCACTGTGATTATGTCACTATAAATACGATTAGCTATATGCTCGGGATTTAATAGAAGTTTATATTAAACAAATAATCATGAAAATAAAACATGTGAGCAAACTGATTGACCAAGTCAAAAAATGATTTCTATTCTTTTATTGATAATAAATGAGATTACAAAGAGATTGGGTTTTAATTAGGGCATAAAACCCCAACAATAGAGAGGATAGGGCAATGGGCACCGGGGTGACTTATTAGTCCCATATCCTAGGGCATGGCCTCGACATGACTTATTAGTCATCTAGTTAGGGTAGCGGGCCCCTGTGTGACAATATAGTCACTTATTTGCATAGAATGCATGCATGAGTATGGTTATTACTGCTAGGCATGCTTATTATGATTATATGATATATTATCAACTGCTTATGAGCCTTGGCTTACGGGTGCTATGTAGTGTAGGCAAGGGGAAAGGGAAGTTGAACCAGCCATGAGTTGGAGAGCTTCGGTGCGACGAGTACATATGCGGCTGCTCAACCACCATGGTCGGGGGTTTCTCAGAGGAACTAGGGTTAAACCCTATTTTCGCTTAGGTCTGCTGGTTGTGACTTTTGAACTGCAATAGACCTTTTAAACATTATATTGGGATCCCATGTATGAACGTAAATATTTTTAATGAAATGGTAATTCCTTTTTTACCAAACATTTTAACACTAAACTTTTAATCACATTTAGTTACACGTTTACAGCCAAGAGACTCGTTTAGAGAGTCTAACACCATTTAATACACACGATGTAACAGTCTTGGCTATGCAGGGCGTTTAATTAATAGTTGCTTAAGTTGTTGATTATGTTGATTATAATGATTTTGAGTCATTGAATAGGTTACGTTACTTAATGATTGCTTAAGGATTGATCATGAAGGTTTTCTTAACACATTATTGTATAAGGTCGCTTTATAGTTGAATGTGTAACTTAAAGGGTTGCTTAATAAGTTACTTATATGTTACTTATAAGGTTTATCTTGGTTGTGGGAAATGGATAGCACTGCAGTTTTACTCCAACGCAATGGGCAATAGGATCAAAACAAAAATTATATCAACTTTGATGTTTATGGACTACTAATTCCAACTAATTGCAACTACAAAAACTTGATTGGTATAATATGCAATGAATTGAAGCTACAACTTGATTCAACATTGTTGACAATAAAATATCAAGTTAGAGATGGATACCCTCCTTTAAAAATAATTGAGGATTCGTAACTGAAGTTCAACATAGAGTCAAAGAAAAAGGAAACAGATATGACAATATTCCCATTGTGTCTCAAAACTGAGATCAACTCAACGGAGCAATTTTTTTTCTCAACTAGGAGTACATCAATGCATAATCAGCTCTATAATGAAGTTGCACAAACAGAAGAAGCAACATCGAATTCAGATGATGAACTAGTTAGTGATTTTTTTGTTGAAGAGGTTGCATACTTTATTGATTATGCAAAACTGGTCTCCAATCAGATTATAGAAAATATAGATGAAAGACACAGAAATAATAAAGAAGAAGTGGTTGCCATTATTGACGATTTAGTCATCTCCAACAACCATCACCAAGAGATCACTTTGTCTCAAATATATAAGGACAAAGAAACATTGAAGAGCATTTTGAGCCATTATGTGATCAACAATCATTTCCAGTATTATGTACAAAAGTCATGCAAAAAGGAGTTGTTTGCCTTGACAAAATTTGTAAGTGGATGTTACGAGCACCAATGAATGGAAACACAAATCAATTCATAATTAGAAAGTTTAGTCACATTCACACTTGTGCTTTGGAGATAAGATTAAAATACCAACATCGAGCGACCTTGACAATCATTGCAGCAATGATCAAGCATAAGATAAATAAGGTTTTTCAATAGTTAATTGGCTCTTTTTGGTTCTTTTTGCTTTCCTAGCTTCATGTTTGCTATTATAGAGCATTTTCTTCACTCTTGCTTCACTAGAAGAAGCAACTGCAGATTTCATATTAGATTTAGAAGTTGGAATATTTGTTTGGGATGGAGGAGATGCAGACGAAAATCGTGTATGAACCATGGCTCCTTAAAGCTGCTGCAACCTGAGAAAAATGGATTAAAATACATCAAAATTGAGCAACGACTAAGTAAGTATTCAACAAATGGTTGGTTACCTCCTTAATTGCTTTCCTTGCTTTTGAAATTAAAAACGGCTTTTGTTTTGTTATAATGCGCGTTTCAAAATGATTCGCCTTGACTTGAGAAAGTTAGATATATGCCTTGTGAGTCAAAAGAATTAATTATTTCATTGAAAATTAATAGTCACAATTAGTATTAACATTACCATAAACTGATTCAAGGAACATGATGTCAAGATAAATGAATAAGGCCATAAGAAATCAAATAAGACCAAATAACACTTATTATTAAGCCATCAAAACAAGTGTATCCAGCTTCCCAAAATTACAGTGATATGCAGAGCTCAATTCTTAGTTGTACAAAAAAAGAATGCTATAGATTTGGTCCATGTAGAATAATTTATTTCATTTTGCAACAAAATATTTTCCACTCTTCAATAAAAGCAATAAATTTACTAATGCTAGAAAGAAATCTAGACATAACAAATATATCATTTTCACTATAACTCAATTTTATCACCAAAACATTGTATACCTTAAAAAAGTTTGTGCCTGCAAATCTTTCACTAACAAGGATCCTGAACTCATTAACAATGCATGAAATCAGTCTCCAAAATCATCCAGCATCCATATAATTTGAAATATTATATATATAACAAAAGAGTTTGAGATTTTGTAATATATCTGCATTGCAATAACTAAACGAAAGTACCTTACACTAATGATACTTCCATTTGATTCCTCTTCTAAAAAGTTAGACAATTGAAAAAACTTACCAATACAAAAAAACTAATAACAAAACCAAGTCATAAAATGTCACAAAACCAAGTCAATCTGGAGAATAACACAAGATATATCACATAATAAAACATATTGTTATAAGAGAATAACACCAACAAGATGATTATAATCATCATATCAATAGAATATATTTTAGAATCTCAACAATCAAATATATCACAACATCAGAAGTGATAAAACAAAGTTTCAATTGAAAGACTTAGTAGAACCAAGCCCAATTTATGAACATATGTGGCTAAAAAAACCAATAATAGAATGAATCGTGGTTGTTTGGAGCTGACGATTTGGACCAAAACCAGTGGGTTTTGCCGAGAAAAGGAGAAGAAGAAAAAGTTGCTTTAATTTGGAACAAAACCAGTCGAGTTTCGTTGTCTTTTGGAGCTTTGATTTAGACCACAACTAGCCAGGTTTTGCCAAGAAAAAGAGAAGAAGAAGAAGAAGAAGAAGAAAATTGAGTCTGATTTTGCAGAGAAAAGGGGAAGACGAAGAGGAGAAAACCGGGTATTTGGTTTAGAAATCATAAAAATGAAAATAAAAAGAATTTATTAACATAAAAATAAAAATAAAAAGGAAAAATACAAAAAATGGGAAACAAGAAAAAATACCGAATAAATGGAAAAAAAGTAAAAATTATTGTATATACAATGATTTCTCTAAATATTATTATTATAATAATATTTTATAACATTTGAATTCATATTAATATAATTAGTAAAAAATTAGGATTATATATTATTATCATAATAATATTTTATAATATTTGAATTTATATTAATATAATTATTATATATCTAGTTTTGTATTATATATTATTATAATAATGATATTTTATAACATTTGAATTTATATTAATGTAATTATTAAATATGTAGTCTTATATTAAATATTATTATAACAATGATATTTGATAGTATTTGAATGTATATTAATATAATTGATAAATGTATATTTTAATTAGTTTTAAAGATATATTTCGTTAAATATTTATAATATTCTGTTAAAGTTAACAAAAAAAATCATTAAAACAAAAAAATTATGATATCTACACACTTTTTATATAGAAGAGATAGTTAAAGAGATAATTTTAAAGATAGTTGAATCTGTTTATTCTATTCACTCAAAAAAAGTTAATAATTAAATAATTTTTTATTTCATGGTTAGTGAGAGAAAATTATTTTTTTAGTTAGGCTTGTTTTAAATTCATAATTGAAATGTTGTAAAAAATTGTTTTTTTTTTTGTTTTGGAAAATAAAAGAAAATGTATAAAAGAATATTCACTAAGAGAATCTTGGAGTTTACAATGTAAAAAATTTGTGAGAGAAAATTTTATTCAATAATTTTTTTTTATTTTGGCTTTTTAATATATTTATAATCATTCTAAATTTTAAAAATTTATATTATATTCAAAATGTATTTTTTCTAAAGAAAAATTTACTAATTTTTTTGTTTAGTTCCAAACAGAAGGTAAGGAAATTACCTTTTATATCTTTTTATATAAAAAAATTTCTTAAATGCACTACTACAACACATGGGAATTCGATTCAAAGCCAACGTACGGACATTCACATTTTGGTTTTAAAATAATTTTCCATGTGATAACTCTATGAAAATATAGTTATCGAGTTCTTTTTGTGCATTAATTTAGCTTTTTTCTCAAGTATCTTTATTTTATTTCAGTGACTTTTATTTAGTTTTGAATAAATGTTAATCTTGATATTTTAATATTAGTGAGTTTTATATGATTTATTTGGTGGTTTTTGGAAAAATAAAACCAACTAGAATTAATTCAAAGTGATCTCAAGAGAATAGAGAATGTGGAATGCAGAGTAATGAGAGAAAAGTAGGGTTTCCCTAATTGTAACCCTAGCTTTTAAAAAAAAAAAGATAAAACCCAACAACCATTGGAGACTCTCTACCCATCTTTCAGCAGCCATTAGAAAGAAAATATCCAAGGCAAATGAAGAAAAAGAAGAGAAAGAAATTGTAGAGTCCAAGAACTTTACTTAGCTAGTTAGATAGTAGTATAATAGTAATAGTAGTAGTATTTTTATGACTGTGGATTTTGGTTCAGACCGGGATTTATTTGGACACTCATAGTAACACTTGTAGATTTTCTAAGTTTAACCTATAGTTTAAGAATATTAATTTTAACCTAATGTTTAATTAATATGACTGATATTGATGTCATATTTATTATATTATAAGGTTTAGATAGACCCAATAAGAAAGTAACACTTATCATGTGTATGTTTAATGAGAATTAAGTATTTTTGAGGAATAAGTTTATTAAGAGTAATATTTGAATATCCTAGAGTCTGTCAGCAGCTTTGAAAACGTTAGAGGACTTAGTCGAGGCTGTTTACTCAATTCAAATTAGGCTGAAAATGTGCAATTTCGTGATTCAATATTCAGCGTATGCCGATATATTGCAGCTATAGGGGGCGATATGTCGCAGTACGGGGATACGAAAAACACGAAATTTCGCACGATCACCTCGGGCATGCTGGCCCAGGCGATATATCGCCTACGAGGGGCGATATATCGGCTCCTTAGTATATTTTTGAAAGTTTTTGAAAATGTTCCCATTCTTAATCTTTAACCTCTTGATAAGTCCAACATCTTTCTGAGCGAGTCTTCAGCCTCTGCTGAACGATAATTCAAATATTTTTCACTTAAAAAGCCATTATTTTTATTCAAGTTAAATGAAGATCTTTTCATCCTTAAACTCTATAAATAGGACCTAGTACCCAGCCATTTATTCATTCATTAAGTTAAGTTCAGAGGCTGCAAGTTGCTAGGTTATTATTGAGAAGTGTAAACACTTGGGTTGGAGATTATAAGCTTAATCATTATAAGCTTACCAAACACTTGTGAAGTAAAGATTATAGCACATTTCAGTTCGAGGTTTGGATCGGTCATATAAGTCTTCAAGGCATTCCAAAACTCTAGTCCATTTATGTATTGCTTTCCTTAAAATTCTTATAGTTTTCTACTCAACATCCTAACTTTATTCTTTATTCTTGGTTAGGAAATCTAAGATCTTGAACATAAGGTTTTTGGTAAGTATATTCTTGATGGTATAGTTCATCCATTTTTCTCATTACTTTTCTTCAATATACTCACCCTGTCATAAATGGTTTTTAGGAGTGTTCCAAGGTCCCAAACCTATTCTCATATCCCGGTAATTTTGGTAAGGAAAATAGGATAGGATTTATGTGTTATGTGTTATGTGTTATGTGTTATGTGTTATATGTTATGATAAATGTTATCTTATGATTATGTGTTATGTAATATGCTATAATATGTATAATTGTAGACTTGGGCATATGACCCATACAACTAACAAGCCCCAATAAATTATGGGCATATGACTTGCTTAGCTAGCAAGCCCCACTAATCTAATGGGCATATGACTTGTTTAGTTTATGGGACCCCAAGTAATAATGGCCATTATAGTACGTGTAACATATGTTTATGGTATATTTTATGTTGCATTATGAATATTATGAATATGATTTATGTGTTAGATTTTCCTTGCTGGGCATTAGGCTCATTCCTTTTTTTTTTGTTTATATGTGCAGGAAAATAGCTTTAGTGACGAGAAAGGTTCTTGGAAGCTTGGGGATGTGTGTTGAGGCGGAATGGAGTCAATGGACCGAGAGTTCGATCAAGGATGAAGTCTTTTTAAATTTTATATGTATTTTTCCGCACTTTATTATGTAATTCATGTTATTTAAAATTATGTTATGTTTTTTTTTTTACAACAATGGGATACCATATCCTACTTATGAATTTTATATAGTTTTAAGCCTTTAATAAAAATATGTTATTTCAAATGTATGTTTTCATAAGTTTTATTAAAAGAATTAGTGTCTATGTATAGTTGTCATTAATGGTCCAAAGTCTAGAGTAGTTGGGTCATTACAGAAATAGAGGAGGTGAAACACCAAAGAGGGAATGACAAAGAAGAAAAGACAAGAAGGGCACCACCCATTTATTAGTTCTTCCTACAATCCTTACTCTTTTTGTATTTCTATTTTCCATTTCATATATTGTAAAGCAATGGATGAACTTATTTTGTGTATTTTTATTACTTTGAGTATGAGCTAAAACTTTTGTAGCTAGGATGATTGATGAGCCTAATATGTGACTTTTGATTCTTCGTTAATGGTAAATTGAGGTTTTATTCATTTAATTGGGTTTATTGTTTATTACTTGCTATTGATTGATCACCACTTGTGAGTAATTGTGTTAATTTTAATTCTGAAAAAGATTAGGATTAATAGACATAAAACATGAATGGTGCAAGATTAATTTTTTTTTATTTTAATTGTGTAATGGTATAGACATATATTGTTACTGTTTTCCATAAAAACTAGCTTGATGACATGGCACAGACAATCAACACATGGCAACCAAGAGAAGACTACAACAGTGTAGACTCTAGTCGACTATCGACCATGTCATAAGAAGTAACTAGAGTTTACCACACAATGATTAATTAGAACATGATCAAGAGCTTCATTCAAGGTAAGGTTGGTCGCACCAATGGCATACTCGGCCAGACTAATCGAATGTTTCATCAAGAATACAAAGTACGACCATCTCAAGCAGATATTTATTATATATTTACCATTTGAAATGTATTATTATTAATTATTTCATTATTTTTTGTCATGCAAGTCATGTAAGGCCCACGACCTATTTTTTAAGATCTCTAAGCCTATAAATAAAGGACTTAGTGCATCATAACTTTCTAAGCTAATATTGTTGGTATTAAAAGTGTAAATCAGAGATATACAGCAGAGAATTAGGTTTTAAAAAATTATTAATACCAGTCAGGATTATACATATGTAGATATATTAAATCACATACAAATAGATTAGAGATTACCTCTTGAAGCCTATCAAATATCCACAAATTTTTTTGTATAAATCAACGATCTTCCAATCCAAATTCTGAAAGCTCACGTCTTGATCTTCCAGATCAATCCTTAAACACACAAGGACATGTTTAGGCACGTAGGATTCAAAAGGTTGATTTAGGACTTTCTAGATGTACTCAACATATGAGATCTAGAAATGTTTGATTGAGAGAATATGTATTGAATAGTTTTTTAGGTTTAGAAAAACTATCGCTTTCTTTTTCAGAGAGAGAGAGTCTGACAATCTATGAAAACTAAATCTTGAAAAGTATCGCTTCTTTTCAGTTTTATAAAGATAATTAACTAATTTAATTAATCTTTATTTTGTTAAAATAAAACTAATCAGTTAGAACCTATTTAATTATTTAATTTAAATCATATTTAAAAAAATAATAATTAAATAAACAAATTATTTGAAATTCAAATCCCAGGGATAGGAAATCCCTATGTGTGGCGCCACACCCATTGTACAGTGAGTGTGTTGACCACACCATTAGGGTTATCCCTAATTTTCTCATATGTTTATTTAATTAACATTTAAGACAATATATTTATTCCAAAATAAATATGAGTTTATTCAAAGTTAATTTTATCTTAAAACATCAGTTTTAAATAAATATATTAATCTAAATAAGATAATTATTAATCTCTCTTTATATTAGTCCAAACATTATTAATATTTATTTTAACCTATAGTTTTTCAAAATAAAAACTATATAGTTAAATAATTAATTCATTCATAATTAATCAATTGCCCATAATTGTCACATAACTATTTTCTTGCCCTGAAAAATTAATTCTTTTGCTATTAAGTCATTCTCTCTACAAATCTTTCTTTTGACATCCTTACCCTTGACAATGTAAGACAGAGGTGATATGGGGACCATGGACCTATAATACGAAGCTCCAACAAACGTGATTAGTAATTAAACTCTTTAATCCAATAATCTTATTTATTAATTTCATAATTACTCCACTATAAATATGTAATGTAATTATACAATTATATTTACAGAGTTTTCTCTTGTAGTCCATTGATATAATCAATAAATGTAGTTTTGTCCTCCATTTATTGGTTCGTTAATTAGAGCTAGTCAATATTACAATTTTACCATTCTAATTACCTCTTGATCCTTTAGTACCATTAATTCACTAGCGAATAATTAATCTATAATCATATTATAGATTTGAACTCAATAACTATTCAGGTCTAGAATTAACCCTTAAGAGAACCAATATTCGATCCGTTAGGAAAGTATGAGTTCCATTATTGAAAATCATGTTCTCAGCCATTCATGATATTGAATCTGCAAAACAAAAGTCATTAGCCTCATTATATTAAGAAACATTAACGAGTGAATCAAAAGATCCAATAAACATAAATAAGAGTTCATGAATACTCATGATTTAGACTGATCTACAAATGATTATCTATTATGATAAGAATTAAATATTTATGTCAAACGGCAAGTTTATAAAGATAATTAATTATCACCAGTCCTGTCATATAGAATCTCTATTATATACAACACATTTACTAAGATGTCTATCCACATTAGTAATCTGAATCTAGATTACTCGCATCATGTATGCTTAGTGAACCGCACTAGTAACCATTCATTAAAGATTCCTTACTTTAATATGTTACTGGCAATTTTATTCATTATATATGATCTTAATTCTCTCGTACTAATACAAAATCATATTTCTATGAATGAATAAGAAATTTTCTTGATATTATTATATAATTAATTCAAACATTAATTATAACATTCAAATATAATAAAATTGTACTTTTATTTAAATCAATAAAATATTTTTACATGCTTTTAGGGCATTAATTCTACAAATATTTTACACATTTTTATACATAGGGCCTTGTATTCTCTAAGACTTACGAAACTCTGTTAACTCTGGTTCATCTGATCATGGGTTTGAGACTTTCTACAATAATAAAAGTGTCTAACTTGACGTAGGTCATTATCAATACTTAGGGCCGAACCACTATATACTCTTGTGTTGTTTACTATTTTGGCTCAGTTCTCTATTTTCTATATCATTTATTTTGCTCAGTGTCGTTGGAAAAATATGTGGTCAACAGTTACCTTGCATAATCTTTGTAGAATTTGTGCTTGAATAATAATTCTTGAAGTTGAATTGGCATGGACATGTGTTTAGTTTAATTAGAGGATTGAAACCATAGCGATTTCGACGAAAGCCTATGAACTAAATTAGAATTCTAGATTAATATTACCCAGTTTACAATGGCATTGCCGCAACATTGATATCAGTTTTGCATATTACGGGAAATTAATTGTTCTAGCTTATCGTTACTTTCTTGTTCTTTTTACTTTTTGATATATTTACTTATCAATTGTTTTGTTCTAAGTTGTTAAGTATTGATTTTACATAATTTGTTGCTAACACATTCGTTATGGAGACGTTACTTATACTTATCATTATATTACTTGTTTGTGACTATGTACACTTGTGCATACTATATTTTCTACAACAAGTTTTTGATTCAGTTGCGGCACCAAAAACTTGTTGTGTAGAATTATAAAGATATGCAAGTGTACACAGTCACAAACCAGTAATAAAGTGATTAATTAAAACTAATATAAAAATATTAAAATTAATATTTATTCGAAACTAAATAAAACTAATTAAAAGTCACTAAAATAAACTAAAAATGCTTGATAAAAAAGCTAAATTTATGTACAAAAAAAGCTAAAGAACTCTATTTTCATAGAGTTTTCACCATGTAGTGACTTACAATGTAAAACATCATATGTTAGTTGGCGCAAAAACAACATGTGGTGTTTATAATAACTCAAATTTCCTAATAAGGCTTAGGACCTTGATTAGGAGGTCGGGATGGCCATAATTGATTTATTATGACATTAAATGATTATATGCATGATTATGTGAGTTATATTATTATATGATGATAAATGCATGCATATGGGTCCACTTTTCATTATCAGGACATTTTGGTAATTTGGCACATTGAGGGCATATTTGTATATTTTCATGCTTGTTGGTGAATTATGAATGAGGCCACATTATAGTGTGAATTTGTTCGAGCTATTCGGCATGAACGATCTTTGAATGTAAGTTAGCGATTTGGTCATAACGGGATTAATTTACTGGGCTCGGGGTGAGCAGGGCCGGCCCTGAAAAAAAATAGGCCTAAGAAGGTTTTAATAAATTTGAAAAAAATGGGTCATTTTGTATATGTAATTTTTTTATGTAATTTTAAATAAAATTAAACTAATATTTAGTAATATAAAATTAAACTAATTTTAAATAAAATGGGCCCTGGGTAGGGGTGGGCCCTAGGCACGGGCCTAGCCCGCCTATGCCCAGGGCCGGCCCTGGGTGAGTCTCGTGGTAATTTGATGATTAGTACATTACTGGGAATTAAAGGGCAATGGGATATGATTTATTAGTATTTGAGAATATTTGGAATAATGAGAATTGGATGACGTTAATTAGAATTAACGGGATAGATGAATTATGATAGTTTTACCCTTGCTAGCCTTTGAGGAATTAAATTAGCCCTAGGGGCATTTTGGTCATTTTACCAATGGATATGTTTAAGTGAGGAAGGCTGTGGAATTTGGCTAAGGCAGCAGCAAAGTAGAGGTTCCTAATTTCTCTCTCCCGATTCATCTTTCTCTCTCATTTCCCATAAGATTTTTGAAGCCAAGCTAGGGAATTCAAGCTTGAGGATTGAAGCTTCAGAGTTTAGGCTTGTGATTAGCAGCTGTAAGGGGTTTAATTCGTGATTGAGGTAAGGTTTCAGTTCAAGTTTCTGGTTCTTGCTCTGTTTTTTAGTTAGTTCTTAGCTTGAGGTTTTGGTCTTGGATTTGGGTTTGGGTTTGTGTTGGTGTTTTGATTGTGTTTGGACTTGGGTTTTGATGAGGTTGAGATGTTGTTGAGGTTTTGGGGTTAAATCATAGGTTTGGATGATGTTTACGTTGGTTTTGAAGCTTGGGGTTCAAAGGAAAACGCAAGGGAGAAAGACCAGAATTTTTTTGGTCTGTCAATGGCGCCCCTGCGCCACTTTTGGCGCCCCAACACTAGGCAGAGGAGAGCAAGGGTGCTCTCTGACTTGGGGCAGCGCCCCAGCGCTACCTAGCAGCGCCCCAGCGCTAGGTTATTTTCAGCAAGGCCCATTTTTAGGGTTTGGGGGGACTTTGGGGGCTCGAGGGATGGTTCCACTACCCCGTTTGTGTGGATTGAAAGTCCAAAGAGCACGAGAGTGGTCTTGAGAGCAAGGTTTAGATTATGAACCTTTTATCATTTTTTTTATTAATGAGATTCCATATTTGGTTATGACCGTTAAGGAATCAAAGGATTGATCGTTCTCAAGGATCGTTTTTAACTCATTTCTCGCTCGAACCAGAGGTAAGAAAACTGCACCCAATATGTGATGCATGTGATGCATAGATACATGAGATTAAGGCATGGCATGAATGTTGAATATGAGATTGATCAGAGCTTGAGTCTCTGTAATTGTGTATGATTACAATCATGCTTCTGATTATTGATTAAGCATGTTGAATGCCTTATATCTGTATATTTGACATATGATATATGTCTGTTTGCATTACCTCATTGAGGAAGCACTGACTTATTAGTCAGGGATCGACATTGGTGTCAGTATTGATTGTGAAGTTGTGACTTATCAGTCAAGATCAGCAGTAGTACTGAGCACTGGTCGTATAGTATTTGCTTATGAATCAAGAACGGTATTAGCGTGTTTAATGCAAGCCGAAAATATTAGATCTAATCGACGTAAGCATTATCATCATAAGCATGAAATGCTTGACCGACCTTAAGTTCGATGAGAACTAAAAGAGCTTGTCTAGTCTAAAGGCTAGTTACATAGAGCCAGGGCTATAAGCTCAGGTGACTGATACGTCACATGGCTAGGAGGGCGTGGGACCTCAGAGATAGACTTATCAGTCATCTATACAGAGATAGACTTATCAGTCATCTAAACAGAGCATGACTTATTAGTCGTCTATTCAGAGAGAGATTTATTAGTCGTCTACCTCAGAAAGACTTACTAGTCATCTACCTTAGAGCGAGAGACTTATTAGTCATCTACTTAGAGCGCAGGACTTCACATACATTTATTTGTACCGTCTTGCATGCATGAGTAGGGTTATTACTGGTAGGCATGCCTATTGTGATTTGGTGACATGTTATTACCTGTTCATGAGCATATTGAGTTTTCTTGTCGAGCTTCGGCTCACGGGTGCTATGTGGTGCAGGTAAAGGCAAAAGAAAGCTAGATCATCCTTGAGTTGGATAGCTTAGGTGATGATGTGTACATATGCGACTGCTCGACCACCATAGTTGAGGGTTTAAAGAGGAACTAGGGTTAAACCCTATTTTGCCGCTTAGGTTGGCTGGTTGTAAATATTTTACTGTAATTAACCTTTAAATTATATTTTGGGATCCCAATGTATACAGTAAACATTTTAGTAAAATGTTGTATCCTTAACCAAAAATTTTAACCATAAACTGTTAATCATACTTAGTTGCACGATTATGGCCAAATGACTAGATTAGCGAGTTTAGCACTATTTAAATGCACACTGTAACAGTCCCTAGGTAGTAGGGCGTTACAATGTTGGTTGTTAAATAAACATCATATGTTGGTTGTTAAATAAACATTTAAGTTTTTTTTTTCTAAGAAATCAATATGTGAAAACAATAAAATTATAAACCTATCATAAAACTTGCCAAAACAATGTCTGATAAATAAGTCAAATAGTTTATTTTATCAACTAATACGTATTATATGATCATATTTATAAACCAAATAGTCGTAAATTATAAATGAGTAATGATATGTGCACCCAAAATATGTACCTAAATATTACACACAGTGACGTGTTACTGCTTTTTAAAATAGTGGGTCTCAGTTTTAATAAATATGATTGGCTAGGGTAAACTGTTATATCACTGTATGCAATGTTTGAGTGTATATTTTGAGTGCACATATCATTACTCATTGTAAATATACCACAAAAAATACAAAATAAAACAATAAACTAAAAATTTATAAAACGAAGTTCAAAATCACGAAGCAAATAAATATAATGGTAGACAATAAAAAAAAGGAAGTAAATAAATGGGTTGTGAATAAAATCTTGGATGTAGACAGTAAGTTTCCTTTTTCATTAAGACTGAAAAAAAATCTCATTTTAAATTAAATTCATCATGTAATTAATATATTATATAAATGTTAACCATTTTAAAAATCGTAATAAAATATTATGAAAAAAAACTATAAAAGTGGGATAAGAATATTTTTTGTATTAAAAAGTGTGATTTTCCCTAAATGATATTTATTAAACTGATAAAAGTATTGCTGCAAGAAAACTTAGTTTACTGTACATAAATTATGACTGTTGACTGGTTTTTCCGTCAACTGCAAACTAAATATAAAGCTTAAAGAATAAAGAAATCAAACATCAGATTTTACGTGGTTCAAGCTATTAATTAGGCCTAGTCCACAAGTTAATTGTATTAAGAATGAAGAACTTACAAAGCTCAAGTTCTCTAAGAAATTAGGCTGCGTCTTTACATGCATTAAAAAGTGGGATCCCTTTACAAGTGATATCCTAGCCCTATTTATAGGCAGCTAAGCAGATTAAGCTCATTAATTAGAGTTGATTACAACAATGTTCCCATAATGAGATTAGTTATACATAAATGAAGATTTATTTCCCATAAAATAGGTATGTGGGCCCCATTAAGTATTTGGCAGACCTAATACGAGGATGTCAAACCCAATGCTTTATTGGAAAAAGAGTTTTCTGGTACTTGTGAGAGTGGTAGTTGCATGTTTCTTCATGTCAAGTGGCGTCTTAGGACATATCCCTTGACGCTTGTATAGAATTGACAGTACGATCTCTACCGCCACTAGAGTTGTCAAGCAGGTGTCTGTGGTCCCGAATACCTTTCTAGTTGACACTTGGCAAGAGTGTTCTCCTTCCTTGGAGGAAAAGTTCTCCGGGTTTAATAATGGTTTCGAGGAGCTCTAGAAAGCCACTCTCTGCCTAGGTTTTCGAGAGGTGACTCTTAGTGATACCCTGCCAGACATATTTTTTGATAGTGATGTGAACAACACCCGCAGATTAAGTTCTAGCTTTCGAGGATGACTAAACGACATAATCCATTTAGTCCATGTTGTCGTATACAAAGAAAACACGGAAAACAATTACTATTTCTTAAATCCTTTTATAGTTATTTATTAAGATTTCTTTTGAATTTATGGGAGGCTATTTTCTTTGAATTATATATATATATATTAATATATTTACAATTTTTTAATGGATTTTTACGGTGCTAAGTTTTTTATTTTTTCTTATTTAAAAAAAAATAGTTTCTAAATCATATACAAAAGGTGCAATCACACACTAATCATATGGCAAAAGTATATTAAATATGTATTAAAAATAAACTAAAAATACACCAAATGACAAAAAATTAAAACAATTATATCTTCGTATTCCTCCGATTTCGACTCTTTCATTATCCTCAAACTAAACCCAAACCCAAAACTGAAATCGTTGTGTCCTCCTCCTTTGTCCTTTTCCCTTATGTACTTTCTTTCTCCCTTCTTTTTTCTATTCTTTTCTTCCTCTTTCTAGGTATCTTCCAGGGGTAAATCAAGGTATGAATCTCTGATTTCGGTTGGTGCCTCCATTTCTTTAAGCTAGGGTACAAAGAAAAATTATAAAAAGACATTTTTCTCCCCCTTTTTGTTCTTCTTACATGCCTCTCTTTCTTTTCCCTTGCGATAGCATTTTTTTATTTTGCTACGGCAAATTATAAATTCTTGCATGCACACACAACTAATTATTACATCATTTTTACTTCTCTCCTTCACATTTTAAATTCACCTTATGCACCATTGTTTTTCATACTTCTCAACTCTAATCATGAACAAGTATAAACTCAACTGAAAATCAAACTATAAAAAAAAAAATAGCTCAAAAGATAGACAATTAATTTATAAATAAAAAACTCTTCTTTGTTGTAAGTTTTAAATTCTAAAGTGATAAAGATGTCACAAGAATCAACCATTTATAAGAGGAAATCAATTGTAATTAATTAGATTAACTCTTTTAGTTGCCCATTTATATATTTAGGTTGTTACCTATTCTTTTAGTTAATCTTTTATGTTTATTAATGTATTGTGTATGAATATATGCATCTATCAATGAAAAGACTTGTGTTATAATTCATAAATTATGTCGCTCTCTAAACTTCTATAAGGTACCAAAAAAAATCCATAGCTTCATATACTTTCTCTAGCTATTTCCATTTTATCCTTACCATTTTCTCCTCTCACTACCCATATAAATTCACGGTAAAATGCCTCTCACGGGCTGTCCTCTTCCTTTCATTTCACTATTGTAAAAAAAAAAAAACTCTCCTATTTTCTAACTGTAATCTTATGTATTTACCATTTTTAACCCTTCATTCTCTCTTATAGTATCATATTCTCACATTAAAAAAAACTTGATTCTTTTTTTCTTTTCCCCTTTTCTTGTTCCTTTCTTTATATATACTCTAATATTTTTTTTCCTTCTTGTTATTCTTCTCCCACTTTCCCAACTTTACCCTCCCAAAATTCTTCTGGAATACTTTTCTTATTTACCATATCTAATCTTCCCAATGTTACTATTATTAATATTGTTATTCCAAAAATAAACCTCACCATGATTTTATATATAATCTCTTTTTCCCCTTTCTTTTCCTCGCTTTCCATCACAATTTGTTCTACTCGGTGGCAGTTTCTCTCTACAAAGGTTTAGAACGAGTTCATTTTCTTGTGATCAAGCACTTGCCTATTGAAGAATTTTATATTTTTCAGACCAAATTAACTGTACAAGTTCTGGATTATCAAAATAGAGAGCAAGTTTAGAGTAAGTTGCTACATGTTACGCATGTCTCAAGCAAGAATAAACTTGCTGACGTTCTTACCAAACTTTTAGCACATCATAATTTCACATACAACTTTCAAGATTTGACTTTTTTTTCGACTATGCATCTTGTGGGAGCATAATAAAGATATCACAAGAATCAACCATTTATAATAATGAAATCAATTATAATTAATTAGATTCACTATTTTAGTTACCCATTTGTATACCTAAATATACCCATTTTTTTAGTTTCTCTTTTCTATTTTTTGTATTATGTATAAATATGTGCACCTATGAATGAAAATGCTTGTGCTATAATTCATAAACTATGCCTCTCGCTAAACTTTTACACAAAGTACAGTAGACAACTCTATACTTTAGAGTTATCATAAATAATGTATTAATTCACAAAATAAAATTATTATTTAGGCCCCTCAACTTAAACCTATTATTAAGTTTAACTTTATATTCTATTGTATTAAATGGACAAAACTGATCCATCTGTATATTTTTTCTCAAAATTTTCTTTAAAAAGCCAAAAATACTTCTTCCTTGCCTGTGACTAATTGTTGAAGTAAAAAAATCTACATTTTTCCATACACCCAACAAAAAAATATGTATATATATATATATATGTGCACTATAAGGCAGACGAGCATGAATTGTCTGAAGAATATTTAGGATTGCAAAGTTATATTTGTGTATGGTTTTTTACTTTAGATTTTTGTTTACTTTGAACACTTTGTTTTTGGTTTAATTTTCTCTTGGTTGTATAATCTTTGGATCTTATGAGGTGTGGTCCTCAATTATAAGAATATTATAGGAATAGCATTGCCCATTCAAAGAAGTTTGAAGAAGAGAATGTTCAAAACAAGTGTGTTGAACGTGTTGGAAAGGTTACTTGGATTGACTCCTGACCGTGCCTTTGGGTGGGAGACTTCACCTTCCTTATTGACGTTTTATCATATAAGGTTTTTAATTTCAAACGAATCTATGCCATATTTTAATTTTACTGATGAAATATGAAGCTACTAGCTAGTACTAGACAAGACATTTTAACAAATACAAGCACCGGTCGTTAGGAAGGGCTCGCCTTCTTTTTCTTTTTCAGCCATATTTGAAATTTAAGTCTTTTGGAGTATTTTAATTAATTTGGTTAAAGAATGGCTGCCACTATGCCATATTTTGTTTTGTTTTCCAGTTGTCCCTAGACAAGACCCCATAACATTAACAACAATATATGCACGCCCATAGTACTTATAAGACCACGGTCAAGTTTGTGGTGCCAAGATTATATATTTCAATTATACAACGCTTATACTATTTTAGTATTTCTTATTTGTTTCAATACTAACTTATATATTTCTATTTGTTTTTAAATAACAGGTGCAAGTAAACTTGCAATGTGATGTTTACTTAGTTTTATATAAAAAAAATTATTAATTATTTTTATTAAGTTTTTATGATTGTGATATAAATTTTAAATAAATAAACAATATTACATAAATAAAAAAAATTAAATCAAAACATTGTTTATGTTTTTTTTAAATAATATAATAACATTTTAGATCATGAACTACCATATTTTAGGTACAAAACATTCGTGATATTATTCAAACCACACATTAATGATTGGAAAAAAAAAACTTCTTCATTCTTGATAGAAGATAAATTTTATTCTAATTTCTTAATTAGTTACACAGTCATATTATTTGTACACACAACACTTATACGTAATGTATTTATTATGTATTATATTGTTGACGTCGTTTTTCGTCAACAGTGAAAGAAGAGCACATAAACAATAACTAGTAATGGCCAATAAAAATATGATAATACAAAACACGATTTTTTACGTGGTTCAGCAGTTAAATCTGCCCAGTCCACGAGTCTTTTTTATTAAGCTCAAGATGACCTCTGAAAATTCTTCAATGATGAATTCTTCAGAGTTTTCTCTCAAGATTCAGAAATTCGGTCCTTTACAATGATGCATGACCTCTCTATTTATAGAGAAGATTGCAGAATACTATCCCACATATTTTGGGTAGTTACTCTTTTTTTGCAAATAAATCAAATGGCTTTAAATGCCTGTAATCCGATATAAAAGGAAACGTCCCCTGAAGACCAGGGGGCGTATAACTAATCAAATAATATCCCATGATTTTAGGGGATTTACAGTAATAAATGTAGACCACGTCTCTTATGGACAACACTTGTAGATGTTCAAGATTATTATCATATATCTCCAAGGCCTTATTCTCCCAGGTCTCTCATCAACGTTCGAGCTAATGACATCTCCCGAGGTCACATGGCTTTCGAGATTGTTCGCGCGTCAGGCTCGGAACCCCTGATCCGAGGTCATCCCTGAGGGTAGATGCATCTCGGGAGCTCCCCTTCGAGATCGTGTGGGTTCGAGGCTACCATATTCGAAGTCGTCTCAGCTTTGCAAGCTCGATGTCTAGTCTTGAAACATACTTCAGACTTTACGAGTTCATTCGCTGCGAATCCATCTTTCTAGGTCACATTTATCATGGCTCGAAATCTGCGTATAACATCTTGCCCCCTCAAAAGTATTTGTTCGAATCCTAAGAGAAGGAAACTTTTGAACTACTTTCTTCGGGAACCGTACCGTCACACACTTGAGAATGGACACGCGTCGGTTGGATATTGCTCATTTATGGTACTTGAGTACCTTGGAAACCTGCCAACGATCATTCGTCTGCCTCCTTTTTGGTACCATCATGTCATTGACCCCTGACCATTGGATTTCATGAGGATTCTGGCCAATGGCCCAGATTAATCCTTTTTATCACTTTTCTCCCTTTATATATTCAAGGTCTTCTCCTTCCTCTTATTTTACACACATCAGAAAAAAAAAAAAAAAAAGAAAGGACGAAACCAGTGGCCATCCCAGAATACTTCTTTCTTGTGCATGTTCTCTCAGCCGAAAAAACAAAGGACTTCCGGTTTGTTCGAGTCTGTGAGCTCATATTTGCAGCCTCTCCTTCAGTCAGCAATTTCTCTGCAATCGCCATTATTGTGTAAGTGTCCAATCTTTGTTTTCCCTTATCCCAGTTTTTGTTCATATTGTTCTTGTTATTTCTGTGAATGTACTAGTTTATTTTCTTAGTACGATACGTTAGGGAATTTTTTGGCCGATAGGCTTTCATGTTCACGTCTCCATACTGGGTTTTCATCACTGGTTCCATACCCAGTTTTGGTGTTTGAGCAAGATCTCTTTTTTTCTGGGTTTTAAAATTTTAAAAGACATATCTTGTACACCAAGATATCGGGTATAAAACCTTGGCAATGCACGATACCCAAGGTTACCTTTTCTGGTTATCCGCCACTCTCTTTCCCCTGATTTTTGGGATTCTCACAAAAAAAATGGTCTACTCTCCTCCCTTTCTCGTGGAACGCACGTTCTGAATCTTTAACAAGGGTCTTAGTATCGAGCTTGTTTTGTTCCTAAACTCCGAGCTCGTCCTATCGAGCTCGTATTCTTGCATGCATGGCCCTCACCATTTTTTCTTTCTCGCTAGATGTCACAGAATCTGGAAAGACGGTGGGGGTCGTTGCTGGCAATCCCTTACTCGCCAAAAACCCCGAGCCCGGAATCGTTGTTTGCTCGGAATCAACGTCGAATTCGTGAGTACGAGCTTGCGCGTGAGCAGGAGGATATTCGAGCTCATTATCGCCGCCAAATAGACGAGGTCATAGAAAAGAAGAGGAGAACTCTTCAGGAGGCCCTTTATCCAGAGTCCAAATCAGGGCCTAGGCCGATCCCCCTCAACCCCGCATTAAAGGTCACCGTCGCGTATAGTCCAGGAGAACTTCAATTTTCATTGATGGGGGAGCCTTCTTCCTCGCAGCCGAGGAAAGAAATCTTCGAGGCCGAGCATTATTGGAGCTCGGTTACCTCGACAAGTCAGATATCTGACATTCTGGCCCTCCATGGCCTCAGGTTGTCAAGTTCTTTGCAGTGTCGAGCACCGGCCACTCACGAACGAAGCTGTTACGCCCCCGGGGATCGTGACAACAGGCTGAGATACGCGGCATGGAGCCAGGAACACATGAAGGCGGGGGCGCTGTTGCCTTTGAAGTCTTTTTTCAAGGACTTCACAGATTTTGTTGGGTTGGCTCCGTTCCAGCTCAACACTAATTATTACAGGGTCCTGTCAGCCCTAAGGTCGTTATACCACGAGCTGAAGTGGGAAGGACCTTCACCTCAGGAGATTTTATATCTCTTTTATCTGAAAAGCAACCCCTCCCAAGCTCGGGGAGGAGATGGATTTTACTATCTTTCGAGCTATCCCAAAGAGAAAAAGGTCTTTGAAGATCTCCCTAATCATCCACCTGATTTCAAAAAAGCCTTCTTCTGGATAGATGGCCTGTCCCCGTCTCGATACTCCTCATTCAGGCGGATTCGTAAGTATTCTAGTTTTCTTTATCTCTGTGCTCGGGATTTTAGCTGTAAGACCCATACTTAGTTGAAATGTGTCTTGCTTTCCAGTCAATTTTTAGCGTCCTACTCCTGACGAGGCAATGAAGGGGCATAGAGAGACCCTGCTCCAACTCCCTCATGGCAGGAGGTCTCTCTTGTACCTTTTACATGAAGATAAGCTCCGAGACTGCGGACTTTTGGGAGAGGGCCAGTCCACCTTTGACTGGTCCAATAAAAAGTATGAACATTGGGAGCAGGTGCCTTTGCCCACAGGCGTCCTTCCTCCGAGGAGAGAGGTGAGGCCCCCACTTCCAGTTCGCAGAAGGAGTCCGCCATCGGGGAATGAGGCTAATGACGAAGCCTCGAGTTCAGACTCGGATGAAGGTAAAGCCATCCTTACCTCGAGAATGTGGTCCCCCACCTTACTAAAGCATAAACCCGATAGGTTAGTTTCATGCCCGTATGATAGATACCACTTCTACATATGGAGTTGGGTAGATGATCGTGTTCATAGGTTTGATAGTTGGCTCGGGAAGTATGACACCATGTATACTTCAGACGAGGTGTGGAACGGGATAGCTGTCCAATATGGGACCAATGATTATAGGGACCTTTCGAGGTTGACGTCCACCTATAGGGAAGGTACTCCCCTCACCTCTTCTGAAGATGGGGGAATTTCATGGCCCCCGAGCTCAAGCTCGAGGGGGAGTTCCAGTTAGGTTTCTTCTATCACTACTTTGTATATCTATGCGATCTTGAATCACATTTTATATTATTCCCTCTTTTTGTTATGATTCACATTGTGGTGTGACTGCGCAGGCAAGATGGACTCCGACCTTGACAACATCATCGAGAGTGGTGGCGCCAAAAGGAGTAAGCGCCCCAGGGCGGGGTCGCGAAAGGTGGACCGGCCTGCCAAAGTCCCCAAGAGGGCCGAGAAGACACCTCCTCCCCCAGCTCCGCCTGTTACCAGTTCCATCACGGCGCCGTCTTCGCAGGTCGGTGCCTTAACCGTGGCACCGACTTCGCAGGTCGATGCTTCTATCACAACCGGGCCCCAACTTCCTGTAGTGGTTCGGCCGACACTCGGTCCACCTCCTAGAAAGCCTTCTGCTTCTCGAACTCAGAAGTTGTCAGTTTCTACCCACATGGAGGAGTATGTAATTGACAATGCAGCTGGGTCCCATGGGTCTACGCTGGGCTCGGATGTTATGTCCCGAATCGGCCAGAGCTTTAGCAGTCTCAAAGCTCCTCAGTGGCAATACTTGAACAATGCCCGAGACTGCACCGCCCTCTATGAGAAGAGTATCGAGCTTGCTGCCGCGGTTAGTTTTCTTTTACTTCTTAGTTATAATCACACCGACCTGGCGCTAATGACGATTTTTTCTTTTGTCAGTCTCTTGCCTTTACTGCCCAGCTGAACTATAAGTTGAACAATGAGATCCATTCGAGCAAAAGCAAGTGATGACCTGAAGGCAGCAAATGCAAAGCTTGAGGCAGGAGCTAAGGAGCTGGAGGCCAAGGCATCCGAGCTTGGGAAGCTGAAAGCTAGGCTCGAGGAGCTTGAGAAGGAGAATTCCAAGCTCGCAGAACTTGAGAAGGAGAACGCTCGGCTCCAGGAGGCCAACAAAAAGTTCGAAGAAGATAAGGTCGCCACCTTTGATATTATTGAGGGTGAAAAGGCTCGTCTCCTTGCTGAGTATAAAGAGAAGAAGGACCAGGCGGTTGATTCGGCCATGTACAGAATGTGGGCCAACAACGAAGACCTGGATACCAACTTCTTAGGCCCTCTCGAGGTGAAGCTTCTTGATAAGTGGAATGCTCGGCTTGAGGCGGAAGAGGCTGCTCGGGAGGCCACCTCCGAGGGAGCTCGGAAGGATAGTCATGCTATTCGTCCTGAGGGGTCCGGTGCTGCTGATGCTGAGAAGGCCAAGGAGACTCCTCCTTCTTGAATCTGATCTCGGGGAAATCTTATCTCGGGGCTGCGTCCCCTTATTTTTGTAATTACTTTAATTTATGCCCACAGGGCTGATACAATTTCTTTTTATTATTTTTTTTTTATAAACTTACATCTGCTTTACATTTCTTGGCTCGAAATATTTTGCATATTTTATATGAATGAGTTTTTTATGTTTATTTCTTCATACAAACATAGTTGGGATTTAGGCTCGAAACTCGATGCATCCATGCATTGTTTGTTCGAATTATCCGCTTCCGATCTCGTTATTCATCAAGGTCGGATATTACTTTAACCATGAACTCGAAAGTACTTGTATGGTATGTAATGTGAATGGTTTAGTGATATCTTATTGCTTAGTTACTTTTCCTCATCCTCGGCTATCTCCCCGAGGTTATGAGTTCGAAACTATTTTTCTTTAAGATATTCCAGCCTCGATCTCGACTTATTTCGGAGTAGGTTTAAATTCCAACTCGTCGATTAGTTTTAGCTGGTTTGTTCCAAACCTATTAAGTTTGCACATCTGGTTAAATCCAAACGTTATTATCTTTTGATAATTTGGTTGTCCAAACTATCTAAGCTCGCGTATCTGGTTATGTCCAAATACTTTTATGTTTTTGATAATTCGGTTGTCCAAACTATCTAAGCTGCGTATCTGGTTATGTCCAAATACTTTTATGTTTTTGATAATTCGGTTGTCCAAACTATCTAAGCTCGCGTATCTGGTTATGTCCAAATACTTTTATGTTTTTGATAATTCGGTTGTCCAAACTATCTAAGCTCGTGTATCTGGTTATGTCCAAATACTTTTATGTTTTTGATAATTCGGTTATGTCCAAACTATCTAAGCTCGCGTATCTGGTTATATCCAAATACTTTTATATTTTTTATTTTTTATATCAATGGTATATATACCAATAATGCCCCCTTAATATCCTATGAGTGTGACCATAGGTTATTAAATTAAGAGAGATTTGCAAAAATAAAAAGAGATAACATATTGAACGAAATAGATCTTTATTTGATGGAATTCAAAAGCAGACAAACTACTACAGATAATCAAGCATGGTTACAAGCAACACACTTCCTACACTACTGATAGTAAGGTCTAAGGTGTTCGCCATTCCATGCTCGCGGTACCAGGCTCCCATCCAATCTCGCCAGATTGTAAACACCGGTCCAGATGACTGACTCTATCTGGTATGGTCCTTCCCAATTCGGTCCGAGCACACCAGCTGCCGGATCACGTGTTGCCAAAAATACGCGTCTTAACACTAGATCTCCCACACCGAATCTTCGATCTCGAACCCTTTTGTTGAAATACCTGGTAGCTAGCTGCTGGTAGGCAGCGTTTCTTAACTGGGCCTCTTTTCGTTTTTCTTCAATCAAGTCTAAGGTCTCCTGGAGCTGAGTGTGGTTTGAACTTTGATCGTAAATCTGAGTTCGGATCGTTGGGATTTTGACCTCAATGGGCAACATTTCCTCGCAACCGTATGCTAGAGAGAACGGGGTATGTCCCGTTGATGTTCGAGCTATGGTCCTATATCCCCATAGGACTTAGGGTAATTCTTCGGGCCACCGTCCTTTCGCCTCCTCCAACTTTTTCTTCAGAGAACTTTTGAGAGTTTTGTTCACAGCCTTGACCTGGCCATTCGCTTGAGGATGAGCTACTGATGAAAAACTCTTTATTATGTCGTTCTTTTCACAAAAGTTGGTGAACAAGTCGCAATCGAACTGGGTTCCGTTGTCGGATACGATCTTCCTCGGCACCCCATATCGGCACACGATGCTTTTTACTACGAAATCAAGGATCTTTTTTGAAGTTATAGTTGCCAACGGTTCAGCCTCCGTCCACTTCGTGAAGTAATCCACGGCGACTACAGCATATTTTATTCCGCCTTTGCCAGTCGGGAGAGAGCCTATGAGGTCGATGCCCCATACCGTGAAAGGCCATGGGGAAGTCAACATGGTCAACTCGGATGGTGGAGCTCGGGGAATCGTGGTGAATCTCTGGCATTTGTTGCATTTCTTCACGTACTCGAAAGAATCTGTTTTAATAGTTGGCCAGAAATATCCTTGGCGTATGATCTTCTTGGACAGGCTATGCCCCCCGGTGTGATCTCCGCAGAACCCTTCATGAATTTGTTCAATGATCTTCTTAGCTTCGGGCGGGGTTACGCACCGAAGTAACGGCATGGAATATCCCCTTCTGTATAGCTTTCCGTCCAAAATGGTGTAACGGGGAAGTTGATACATCAACTTTCGAGCCTGGTTCCGGTCTCTTGGAAGGACTCCGTTCTCGAGATATTCAACTATTGGGGTCATCCAGGTGGGTTCTGTTTCGATCATACACACATCTTCCTCCTCTGGATCATTAATGCTAAGAGCCGATAGGTGTTCTATGGGCACAACGTTCAGTTCTTCATTTTCAGCGGATGTGGCGAGCCGAGCTAAGGCATCTGCATTTGAGTTCCGCTCGCGGGGAACCTGTTCGATTGTATAAAATTCGAAACACTCCAATGCGGATTTTGCCTTCTCCAAATAAGCTGCCATTCTCGTGCCGCGAGCCTGGTATTCTTCCAAGATTTGATTTACCACAAGCTGGGAATCGCTGTAGCAATGTACAGCTCTAGCTTTGAGCTCCTTTGCTATACGAAGTCCCGCGAGTAAAGCCTCGTATTCAACCTCATTATTCGACGCTTCGAAACCAAATCTCAAGGCAGAATGAAATCTGCTCCCTGCGGGGGTAACCAAAATGACCCCTGCCCCCGCTCCATTTTCGTTTGATGAGCCGTCGATGTAAAGTTTCCACAGCTCGTGGGCCGGGGTTATTACCTCGTCGTCGGCTATGCCAGTACATTCCACTATAAAGTCCACCAATGCCTGTGCCTTAATGGTCGTTCTCGGGTGGTAGGTGATCTTGAACTGTCCGAGCTCAACTGCCCATTTAAGAAGTCGACCTGAAGCTTCTGGCTTAGACAAGACTTGCCTAAGTGGTTGATCAGTCAACACATGGATGGGATGCGCTTGGAAGTAGGGGCGGAGTTTACGAGATGAATGAATTAGACTAAGCGCCAGCTTCTCCATCAGGGGGTATCTTGACTCTGCCCCTAGTAATCTTTTACTGATGTAGTAAACGGGTCTTTGTACCTTCTCTTCCTCTCGAACGAGCACTGCGCTTATTGCGTGTTCGGTGGTTGAGAGGTATAGGTACAGAGTTTCTCCCGTTTCAGGTTTTGACAGGACGGGTGGTTCCGCAAGGTGCTTTTTGAGCTCCTGAAAGGCCAGCTCGCATTACTCCGTCCATTCAAATTTCTTACCTCCTCTCAATAAGTTGAAAAATGGAAGACCACGATCCGTAGATTTCGAGATGAATCTGCTTAGGGCTGCCATCCTGCCAATCAAACTTTGGACATCTTTGTGCCTTCGAGGTGAGGGCATGTCAATCAGGGCCTTGATCTTGTCGGGGTTGGCCTCGATTCCACGAGAGTTCACGATAAAGCCCAGAAATTTTCGTGAAGACACCCCAAAAGTGCACTTCTGAGGATTTAGCTTCATTTTGTATTTCCGGAGTACGCCGAAGCACTCTTCGAGGTCATCAACATGGTTCTTGTTGAGTTGAGATTTGACAAGCATTTCATCGACATAAACTTCCATGTTGTTTCCTATTTGTTCTGAAAACATCATGTTCACGAGCCGTTGATATGTGGCCCCAGCATTCTTGAGCCCGAATGGCATGACATTATAGCAGTATAGCCCCTTATCCGTGATGAAGCTCGTATGTTCTTGGTCGGGGGCATGCATGGGAATCTGGTTATATCCAGAATAGGCATCCATGAAGGACATCAGGCCATGCCCCGTCGTGGCATCCACGAGCTGGTCAATCCTTGGCAATGGAAAACAGTCTTTCGGGCAAGCTTTGTTGAGATCTGAGTAGTCAATACAGGTTCGCCACGTCCCATTGGGCTTTGGGACCAACACCGGATTGGCTACCCAGTTAGGGTAAAAGGCATCCCTAATGAATCGGTTTGCCTTTAACCTGTCAACCTCCTCCTTTAGTGCTTTCTTTCTATCTTCGCTTTTGTTGCTTCGGGGGGAAGCTTTTGTCTATATTCAGTGTGTGGCTTGCTATATTCGGACTTATTCCCGCCATGTCCGAGTGCGACCACGCGAAGACATCCTGGTTTTTCTTCAAAAAGCAAATTAATTGCTATTTTGTCTCATCTTGGAGGTGTTTTCCGACCTTCACCTTTTTCGAGGGATCGGTTTCCTCGAGCTGAATTTCTTCGAGCTCCTCTAAAGGTTCGAGGTCAACTTTCTCCTCAATCCTTGGATCAATCTCTTTGTCAATCTCTAAGACCGTTCTGTCTTTGTTTTGAATGATGGCGAGTGCTTGTGCACTCGTCTATTTCTTTCCTCTCAAGGAGATGCTGTAGCATTCCCTCCCTGCTAATTAATCTCCCTTCAATGTTCCGACTCCGCTAGGGGTTGGGAACTTAAGGGCCAGATGCCTTACTGATGAAACTGCCCCCAGCCCGACCAGGGCGGGTCTCCCGAGCAGCACATTGTAGGTTGATGGTAAGTCTACTAACACGAACTCCATCATCTTGGTTGCTGAGACTGGGTAGTCTCCCAAGGTCACGGGGAGCTTGATGGATCCCATGCAGGCGGTCCCTTCTCCTGAAAAGCCGTATAAAGTAGTTGCACACGCTTTCAGGTCGCGAAGGGAGAGCCCCATCTTTTCGAGGGTTGCTTTATAGAGAATGTTGACTGAGCTCCCATTGTCTATGAGAACTCGGTGGACCCTTTTATTGGCCAGCTGGAGAGTGATGACCAGAGGATCATGGTGAGGAAACTGGACATGGGACGCGTCATCCTCAGTGAAGGTTATTGGTTGTGTTTCAATCCTCTGGATTTTTGGAGCCCTAGGTTCGGGTTCATAAGGAGACCCATCCCCAGTCTTTAGCTCGTTAACGTATCTCTTTTGGGCAATCCTGCCTACTCCTGCGGGATGAGGCCCTCCCGAGATGGTTATTACATCCTCTCCATCTATCGGCGGGGGCCTATCCTCTTCCCGAGCTCGGGAATTATTGCTTTGTGCCATCGGAGGCGCGGCTACTCTTTGGCTCGCGGCCGCCTGACTAGTACTCTGGTTTTTGACATATTGCTGGAAGTAACCTCTTGAGATCAATCCTTCGATCTCGTCCTTCAGTTGTCGACATTCATCGGTTGTATGCCCGATGTCTCTGTGAAATCGGCAATACTTACTGGAGTCCCTCTTGGATTTTTGATTTCTCATCGGGTCCGGACGCCTAAAGGGGACCTGGTTTTCATTAGCCAGGTATATGTTCTCCCGAGACTCATTGAGCTCGGTGTATACTCTATACACGGAGAAATATCTCTCCCCTTTCTTTTTCTTTCCTCCCTCGGCTTCGGGGTTACTCCCTTCGTTCTTTTTCCTCTTGGAGGGGTTTTCCGCGACAGGCTTTGGAGCTGCTGGGTCCGCCAAGGTTGAGGCAGAGTTGACGTTTATCGTTGTAGTTTCGGGCTGGGAAGTCACATTAAGTGTCGACCTCGCTTCCTCTACATTGACAAACCTCTGCGCTCGTCTGTTAAACTCAGTTATGGACCTCACTGGTTTTCTTTGCATGTCGTCCCAAAGGGCACTCCCCGGCATTATGCCGGCTTGGACAGCCATTAGGTGTCCACTATCATCCACGTTCCGAGCTCGAGCGACTTCCAGATTAAACCTTGTTCAGTAACTTTTTAGTGTTTCGCCCGGCTGTTGTCGAACGTTAGTTAAGGTTAATGCCTCTGGTCTGACCCCCATCATTGCTCTGAACTGCTTCTTAAAGTCTTTAGACAACTGCTCCCAAGAAGTTATTGAGTGTCTCTTATATTTTTCGAACCAGCTTTTGGCAGGTCCTGTCAATGATGCTGGAAACAACATGCATCTGAGCTCGTAACCCACGTTACTGGCTCTCATTATGGTGTTGAACGTGCTCAGATGACTATACGGGTCGGTCTTTCCTTCGAACGTTGAGACATGAGGGATCCGAAACCCTTGAGGAAATGGAGTATTGGAAATATGGGGAGCAAATGGTCCGAGCTCCTCGTCAGAGTCTTCATATCGATCATTCTCTTGCTCGTTTTTCAAAAGCCTAAAAGCCTTTTCAAGCTGGTCGATTCTTTCTTGGACTGGGTCCGCAAGAGGCACTGTCTGGAATCGGTTGTCATCGATCATAATCCCAGCCTCGCGTCTCCGCAAGGGATCTCTACGCCTATTCAAGCGATCCCTCAGGTCCAGATTTATTGGGTCACCATTACCCCGACTTTGATTTAGGTGCTCTCGCAGGTCGGGACGATTTCTGCGGTTTCCAGTATTCTTACGACCTCGGTCATGCTTGCTGACCGACCTGGTATCTCCATATTCATCACTGGTAAAACTCGTCGCCTGGTTATTTCATGACGGATTCTTTCCATGTCGCCTCGTAAAACTCGTCGCCTGGTAAAACTCGTCGCCTGGTTATCTCCAGATTCATCACTGGTAAAACTTGTTGATCCCAAAAGAGGGTGTTTTAATATTTAAACTCGCAAGTGCACGAATCGTTTCGGAATATAATGTTCATGTAAGTACAAGGTCGAACCCATGGGAGTTGACTAACATCAAAAGAAACTATTTCAAACAGAGCAAGAATATTCTAACCTAGTTCCAAATATTTGATGAGATTTTGTTTTAGAAAAATAAAAGACAAGTAATAAAAATATTTAAGATTAAATAGAAAAATGGTTTTCAAATGAAATATGTAAAATAAGATTATTAAGATATTAGAATCCACAAAATGCAAGTTCAATAGTATTTATAAGTATATTGATTCCCAAGTTTTGATATAGTTGAAATAAATCACACTATATATTTTTTCAAAATATATTTTCTATTCAAGCACAAGTTACTCTTTCAAAAATGTAGGATTTTTCTTCACTTATATAAGATATAATTTCTAAGCATTAATTGTGTTACAACCTAATGAAACTACAAAAAATCAAAGAAATTATGTTTAGGCAAAATATGATACTTATGCTCTAAGAATTAGATGTGAACAATTTAATGAAAAACATTTAATCAAAGAATATCATATTTTTGCATAATGAAGAACTAAGTGTAATATGCTTTAACAATCAACACTAGATGAAAAATGCATATCTTTGATAGAAAAATCCATAAACAATGTTGTACAAATGGGAAATCAACATACAACAAAAAATACTATCTAGTTACATTTTGCTTCATCATCATCTTAATAACCTTTGAAAAAGATTAGAAGCTCATAACTAGATTGAAATAAAAATTACAAAATAACATACTTGACATGCTCTTCAAAAGATGAAAATGGTAGAGAGAAACTAGTGAAAATAAGAGAGAAAAATATGTGTAGAAGATGTTGAAAAGATGAAGAAGAAGAGCTACCCAAATGGTCTTACAAGACTCTATTTATAGGCAAAATATGGAGATTAAATTAATCAAATTAAAATAAATAAATTGATTAATTTAATTGTGTTGGAAAGTGGTAGGATAAATAGAGTAAGTGTAAGAGTATTGGAAATATGAAATGTTTGGTTGGGTAAAAGATTAGTGAAAAGCTAGGGTAAAAAAAATGAATTAGGAATGTTTATTTAGGTAAGAAAAATAGGGAAGAGTAAATTGATATTTGAGTGAAAGAAAAAAAACAACATTGGGAAGAAAAATGTGATTTTTGGCATTTTGGTGGCTGTGTTGGCAGCTGAATTGGGCCCACGTTGGCTGAATTGTGGCGCAGGCCCACGTTGGCTTGATCTCAGGCTGGGCCGAATAGTATTGGGGCTGCTTTGTTGGAGAGGAAAGCTGAGTATGGGATGGGGCTTGCTGGTCCGAAGGTGTTGGGAGTGTGTTCATTGCATGGGCCTGGCGTTGGGCCTTCTTTGCTGAAGGAAGGCTGCATATGATTTAGTTGGAGGGAGGATGAATGCTGAAGAGGAATAAGAGCATTGAGCCGTGGATGGGAGGAGTTGCTTCAGGTGTTGGGGATGCTGAATGTGATGTGCTGAAGGCTGGCTGAGAGAAGACACGTGGAGGAGCAGTTGGGCCTTGTGCTGATGGGCCCGAATTGCTTGGAAAAATGCCAATTTCCTTTGCTAGTCTTAACAAAAATGCCATCTTTTTTCACCATTCTTCTTGCTTTTCAAGAGCAAATAGCATACAAAAATTCCCTATAAAACAAACATAAATTAAATTAAAACTAAATATTTTCAATAATGAAATATACAACAAAAGTTCAATGAAAATATTAATTAAAATTTAATTTACTTAAACATTTAAGCTTAAAATTTCATCTTTTTACTCCTAACTTAACAATATTAATTTTAAATAATTAAGCCATAACATTTTACAATAATATAACAATAAAAACACACAAAAATCTATAAAATTAAAATAAGCCTAATAAATTCAAAATTACTTAAAAACTTAATAAATCAATTAAAAACTCAAGAATTAAGCAACAATTAGCACATAAAAAGTGGTAAAATAACTCTATTTTGTAGAGTTATCATCTCCGCCGTGCGAGACCGAGATGTTTGACTTTTTTCAGATGGGGCGCCTCTCCGCTCCTGGAAAGCCTCCCTGTTTCCTTATCTTCCTCCCGCACGCCTTTCGCCCTGGTCTCGAACGGATTGAGCATTCCTGCGGGGGGGCGAAGGATATCTTATAGGTGATGGAGGAAACCGTATAGGCGACGGTGGCTGCCATCCATGTCGCGGCCTAGACGGTCCAGAATTTTCCTGAGATGGGTCGGTCGCATTTGGTATGCTCCCAGGTATCTGAGTCCGAGCCTCTGCAGGGGTTCGGTTGTTCTCAGTTCCTGCAGGTACTTCCACAAGCGGGTTAGCCGAGGCCCGAGCCCGAGCACTCCTCTGAGGCCTAGGTGGAGCGGATGGCGCTGCTGGTGCCGGAGGTTGAGCCGGCCTCCTTGTGGCAGCATCTTTTCGTGGACGCCCACGGGGTCTACGGGGAGGAACGTGTACATCCCTTGGAGGAGGGACTTGGTTTTCGCGCGGAGGCGGGGGCTGAGCCACCTGCGCCTCTGCTGCTATCCTTGCTAACTCCTCATTCCGTTTATTGGCCTCTGCCAACTGCTGCTTCAATTGCCGGTTTTCAAGTTCCACAATGGGAACATACCGCTCAGGATTGTAATACATATCCTCATCCCTTGGTGGAGTAGGTGGTCCCCGGGAATCGGAAGATCCACTTCTTTCTTCAACATCCGGGTTTTCCATTGGCTGTTTCCCAGGACATCTTGGATAATTCTCTTCAGGTGTGTTCTGATTATTAGTGGCCATGACTTTTTCAGGAATGAATGCTTAAGGCTCTCAATGAAAGCACCAAACTGTTGACGCCGTTTTTCGTCAACAATGAAAGAAGAGCACGCAAACAATAACTAGTAATGGCCAATAAAAGTATGATAATACAAAACACGATTTTTTACGTGGTTCAGCAGTTAAATCTGCCCAGTCCACGAGTCTTTTTTATTAAGCTCAAGATGATCTCTGAAAATTCATCAAGGATGAATTCTTCAGAGTTTTCTCTCAAGATTCAGAAATTTGGTCCTTTACAATGGTGCATGACCTCTCTATTTATAGAGAAGATTGCAGAATACTATCCCACATATTTTGGGTAGTTACTCTTTTTGTGCAAATAAATCAAATGGCTTTAAATGTCTGTAATCCGATATAAAAGGAAACGTCCCCTGAAGACCAGGGGGCGTATAACTAATCAAATAATATCCCATGATTTTAGGGGATTTACAGTAATAAATGTAGACCACGTCTCTTATGGACAACACTTGTAGATGTTCAAGATTATTATCATATATCTCCAAGGCCTTATTCTCCCAGGTCTCTCATCAACGTTCGAGCTAATGACATCTCCCGAGGTCACATGGCTTTTGAGATCGTTTGCGCGTCAGGCTCGGAACCTTGATCCGAGGTCATCCCTGAGGGTAGATGCATCTCGGGAGCTCCCCTTCGAGATCGTGTGGGTTTCGAGGCTACCATATTCAAAGTCGTCTCAGCTTTGCAGGCTCGATGTCTAGTCTTGAAACATACTTCAGACTTTACGAGTTCATTTGCTGCGAATCCAGCTTTCTAGGTCACATTTATCATGGCTCGAAATCTGCGTATAACATATATATTATTGTAATAATAATATTTTATAACATGTGAATTTATGTTAATATAATTATTAAATATCTAGTTTTGTATTAAATATTATTATAATAGTAAATATTTTATAATATTTAAATTTATATTAATATAATTACTAAATATTTATTCTATAAAAATTAGGATTATTATATGTTATATATTATTATAATAATAATATTTTATAGCATTTGAAATTATATTAGTATAATTATTAAATATCTAGTCTTGTATAATAAATTATTATAATAATTATATTTTATAACATTTGAATTTATATTTAATATAATTAATAAAAATTTTATAATATTTGAATTTATATTAATATAATTAATAAATATTTATGTTTAATTGATTTTAAAGGTAGATTACGTTAAATATTTAGAATATTCCGTTAAAGTTAACAAAAGAAATTGTTAAAATAAAAAATTTATGTTATCTACACACTTTTTATATAGAAGAGATATAAAATTACTAGGTAAAAGCAACGTACAATGCTCGTTTGCTAGTTTTATTTAGAAAATATATTAATTTATTTGTATTATATTTTTTAAATGTCATTTAAATTTTAATTAAATAAACAATGTCATATATTATAAAAGAATGACACAAACATATTAGAAAAAATTAAATTAAAATATTGTCTATAGTTTAAAATGATAAATAATATGATAATTTTCATTTAAAAAAATCGTTAAACCAAGACTTTGTTAGATACACTTTTTACATATAAAAATATGATGCATTCTAGTTTTAAAGTAAATTATTTGATGTTGTTTATTTATTTGAAATTTACTATTATTAATAATATATATAGTGATTATATTTTTAAAATTAAATATTTTTTTAATTTTCTTTTAGAAAAAATATTTAATATAATAAAATATTAAGAAATTCTAAATCAAAATTATGAATTTAAAAAATTTATTTGATCAAATTTTAATTATTTAATTTAAAAAAATTTAAAGCGAACAAAAAGTTATATATAAATATATATTACTTAATTAATAGCTAAAACAATTAAAATAAGTAATTTATCATTAAAATAACTAAACAAAAAAAAATAAGAAATACAATAAAACCTCTCTATAGTAATATTGTTGGAACCAACATATTTTATTACTATAAGGAGGTTATAACTTAATAGAATTATATATATAAAATGTTGGCAATATACACATTTAAATCTAAATTAAATAATAATTGATAAAACATGTCAAATTCGATGTAAAATATTGATAAACGAAAATGACATAAAAATATGACTATAATAGACATATTTATTTAATATTGGAAATATACAAAGTTATTTTACAAGTCTAAATTGATAATTAATTTTATCATAAAATTTTAGTAAGTAAAAGATAGCCTAAATATAAATATATTTAATATTAAGTCAATTATTATTATGTGGAGGCATATTTTCTATAGGCGTGACCAAGAAATATTATAATTTATTATAATGTAGAGTTTATTCCTATTTATACTTAGTCACAAGTTGTGACTAAAATATTTTATGACTATACGAGAGTTATTCTAATATAGAGTTATAATTTATGAAGGTTTTACTAGATGTATATTTATGTCATATGTCACTATTACATATCTGTTTGGATAAAAAAATACATTAAGTGATAAAACAAATAATTAATAAAAGAAAGCAAAGAATAAATTTAAACACTTAAATATTTTTAGGTTATAGTTTTGAAAGCATTATTGATAGAGTAATTTAAATACTTTAATATGAAATTTTAAAATATATGATGAGAAATTATTATGGTTCATTTATTACTTTTATTATTTTTCTTATTTAGTTGACTTTATATATTTTTTTAATTTACTTATCTTATTTATTTAGATGGCTTTAAAACTAACGGTGTTAAAAAAAATAAAAAATGTGTTGAATGTAACGGAAACCAACAATTTCCGTTAAACTTGCATACCAAAATATATATTTTTTAATTACAAAACAAATATAATATTTATAAAAAATCAAATTGTTATAATTTTAATTAATTAAAAATCCTAAACATTAAAACATTAATAATTTTGTTTGTTTTGTATCTTCTTAGGTTCTTAATTAATTAAAATAATAATAACTAAACACTAAAAAATGATTGATTTTTTAAACAACTGTTTAAAGTTTTATAAAAAAATTGATATTATTTCAATTAATTTTTAGCTTATTTTTTTTACTTTTAGTATTTTAATTAAATAAAATGAACTATATTTTTATTTTTAAGTAATTTTAAGAAAATTAATATTAAATTTTAATATATTAGAAATATTATGTAATTGAAATAGAGTTATTTTGGTAATATTAAAAATAAATCTAATCAAAATTATATTCAATGTATATTTTTTATACTGATGTGTAAAATAGAGAGTAATATTTTGGTATTAATTAAACTAGAAGAGGCTTATAAACTGGTTTTAAATAAGGGTGTTCGCGGTTCGGCCGATGCGGTTTTTTGTCAATTTATTGGAGTAAGTTTCCAAATTGCGAACCGCACCGCATAGACCTCAAAGTGCATAAACCGCACCACAAAAATGCAGTATGGTGCGGTGTGCACAGTTTATACCTATTGCCAAATAATTTAACAATTAAACATTATAATTAATAAAGAATCATAATAAAACCCATAACTAAAGATTGTTTAACAAAACAATAAATATACAAGAAACTAATAAATTTTTAGCAAAACAATAAAAATACAACAAACTAATAACAAATAATAAATGTGATGTGGAAGTAAATGTTTTGATTAAGGAGGAATATATTTATGTTGAAGTAGAATATGTGTTATCATCCTATGAAACATAAAAAAAATTCTAGATATTGTGTATATTATATTATATAAATATATATATATTTAAGTTTAAATGAAGTAAAATTGAAAAAAAATATATATAAAAAATTAATATATATAATGATGCGGTGTGATTTGAACCACATTTATAAAATTCAAAACCACAAATCATACCGTACTGCGCAATTTGGCAAAAATACAAACTGCAATCACATCGTAAAATGTTTCAAACCGCAAATTGTGGTGTGATGTGGACAATTTATGTGGTGTGAACAGTTTGTGCGGTGTGGGTGGTTTGATGAACAACTCTAGTTTTAAAGGAAACGAGAGTACTAAAATGGTATAATCTCTCGATATACAATATTATTATTTATATGGTTATATTTATATATTTATCTTGAGTATATCCACCCTCTCTGCTATTATATGATTGAAATGAAAGATTTTTAGTATTGTTGCTTTTTGAATTTATTGGGATAATAAAATAATTCTTGATTTTTTTTCTTAGCAATGTTGTTTCAAAATTTATAAATAGTGGCAACTAACTTCATATTATTGAATTTGTAACAAATATTTTGTAACTTTGCCTCTTGAATTCTTCACAAATTCGTAATTAGTCACCGAATTTGTCATCAATTATTAAGTATACTCCTAAAAAATGTTATAATGATAAAAAATTTAAAAAAAAAAACATAACTAATTGTTCATTATATTAAATTTAAGGACCTAATTGCACACAAAAATAATTCAAGAAATATTTTGTCAATTATGAAAATTCGAAAAGCAATTACGCTATGTATGTATACATTGTATCTTTTAATTTTTTCTAATAATTATTTTGCTATATTTATTCCAAAAAATTATCAAAATTAAGAAAAATAATATCTGAGTCCTTAAAATTAAAAAATATATATAGCTTCCCTCACTACCAATCCTTGTTCCATCCCTAATTATGTGTAAACTTCCTTAAATTACATTCTATATGAATAATGTTAGAAATACATCAAAATTCTAGGTAACTTACAATGATAATGTGTAAGTGTACTAATATTAGGGATCATATGATAATAAAAACACATAAAAGATATTAAAACTCATAAATGCAACATTAATCCTAGGGGTGTGCAGAAAATATCCGATCCAATAAAAACCGACTGATCTAAAAAAAACCGACAACAAAAAATTGGATGTCCAATTACTATTGGATCGAATCGGATGTAATTTTTAAAAATCCAAAGTGGATCGGTCGGTTGTTGGATGGCCATCCGACATCCAATAAAAACCCACCGAACTGATCAAATTTCCATCCAATTACATCCAATACCTCACTGTAGCTTACTATAAGCTTGCACACATGGGATGATTAAAAAAATCATAAATTAAACATTACAATTAAATATTTTTATTATTTGGATGAGTAATTAGTGTTTTTATAATTGAAATAATTTTTTTTTTTAAATCAGCCTAAATAAAGGTTTTAAAAGATCGGATGGATCTGATCCGATCCAACGGATAACCAATGGATGCATCCAATGGATGGAACCGAACCGATCCAATCATCCATTGGATCGGATCGGATCGGTTCCAAAAATTCAACATCCAATTGGATAAAAACATTGGATGTCATCCAATGAACACCCCTAATTAATCCTGTGTATAATTAATTTGGCTAACATGAGAATTGTTATAAAAGATCATCTTGTCCAACACTATTTTGATGTAATTGATATAATTTAGGGCTTTTAACATAAATGTCTCTTGAGTTTTTTGTTGTTTGGCAATTTTGTCCCGAAAAAATATTTGTTGGTAATCAAGTCCTTAGGTTAAAAAAAAATAGTAGCAATTAAGTTATTTAGTTAATTTTTAACAAAATTCTAAGTTTTTTTTATTGATAAAAATTTGACAATTTTCTAAATAGAATAAATTGTATTTTTACCCCCCGAACTATGACAACTATATGATAATGCCCCTCGAATGATTCGCGATGTTAAAAGTTCCTCCTGAACTATGCACGTTACTGAAATATGAGACTTCTATTAGATTTCATCCTAGGTGGCTAACGAATTAATGATGTGGCATTTTGTCTGTTGATGTGGCACTGTCATGTGTAGAATAATTAGCAATTTTGCCCCCCGAACTTTGATCGCTATAAAATCATACTCCTTTTATTAAAAAAATTCTAAAAATAATAAATAAATCCTTAAAAAAATTAAAATTTTAATTAATAACAAATAACTCGTTTTTAGTTTTACTTTTTCTTTTCTTTTATAATATAAAATAAATCTATTTTAGAATGAATTTAAAATAAATACTAAAACAAAAAAAATATGTAATTAAAGAGGATGATGAATAATGAATGACTTAAATAAAAAAAACTTTTAATCTAAGAGGAGGAGGACGAAGAGGAACAAACTTTGTTTTATGATTTATTTTTAATTTTTATTTTAAGATATATTTATTTTATATTGTAAAAGAAAAAATATTTGTTTTTAATTAGATTTTTAATTTTTGAGTATTTAAAATTTTATTTAATTAGTTTGAAACTTTTAGTATTGTTTATTTTTTTAATCTTTTAAAATTATTTTTTTTTAATTTTGAAGGATATAATTATTATTTTTAAGAAGAAAAAAAAAAGGTTTTCTTAAAAAATATATATATATATTTTTAATAAAAATGGCACAATTTGGTAGTGTTCAAAGTTTGAGGGGCAAAATTGATAATTATTCTACACATGACAGTGTCACATCAACAGTCTAAATACCACATCATTAATCTGTTAGCCACCTAGGACAAAATCTAGAATGTATGCGATTTGAGAGTAGTCAAAAGGAATCTCACATTGTCTTGCCACCTAGTGAAATTGGATCCATCAAACCTATCCAACCTCACTAGGTCTTGATTCATTATCTTGATGGTTTCACCTTCCATTGAAACAAACAAGGGTAAGCTTTTGAATGTTAGGAAAAATAGTTTTGCCTCAGTGGAAATGGTAAGATAATTACAACTCTAAACAAAATATTACAAATAAATAATTATTGATTAAATAAAGTTACAACTCTATGACTGAAAATACAAATAAATAAAGGAAGAAGTAGAAGAAGAGAAATAGAGAAATACAACTCTATGCAAAATAGTACAAATAAAGTGAAGTGTTTGAAACAAAAAGAAAAGAAGATTACAACTCAAAACAAGAAATACAAATAAACAAAAGAGAAGAATATGAAGATGAAGAGAAATATAATAGAAAGAAAGAACAAGAAAACAAAATAGAAACAACTCTCACTCACACTACCAAAGTGAAGAGTGTTGGGGATCACCTACTTGAACAATGTTTGAAACATTTGTCCAAAAGCTTATTTCCCCCTAACTCAAGCACTGAGGGATCTCTCACAGATTTTTGGAAATGCTTTCTGGAATAATCAAGCCTCAATGTGTTTCTAGCCAAGTGCTCTAATGGAAAGAAATGTTGTATCTTACAAGTGAGCATTAGGCTCCTATTTATAGAGTTTTGAGACACCCTTTAAATTTCAAATTCCACAAACCCTCATGGTTGTTACCAATGATTAATTGGATGTTTATGGAATTGAAATAGAGAATTTGGGAGTTATTTGGCTGTTGGAAACGTTCAAAGTCGGATAAAACCGAAAGTTGGAAGATGTTGTCAACCACTTGGGTCGCAGCCCTCAGAGTGTTTCTGCCACTTTGGCCGCGGGCTGACAAACAGGCGCTGCGGCCCTAGACATTTTCCAGCAACCAATTTTTTCAAAACGTTCCAAATTTATTCCCACTTGATTTTGTAACTTTCATACACAATATGGGAGTTAAAATCACATCTCTATCAGCCATTTCTCATATGGCTTTAAGAAATTCGTCTCAATATTGTGTAACAACAAATCTACACAATAATGGGTGATATTTGGAAGTTACAAATTTGTAGCACCAAATATGTTACATATTTGGATATATCTCATATATCTAAATATTGTAACTCTCTATTATATGTTACAATATGTGACACTTTTTGTCACATTTATTTAATCTAAAACATTATATTATAATATTACATTATATTATAAAATAATATAACATTCCCCACTAGATTAAATAGTTATCTATTGTAACACTTATTTCATCAATCATTATATTTTAAAATATAACATATCCCCCACTTGATTAAATAAGAAATCTCTCCTATAGGAGTCATTGCATTAGTGCATAAGGCAAAGTGTTTTTCAACTTGAACTTTACTATAGTGTAATTATCACAAAATTTGTCAAAAATTTGGTTGCACTAAGCATTGAACCATCTTTTCATTATAACAAATCGGTGATAACACACACACCTTTGTGATGTTCACTTAAGACCTCTATGTCTCGCTTTGCACAATTAATGGCCATGTGCACTTTCCATTCATGGACGTTCTTGAGAATACTCTCAATTATCATGAGAGGCGACACCACCCCTGGGTCCATATAGGTAGAATACAGTATTTTGTTACCAAAAATACTTGTCTTCACAAGACTGAATTCTATTAAACAAACCTTTCGGTTTTAACCCTCGACTAGGTAACTCACAAGTACTCAATATCTCAGGTGGGACTTGTTTTGAGTACAACTAATATTCACTTGATTGACTTGTTGTTACCTATTGAACCTAACACTAGTTAAATAACTAGTGTTAAGATAGGTTACCACCAATCGTGAATCTCTTTAGGGAGTTTAAGTCCCATCCCTCGAGATGATGTAGCCACTAAATCCCTCTTTAGTGGCTTAGTGAAAGGATCCGCCAGATTTTCACTTGTTCTCACATAGATATTGAGATGACTCATCTCTGAATCGATTCTCTTACATATCCATGTCTTAGACTAATATGTCTAGACTTCCCATTATACACTTTGATGTATGCTCTAGCCAATGTCGCTTGGCTATCACAATGTATCGATATAGTGGATACATTCTCTTTGATTAGGGGCCTTAACCATTCGGCCTCTTTGCCGGTAGCAGCTAGAGCTATAAACCTTGCATCCATAGTAGAATGAGATATACAGGTTTGTTTCTTGGAACCCCAAGAAATTGCACCCCCACCAAGTGTAAATACCCATCCAGTTGTGGACAAGTTGTCCCCAAGATTGGATATCCAGATTGCATATGTATATCCTTCAAAGATTGAAGGAAATTTGAAGTAATGAAGGCTTAGTCCTTGGGTTTTCTTGAGATAACCTAGGAATCCTCCAATCACCTTCCAGTGATCCACACTTGGATTACTTGTAAACCTACTAAGTTTACTCACTGCAAATGCTATATCAGGTCTAGTACATTGGGCAGCGTACATTAGACTCCCTATAGCACTAGCGTACTCCAATTGAGCCACCGCTCTTCCTTCATTCTTCTCTAGTTTTACACTATGATCGAATGGAGTATTGGCATCTTTTACCTTGAGATGGTTAAATTTGTTCAATACTTTCTCAACATAGTGGGCTTACCCTAACGCAAAACCCCCACTATGTTTCTTTACTTTAATACCAAGTATGGTGTCAACTTCTCCAAGATCTTTCATCTTGAAGGTTGATGATAGAAACTTCTTCGTTTCTTCTACCCTTTTCATGCTATCACTTAGAATAAGCATGTCATCCACATATAAGCAAACAATGATCACATATCCCTTACAAGTTTTGGAATACAAACACTTGTCTCCATTGTTATGTCTACACCCATTAGACATGATGGCTTGATCAAATTTCTCATGCCATTGCTTAGGAGCTTGTTTCAATCCATATAAGGATTTTACAAGTCTACACACTTTATGTTCATATTTTGGTAGGACAAACCCTTCGGGTTGTTCCATATAGACCTCCTCATTGAGGTCACCATTAAGGAATGTTGTTTTGACATCCATTTGATGAACATACAAGCTGTGTATTGTTGATCCCAAAAGAGGGTGCTTTAATAATTAAGCTCGCAAGTGCACGAATCGTTTCGGAATATAATGTTCATGTAAGTACGAGGTCGAACCCATGGGAGTTGACTAACATCAAAAGAAACTATTTCAAACAAAGCAAGAATATTCTAACCTAGTTCCAAATATTTGATGAGATTTTGTTTTAGAAAAATAAAACACAAGTAATAAAAAAAAAATTAAGATTAAATAGAAAAATTGTTTTCAAATGAGATATATAAAATAAGATTATTAAGATTTTAGAATCCACAAAATGCAAGTTCAATAGTATTTATAAGTATATTGATTCTCAAGTTTTAATATAGTTGAAATAAATCACACTATATATTTTTTCAAAATATATTTTCTATTCAAGCACAAGTTACTCTTTCAAAAAGGTAGGATTTTTCTTCACTTATATAAGATATAATTTCTAAGCATTAGTTGTGTTACAACCTAATGAAACTACAAAAAATCAAAGAGATTATGTTTAGGCAAAATATGATACTTATGCTCTACGAATTAGATGTGAACAATTTAATGAAAAACATTTAATCAAAGAATATCATATTTTTGCATAATGAAGAACTAAGTGTAATATGCTTTAACACTCAATAGTAGATGAAAAATGCATATCTTTGATAGAAAAATCCATAAACAATGTTGTACAAATGGGAAATCAACATACAAAAAAAAAATACTATCTAGTTACATTTTGCTTCATCATCATCTTAATAACCTTTGAAAAAGATTAGAAGCTCATAACTAGATGAAAATTACAAAATAACATACTTGACATGCTCTTCCAAAGATAAAAATGGTAGAGAGAAACTAGTGAAAAGAAGAGAAAAATGTGTAGAAGAAAAAGATGAAGAAGAAGAGCCCCCTCAAATGGTCTTACAAGACTCTATTTATAGGCAAAATGTGGAGATTAAATTAATCAAATTAAAATAAATAAATTGATTAATTTAATTGTGTTGGGAAGTGGTAGGATAAATAGAGTAAGTGTAAGAGTATTGGAAAAATGAAATGTTTGGTTGGGTAAAAGATTAGTGAAAAGCTAGGGTAAAAAAATAAATTAGGAATGTTTATTTAGGTAAGAAAAATAGGGAAAAGTGAATTGATATTTGAGTGAAAAATATTGGGAATGAAAATGTGATTTTTGGGTCTTTTTGGTGGTTGCTTAGTGCTTGGTCTAGGCTAGATTGGGCCAAATGTTGGAGTGGTTCGGCATATATGCAAGCTGGGAAGAGGCAGCAGATTGTGGTTGTTTGCTGGGCTAGGCTGGCGCAGGCCCATGGTGGGAAGGGAAGCAGCACTTGGGCCTTGGCTTCATGCGGCTGAAGGCTGGTTGTTGGAGTGATATATCCAAATGGCTGAAGCAGCTGGTCACGTGGAGGTGAGCTGGAACATTGAAGGCATGAAGTGCTTGTGATATATGCTGAAGAGTGGCAACGTGAATGAGCTGCTTTGTTGATTCTTGGAGGTAGAGGAAGCATATGCTGAAAGAAAGTGGTGACTTTGGTGGAGTGCTGTTGGGCTTGGGCCCAAATGAGCTGGGTGTGATGGTCTTCCAAAAATGCCAGCTTTTTATTTATTTCTCAAAAATGCCACTTTTCTTCATTCTTTTCCTTACTCTTCAAGGTCAAAAATTGCAATAACTTCCCTACAAAATAAACATAAACTAAATCATAATAAAATATTTTCAATTATAAAATAAATCAATTTTTTTTTTTTGAAAATATTAATTATAACTTAATTTATATTTAACATTTAGTTTCAATAAAACAACATTTTTTTTACCCTAAACTAAACAACAATAATTTAAATAATTAGCTACAATATTTTACAACAAAATAACTATAAAAAACACACAAAAATCTATAAAATTAAAATAAAGCTAATAAATTCAAAAAGTAATTAAAACTTAATAATTTAATTAAAAACTTAAGAACTAAATCATTTTTAGCTTAAAAAGTGTGGTAAAATAACTCTAATTTCTAGAGTTATCATGTATAGAAGCTAAAGCGAACAAAATTCTTATAGAAGTTGTTCTTGCAACAGGCGCATAGGTATCGAAATAATCAATACCCTATTTTTGCATAAACCATTTAGCTACTAATCTAGCTTTAAAGGTTTGGATAGTGCCATCAGTGTGGTATTTTCTCCTAAATACCCACTTACACCCAATTGGCTTAGACCCCGATGGGAGGTCTACTAATTCTCAAGTGTTGTTGGAAAGAATTGAATCCATCTCATCATTGATGACTTCTTTCCAAAATGCACCATCTCTTGATTGCATAGCTTCTTTATAAGTCTTAGGATCATCCTCAACAAGAAGTACAATAGGAATTTTCCTAATGACTTCCTCTCTATTTCCTTCTACCATGTAGAATGAAATTCGTTGAGATTCTATCTCATCCACTACTAGATTTTTCTCATTATTTTTTAGCCTTTGACTTCTTCTAAGTTCAAAAGGTTGCTTTACATTCTTTTAAGAATTCTCCTCTTGAGAATTAATTTTGGATGTAGAAGCTTGAGAATTGTTCTCATATAACACATTCTCCTTTAGAGATGTTGAAGCTTGAGAATTGTTGTCACATAACATGTTCTCAAAGAATTCAATTCTCTAATTCAATCACAATATTAGACTCAAAGTCTAATAGTCTATAAGCTTTACTATTGTTGGCATAACCAACAAAAGCACACTTTATGGCTCTTGAACCTAACTTTGTTCTATTAGGTTCGTTTTTCTTGCAATATGAAAGACACCCCCACACTTTGAAGTACCTTATGTTGGGTTTTCTTCCTTCCATAACTCATATGGAGATATATCGTTTTTCTTCATCGGTATTCGATTAAGAATGTGACAAGCGGTTAAAAGCGCTTCACCCCATAAGTTGAAGTTCAACTTAGAAAACACCAACATAGAATTTATCATCTCTAGATAAGTCCTATTTTTCCTTTCGGCAACACCATTGTGTTGTGGTGTATAAGGTGCGGTGCACTCATGAATTACACTTTTTTCACAAAATGTATTGAATTCATTAGAGAAGTACCCTCCTCCTCTATCACTTCTTAGCACAAAAATCTTTTTATTTAGTTGATTTTCAACTTCTAATTTATATAATTTAAAAGCATCAAAAATTTCATCTTTATGCTTTAAAAGAAACACATAAGTATATCTACTAAAATCATCTATAAAAGTAACAAAATACCTTTTACCACCTCTAGTTAAAACATCATTTAATTCACAAAGATCACTATGGATTAAATCTAGTAAATTAGATGATCTTTCTACACTAGAAAATTGTTTCTTAATCATTTTTGCATTAACACATATTTCACATTTACCATAGTTTTTAATATTGCATGCAATCATACCACATTTTACTACTCTTTTCATGGTTGAAAAACCTATATGCGATAGTCTAAGATGCCACAAATATAAAGAATCATACTCAACAATATAGGCAGAATTTGCATTTTTATTGATAACATTGAAAGTTACATCATTGGTGCATGATTTAATCATACCCTCACAAGAGTACCACTTTCCCAAAAATACATTTGATTTGGTAAGTATAAGTTTACCGGACTCAAAAACGACTTTAATGATGGGCTTGCCAAGCAAATCACCACTTACCAAGTTTCTACTCATTTCGGGAACATAAAGTACATTCACTAATGTAACTTTCTTGCCGGAGGTGAAAAAGACTTCAATGGAACATTTGCCAAGTACCTTGGATCTGCCCTCATTGCCCATTTGAATCTCATGGTTGCCCTTTGACTATTCAAGGTCTTGAACAATGATTTGTCATAGGTGACATGGACGGTGGCACATGTATCATACCATCACCCTTTCACCTTGCCTTGGACCGCATTCACCTCACTAAGGGTAGCAACTATGTTTTTCTCTTGAGTTGCATTCACCTTAGGTCCCTGTTGGTCTTTTCTATGCCTACACTCTCTAGCATAGTGACCCTTTTTTTTCACACACAAAGCAAGGACCTTTCTCGCCCTTAAACTTGTTTGGGTTGGTTTTTGGACCCAAAGGTTTCTCGTTACCCTTTTTCCCTTTGTTTTTGGGATATTTTGGTTGTGACATCGCATTTGCTTTGGAAGTCTCTCCATTAGACCCCTCCACAAGTTTATCTCTACATATCGATTCCTCTTCGATTCGAATATGCTTTTGGATTTCCTCCAAAGAATAATCCTCATTTTTATGAAGGATTCTTTTCCTATAGCTCTTCCAAGTTGGTGGTAATTTAGCCACTATAGCACCAACTTGAAAGGCCTCGGGAAGCTCAATCTTTAACACTTTCAATTTGTTAACAATTATTTGCAATTCATGTATTTGAGGAAGAATAGGTTTATCACCAAAAAATTTGAAATCAAAATATTGAGATACCAAAAACTTTTTGGTACCTTCCTCTTCCGCCTTGAACTTTGTCTTAAGTGCATCCCATATCTCCTTGGCCGATTTGGTCTCGGTGTAGAGGTCATAGAGCCTATCGGAAAGGAAGTTTAGGATATGACCCCTACAAAGGAGATTGTCCTCCTCCCTCTTCCTTCTTTTCTCCACCTCCTCGGGAGTGTCCTTGTTGGATGGCGTTGGAAGAGGTTCTAGAGTGGATTCTAGAATGTAGGCGATTTTGAGAGTAGTCAAAAGGAATCTCACCTTGTCTTGCCACCTAGTGAAATTGGATCCATCAAACCTATCCAACCTCACTAGGTCTTGATTCATTATCTTGATGGTTTCGCCTTCCATTGAAACAAACAAGGGTAAGCTTTTGAATGTTAGGAAAAATAGTTTTGCCTCAGTGGAAATGGTAAGATAATTACAACTCTAAACAAAATATTACAAATAAATAATTATTGATTAAATAAAGTTACAACTCTATGACTGAAAATACAACTAAATAAATGAAGAAGTAGAAGAAGAGAAATAGAGAAATACAACTCAATGCAAAATAATACAAATAAAGTGAAGTGTTTGAAACAAAAAGAAAAGAAGATTACAACTCAAAACAAGAAATACAAATAAACAAAAGAGAAGAATATGAAGATGAAGAGAAATATAATAGAAAGAAAGAATAAGAAAACAAAATAGAAACAACTCTCACTCACACTACCAAAGTGAAGAGTGTTGGGGATCACCTACTTGAACAATGTTTGAAACATTTGTCCAAAAGCTTATTTCCCCCTAACTCAAGCACTGAGGGATCTCTCACAGATTTTTGGAAATGCTTTCTAGAATAATCAAGCCTCAAGGTGTTTCTAGCCAAGTGCTCTAATGGATAGAAATGTTGTATCTTACAAGTGAGCATTAGGCTCCTATTTATAGAGTTTTGAGACACCCTTTAAATTTCAAATTCCACAAACCCTCATGGTTGTTACCAATGATTAATTGGATGTTTATGGAATTGAAATAGAGAATTTGGGAGTTATTTGGCTGTTGGAAACGTTCAAAGTCGGATAAAACCGAAAGTTGGAAGATGTTGTCAACCACTTGGGTCGCAGCCCTCAGAGTGTTTCTGCCACTTTGGCCGCGGGCTGACAAACAGGCGCTGCGGCCCTAGACATTTTCCAGCAACCAATTTTTTCGAAACGTTCCAAATTTATTCTCACTTGATTTTGTAACTTTCATACACAATATGGGAGTTAAAATCACATCTCTATCAGCCATTTCTCATATGGCTTTAAGAAATTCGTCTCAATATTGTGTAACAACAAATCTACACAATAATGGGTGATATTTGGAAGTTACAAATTTGTAACACCAAATATGTTACATATTTGGATATATCTCATATATCTAAATATTGTAACTCTCTAATATATGTTACAATATGTGACACTCTTTGTCACATTTATTTAATCTAAAATATTATATTATAATATAATATAATATTACATTATATTATAAAATAATATAACAAGACCTGTCGTGGTTATCATAATTATTTTGTATCTTCTCATCCATTGATCTAACTTTCAAGAACTCATCCATATCAGCCTTAACTTTCTCTAAAGTTCGGCGAGGATCACAACTGAGATTTTGGTGATAAGAAGTGTTCCTAGCATACCACAAGTTAAAAAGAGTATAGGCAGCAAACACAGTGAATTTATACCTCATGTTGTCTCGAAGAGGCATGAAAGTTGAGCCTGGGAAAATCCAATTGGCTACCTCAAAGCCAGAATTGAACCTCAAATTTTCAGCTTTGAGGCTCCACAGACTACCAAACCAAATAGCAATAGCAATTGGGCACTGGAAAAAGCAATGAGTAAGGGAGTCTGGGCTATTCCCACAAAGAGAGCATTGAGAGGTAGATCTGAATAAGGCAGCCAACCTCTGGCCGAAAGGTAGGGAGTTGTTAGCCACTTTCCATAGGAAAAGCTTGACTCTGTCATGGAGTTTGGCATTCCATAAAGTCTTCCAAAGGGAATCGTTGTTCATAGACCTCTTGCTAATAATCGCCCGATAAGCCTTCTTGGTAGAAAAATTGCCATCTGTAGAGTTTCTTCAAAAAGGAGTATCCTCTCCCCCCTTAGGAAGAGCCTTTATAGAATTAACTACTCGGACCAAATCAGGTTTGAACCATCTCTCTAATTCCTCCACATTCCAATCTCCTTGCTCATTGAGAAAACAATGACAACAATACCAAGCTCGCGAACTCTAGGATTAATCATACCCAAATAATGGTCAAAAGAAGCATAAGGAAGCCATGGGGCATCCCAAATAGGCGTGTTGAAGCCATTTCCCACTTGATAACATGTTTCCTGCCTCAAGGTCTCTTTCATACTCCAAATGCCCTTAGCAATGTAAGAAGCATAATGCGGAAGAGTGGCAGTCCAAAAAATTTGATTATTACAAATATCTTTTGGTGAAAGCCTCAACCCAAAGACACTTTTTCTTTGCTGCCATGGACCACGTAAGTTTGGTGATAAGAGCTTTGTTGATGTCTTCGCATTTCCTAATCCTAAGCTCACCTGACTCCTTTGGTCGACAGATGGTATCCCAACTAGACAAAGCCAAATACTTGTTTTTCCTCTTGTTCCCCAGCCACCAGAATTTGTGAAATGCTTTATCAAGATTCGAACAAAGGGACTTGGATAACAAAAAGGATGACATGGAATACACAGGGATGCTAGACGCCACTGACTTAATAAGAGTTGTCATGCCCGCTTGCAATAATAATTTGCTACTCCAACTTTCCAGACACTTCAACACTCTCTCCTTGATGAAAACAAACGAGTACTTCTTGTTTGTAGTCAGGAACAAAGGATTTTTGAGAAAGGTAGCCTTGTCATCCATAATCGGTACCCCAACATGACTGTTAGACACTTTCTAACCATACTACTAGCGTTATCTGAAAAAATGACAGATGACATATCATTGTTAACACGCTACCCAAACCACACGTAGTAGAGTTCAATGCATTCCTGAAGCGTTAATCTCCTGCTCCTTGGCCTTGCAAAACAGGAAACAATCATTCGCATAAAGAATATGAGAGATCGGAGGACCATTTTAAGATATTCTGAAACTTGAGATCGTCCCCCGAGCCTCCTCCCTAGCAATCAATCGTGAAAGAACCTCACTACATAGGATAAAAATGTACAGAAATAGTGGGACCCTTTCCCTCAACCCTCTTTCAGGCAAAAATCTCTCAGAGGGCCCCCACTAAGAAGCACTGAAAAGGACACAGTGGAAATGCACTAGGAGATCAAATTTCTAACTTGACAAGAAAAACTAAACACATTAAGAACCTGATCTACAAACTTCCACTCCATTCAGTCGTAAGCCTTGGACATATCAAGTTTAATTCCCATGTCCCCCACCTAACCATATCGCCTTTTCATTGTATGAATTATCTCTTGGGCTATGATAGTGTTGTCTGCAATCCAACGCCCTGGAACAAATGCAGCTTGGCACGGAGAGACATGCTCATCAATGAACCTTCATATCCTATTGGCCAAATGCCTTGGAATGTCAAATTTTTTATGCATTGCTAAAATATAGCACACATCAACAAATGCCTTGGAATGTCAAAATTTTAATGCATTTGCTAAAATATAGCACACATAAAAAAATTACTCCAATTGTGTGCTAAAAGTTGTGTTAAATTTGACACGTGTTAAAAATTGTGCCAAATTTGGAAAAGAATATAACATAATCCAAATTTGAATCAGCAAAAAATACTTAAATTTTTATTTACTTTTTTTGAGACTAATAATTATTTTATTATTATTAATATCTAATTTATTATTGACTCATCAACTTATTTTTAATATATATATTTTAATAAATATTAAATAATCACTAATTAAAAATTTATTTTTGTATCAATTTTACATCTGTATAAATTGGAGCATAGTTATAAAAATTGTATCAATTATATAATTTATTGAATTTTGTGCTAAATTGAGTACAATATTTATATTTGTGAGGTAGTTTAAAAGACGATGATAAATTACACTACTCTTAACGGTAATTACACTACTCTTAACGGTCATGTTATGTCGTGACCATTAAGACACCAATATTCTAACTAACATTACTCTAACTAACAACATTATGTCGTGTCTAATAATATTAGTGACCTCAATATTCTAACTAACATTACTCTTAATGGTCGTGTACTAAATGATCGTAGCTATTAGTTTACGCGTTTTTGTACCTTTCTATTTTTTCCCGATGGAACTTTTACTCTTTACTTTTATCCCTTACTTAAATTTTTAATATATACATTAGACTCGTAAATTAAACAAGTAGTGAACAAGACACATAATCCTATTCGTAACCAATTGCTATAATCAGTGGAAAAGGGCATGGCAACAGGAAAGGGCACTGCCACTCAATTCAAAAATTGAGTCGTTGTCAAGACACTTAAAAGTACAAAGATAAATAAAAAAAAATTTAAAAATTTGGAGGCTGACCAGGTTAATTAATTAGTTCCAAAACAATTGGAGATCGCCAAGTAATAATACTAATAAAATGGGTTCCTCCTCCTCACTCGTTCTAACTCCAATTTTTCTCCTATTTTGTTGCATAAAAGTAATTACTGATTCTCATTAACTCTTGTCTTTACTTTCCTTTATCATTTCTCTTCAATAAAAGCACGAAACCACAAAGAAACTTCTAATGTTTCTTCCTATCGTTTTCTCTTTGTACTTACGTACCCAATTCCTAACGAATCTGCTTTTTTCACCCAAAAAAACGCGTTTCTCTTTAATACTATTATTTATTCTACATTCTGATTATTTTACATAAATTTCATTTCAGTATTTAAGAGAGCTTTTTTTTCTCTTTTTCCTCTGAAAACTTTAGGCGAAGCTGTTCGATTTTCTTCAAGGGTACTTGACTGTGGTCGTACGCGTTTTGGTTTTGCTCTCTCCACACACGCACACACACATATATATATAAATCGATATAGTAGCTAGTAGTTATAGTTACTGGTGAAGAAGAGGAACAAGAGGGTTAACTTATGAGATGGAAAATTATCTGAATGAAAATTTTAGAGCGGTGCAAGCGAAGCACTCGTCGGATGAGGCGTTGCAGAAATGGAGACAGCTATGCTCCATCGTCAAAAACCCCAAACGCCGATTTCGTTTCACCGCCAATCTCTCCAAGCGTTTCGAAGCCGCTGCTATGCGCCGAACCAATCAGGTTAATTTTTCCTCTTTTTTTATTTTTTATTTTAATTTCTCAAACCTAACGAAAGGTTTGACTTTCAAATTGAACGACGTGCCTCGACGACCAGGTATTGTGTTGAAATATTCAAATTGTTGAGGCAACTTGATTTTTAATTACATGATTGTTTTTTTTTCATGTGGGGTAGGAAATTGGTGGATCTGCATGTGCTATATTAATTATATATATATAATATTAATTTAAAAGGTGGCTCTTAATAAATAAAACAACAAAAAATATCTAATGATATTAAATGTTTAAAGCAGAGTTACGTTTATAAAACCAGCTGGCCATTAATCTTTCAGCTATGTCAAATAAGGATGAATAAATAACCATTCTGTAATTTAGGAACCATCGCTATATTTTACAAGAGATATCATCTTTTTCCCAATCAATTATTTTCCCTAACTTTATATAGTAATTATTTTCTAAATGAGTTTAACCCTTTTCTTTTAACTAACATAAAATTGTTAAATTATGATTTATTATCAAGCAAGGCATAACTTCAATATATAAAATCTATGTAACTTACAAATATTAGTAAAGAAACGCCCTTCCATATAATTATACACTCACATCCCTGACAACTTGAGCTAGCCCCAAGTGGCAACTCGTGCGAGTTAGGGAAGTGATATAATTATCACTCTTAAGTTCAACTTTATATAAGTATATAGATAAGGGGTGCTTCTTATATAGGGGCATTAGTTTTGATAAATGTACATTATAATTATATATGGTATAATTTCTCCACGTATCAAAAATAAAAAATGTCCCTACGATAAGGGCGTAAGTGATGTCCAAACCTAACAAAATTCCTACAAATATATACTTACATAAAATATATAATGTAGGGGATGTTGTTACTTAAATTTCACAAAATGTAAAACTACGAAGAAAACAGAAACAGTCTCCAGACTTTTTCTTCACTAAAGCAGACTTTTTTAAGCTTAGTGATTCTTCATAATGAAAGACAGACTACTAAATCTATTTCTTTACTGATTAATCAGAATTTCACTGCAATATTATATTGATGATATTCTCTCTTAAACTGCAGGAGAAGCTAAGAGTTGCTGTTTTGGTCTCAAAAGCTGCATTTCAATTTATTCAAGGTGAATTTAGAAGTTCCTTTTTAATATAGCCATTATCATATTTGATGATAAAGTTTGATTTTGCATAGGTTCTTTCACGTGACATACTCTGATGTCTTTACAGGAGTGCAGCCAAGTGATTACACTGTACCAGAGGAAGTCAAAGCCGCTGGTTTTGACATTTGTGGTGATGAATTGGGGTCCATTGTTGAAGGCCACGATTTAAAGAAGCTTAAAGTTCATGGTGGTGTAAATGGCATTGCAGAAAAGCTAACCACATCAATAGACAAGGGGCTCAACATTGATGCTGAGTCATTAAACCGAAGGATAGGCGTTTATGGACTCAATAAGTTTACAGAGAGTCAAACAAGGAGCTTCTTGGTATTTGTTTGGGAAGCATTGCAAGATATGACTCTTATGATTCTTGGTGTTTGTGCTTTTGTGTCTTTAATAGTTGGCATTGTAATGGAAGGGTGGCCAAAAGGAGCTCACGATGGTCTTGGTATCGTGGCGAGTATCTTGCTAGTTGTCTTTGTCACAGCAATAAGCGATTATCGCCAATCTTTGCAGTTCAAGGACTTGGACAAGGAGAAAAAGAAAATTTCTATTCAGGTTACAAGAAATGGATTCAGGCAGAAAATGTCAATTTATGATTTACTTCCTGGTGATATAGTACATCTTTCTATTGGCGATCAAGTTCCTGCAGATGGAATATTTGTCTCAGGATTCTCGGTCTTGATTGATGAATCGAGTTTAACTGGTGAGAGTGAGCCAGTAATGGTAACTGCTGAAAACCCTTTTCTTCTTTCTGGAACTAAGGTTCAAGATGGGTCATGCAAGATGATGGTTACCACAGTTGGAATGAGAACCCAATGGGGTAAACTTATGGCCACTCTTAGTGAAGGTGGAGATGATGAAACCCCCTTGCAAGTAAAGTTGAATGGAGTGGCCACCATTATTGGAAAGATAGGTCTTTTCTTTGCTGTTGTGACTTTTGCAGTTTTAGTTCAAGGACTAGTTAATCGCAAGCTGCGAGAGGGGTCTCACTGGAGCTGGTCTGGTGATGAGGCATTGGAAATGTTGGAATTCTTTGCTATTGCAGTTACAATTGTTGTTGTTGCTGTTCCAGAGGGGTTGCCATTGGCTGTAACTCTGAGTCTTGCTTTTGCCATGAAGAAAATGATGAATGAAAAAGCGCTTGTAAGGCACCTTGCTGCTTGTGAGACTATGGGATCAGCGACAAGTATCTGTAGTGACAAAACTGGGACTCTGACTACTAACCATATGACTGTTGTGAAATCATGCATTTGTATGAATGTCAAGGATGTCAGCAAGAATAATAATGACTTGCTCTCCAATTTGCCTGATTTTGCTGTCAAGCTTCTCCTTCAATCAATTTTCACTAACACTGGTGGAGAAGTTGTGGTTAACAAAGATGGAAAACGTGAGATATTGGGAACACCAACTGATACTGCTTTGCTAGAATTTGCCTTGTCTCTAGGTGGAGATTTTCAGGCAGAGAGACAGGCTGCTAAGCTCATTAAAGTTGAGCCTTTCAATTCAACAAAGAAACGGATGGGGGTGGTGTTGGAGATTCCTGAAGGAGGTTTGAGAGCTCATACTAAAGGTGCTTCGGAAATAGTCTTGGCTAACTGTGACAAGGCTATCAATGCAAATGGTGAAATTGTTCCACTTGATGAAGCATCCATTGAACATCTCAATGCAACAATTAACCAGTTTGCCAGCGAGGCCCTTCGGACTCTATGCCTTGCCTACATAGAACTTGAAAGCGGGTTCTCTCCTGAGAATCCTATACCAATTTCTGGATATACTTGTATAGGAGTTGTTGGTATTAAAGATCCTGTCCGCCCTGGAGTCAAGGAGTCAGTTGCAGTTTGCCGTGCTGCTGGCATTACAGTAAGAATGGTCACCGGTGACAATATTAACACTGCCAAGGCTATAGCAAGGGAATGTGGGATACTTACAGATGATGGAATTGCCATTGAAGGTCCTGTATTTAGGGAGAAGAGTCAAGAGGAATGGCTTGAACTTATACCTAAAATTCAGGTCCTACCTCTTTTTCGCTTTACCAACTTACTGCATAATGATGATAATTACTTCTACTGACTCTGAATCATACTTCCTCTTTAGGTGATGGCTCGATCTTCGCCTTTAGACAAGCATACACTGGTGAAGCAGTTGAGGACCACATTTGGTGAAGTTGTTGCTGTGACTGGGGATGGAACAAACGATGCCCCAGCACTTCATGAGGCAGATATTGGATTAGCCATGGGAATTGCTGGAACTGAGGTGAGTGTGATTACTAATTTTAATTTGCCGAAATTTCATTGCCACAATGATATTTCAAGCTGTATATCAATGATAACAATACAATAAATCCAACCAATATTTGTTTCTTACTTACAGGTGGCTAAAGAGAGTGCAGACGTCATAATTCTAGATGACAATTTCACCACAATTGCTACAGTGGCAAAATGGGGACGTTCTGTTTACATAAACATTCAGAAATTTGTACAGTTTCAGTTGACAGTAAATGTGGTTGCTTTAATTGTGAACTTCTCTTCAGCTTGTCTAACAGGTTAGGAAGCCCATCCTAAGTTTTTACAACATATCATGAGCTCTATTTCTATTCCTCACACATCACATCAAAGAAATCATTTCAACTTCTAACTTTCCTTCTATAAAATCCTGCTCCAGGAAGTGCTCCCCTCACAGCTGTTCAACTTTTGTGGGTGAACATGATCATGGACACCCTTGGAGCTCTCGCGCTTGCAACTGAGCCTCCAACCGATGACTTAATGAAGCGAACACCAGTCGGAAGAAAAGGAAACTTCATCAGCAATGTCATGTGGAGGAACATTCTGGGCCAATCTCTCTACCAGTTTGTGATAATATGGTTTCTCCAGGTTAAAGGGAAAGAGATATTTGGTCTGAGTGGCCCAGATTCTGAATTGATCCTTAACACACTTATTTTCAATTCATTTGTCTTTTGCCAGGTAAACTTTTCTACAGTTCTTTAAAGCAAAGCTACCATCTTAAGTGTTTGGTCTATATATTGTTTCACAAAGGTGACTTAATTATTTTTTCTTCTTTATTCCTTTTATTCTTGTAGGTTTTCAATGAGATAAGCTCACGAGAGATGGAGGAAATAAATGTTTTCAAGGGCATATTGGATAATTATGTGTTCGTGGGAGTCCTTGCATGCACTGTCGTCTTCCAAATAATTATCATTGAGTTCCTTGGAACATTTGCAAACACCTCTCCCCTCACTTTTTCTCAGTGGTTTCTAAGTTTGTTCGTTGGGTTTCTGGGCATGCCCGTTGCTGCAGGCTTGAAGATGATCCCGGTTTGAACCAGCCTTTAGGTGCCACTTCTTTCAATTAATCTTCATTCTCAGCAGACTGGTTCTATATATCATCAAGTTAGAGAACAAGCTTAAATTAGAAAACTTTCAGGTATATTTAATTAAACCTATGTTTGGAACCCAGATTTTACGAGGGAAATAAAAATAACAAAATAGAGGGACTACAACATAAGCTTAACGTAACTTGGATGACTTAAAATTCTCCCAAAATTAAGTTTGAAGAGAAAATTATATGGAAATGTTCTCTCTTTTCTTTATAATTTTCACTATAAATTGGGTCCAAACTGAGCCTAAGTTCTAATTTTTCACAGTAGTCCTGTAAATTACTCTGATTTCTTCTTTCTTTCATTTTTTTTTTCTTTTTCCTTATTTCTTTCTTACTTTCGTTTTTTTTTTGTTTTTGTTAGTCATTTCACAGAAATTTTCTTTGTAAGGCTAGATTCTCTTCTTTGTTTTACTATTATTTATATTTGCAAGTGACATGTAACTGTATTTTATTATGGTAATGGAATTGGAATATTTGTAATATTCTCCTAAATTTTGTTCACCGAAGGTTACTTTTATTTTTTACTTTGTTTCCGTAACTTTAAATATTAATATGTTTTCAAAACACAAAGCAAAAAAAAAAAAAATTGAGTATAAGCTTCTTCTTATAAAAGATTCACCTCCTATTATTAATCTCCTAGCAAAGTCACAGTTTAGATATTTGAATGTAACGACCCTTTATGAATTAAAATGTGAAATAACTAAGAAAACACATCTTAAAAACAGATCGTACTGTTTTCATAGCATTTTCTCCTATGTAGCTAACAGTAACTAAAATAATTTGGGTAATTTGACCCTTTATGCACCATGATATTGCATAATTTAAAAATATGTCAAGTTTTAAAAACATAGGTAAAGTATGCCTTTTGTTTTTGCTCTCTCCCTCTCTCTCTCTCTGACTTCTCACTCTCTCTCACAAACCAGAAAGAAAAAAAAAACAATTGAAGCATTCTTGAAGCACTTTTTTTTTTTTATTCATTAATGATTAAAAATTCAATCCAAAACTTAAACTCAACAAAGATTGATTAAAGATACTAATTAATGAATTTCAAACAATTATGTACAAAATATTTTTGGTTTTGTTTGTATTTTTTTATTTCAAATTTGAAACTCTAAAATTGTAGATTTTTATTAAAAATTAATATTTTAAAGATGGCTTGCAATAAAATTTGATAGAACTATCGTTAAAACAATGTTTTTGGCACCGTTTTTTTGCCTAAAAAAGATTAAGTTTTATGGCACTGTTATTAAAGCATTGTTAAATATCATTAAGCATCATTTTCTTCCTTAAAAAATTAAGTTTTCATTGAATTGTCTGAGTATAGATTTTAATCAAATATATGTAATTTTCATAATTCCAAATTTAAAAAAAAATGAAAAAAACCAATAAAATCTTATACGTGTTCGAAATCTATCATTTAGTATCTGAAGTAAATCATAATATATATATGTACGGGTAAATACTATTTTAGATTCTGTATTTTGCAAAAATTATCAGACTCTGTGTTTTGCTAAATGACAATTCAAACATTCGAACATTGTGTTTTACAAAATAGAACAAATTAACACCCTAAATCTAATTATGGTCAAATTATTTTTCAATATAACTAAAATAATCCTAATTTTATTAAGTTAAGAATTAATTATATATTTAAAATAGATTTTAAAATAAATTAAATTAATTTTAAAATAAAAAATATTTTAATAATAAAAATATTTATTGAAACATATTAAAATTAATTAAAACTTTAAAATAAATTGAGTAAAATAATTAAAATAAAAATAAACCTAAATTTCAAACTCATATCTCATAGTAAAAACATCAAAATCAAAAACCACAAATCAAAATATAAAGGGAAATTTCACTTTTTATCTCTAATAATACCTAATATTACCAAAAAATCCCAACATTAATAATATTTTCAAATTAATGCTAAGCTTTTCCCTCCTACCGAAAATACCCTTCCCATTCAATCTCAGCCTTCTCTCTCTAAGTCTCGGTTTCTCTCTCTTTCAGTCTCACAAAAATCCCCCAAAAACCATCGAACCCCCACCTCCGTCGAGCCGTCGAGCCGCCATCTCCGTCGAGCCGTCGAGCCCGCATCTCCGTCGAGCTCCCACCTTCTCCGTCAAGCCCCCACCTTCTCCCATTTCTCCGGCGATCTCGAGCCCACTGCAAACTCCCATTTTTCTGTCAAACCCGAGACCCACGGAGCATATTTCCTTCAAAGTTTAAAAAACTAAGGTAAAATCTTGAACCCAAGTCCATATTTGCTTTATATCGTTGTTGAATCTGTGATTTGTGGAATGAGTTGTCCGATTTTGTGGGAAATTTTTTCTGGGTTTGAACCAGTGGCTCGATAGGTTCGATTATGGTTCGATAGTAGGCTCGATAAGGTAGTTTGAACAGTTCGATGATGGATCGATTATGGCTCGATATGAGCTCGACATGAGCTCGATAGGAGCTCGATAAGAGCTCGGTAGGATATGTTGTATTATATTACAAGGGCTCGATAGGTTCGATAATGGTTCGATATGAGACTAGACTGTAGCTCGATGGTTATTTATCTAGACAGACAGATTTTTCATAGCTCGATAGGTTCGATAATGGTTCGATATGAGACTAGACTGTAGCTCGATGGTTATTTATCTAGACAGACAGATTTTTCTTAGCTCGATAGGCTCGATGCTGGCTCGATAGGCTCGATAAATTTAGGTTGTTGATATTTCTCGATGGAACTCGATAGTTTTTCGATAGTGCTCGATAGGGTATGTTTCAGCTCGATGATAGCTCGATAGAGATCGATAGAGCTCGATGACAACTTATTTCAGTGTTTTTTTGAAATTTTTTTTATTCTGTTTTCTTACAAATTTTTTTTCATGTGTTGTTACAGATGCCTAAGTTGCTTGTTCCGTTCAGTGATCACTTTCCTGGTCGAGTGACATATCGGGGTAGTAGTACTTTAAATCACATCAAGACCAGGTTTTTGGAGCTCGGGCTGCTTGAAAGGGCTAAGGAATCCCCTTTTAAGCAATTCTTTTTGGCTTCGGAGTTTAATTTCTCCGGAGTCTTGGTGCATCAACTGTTGCTGAGGAAAATCGCCAGCAACAACGAAGATGAGGTGCATTTTTTCTTGGGGTCGAAGTCTTGTAGATTCGGCATGGGAGAGTTTGCCCTGGTGACGGGGTTGGATTTCAGTGCCTTCCCGTCACCAGAAGAGTTGGAAGGGCGTAATCTCAACGATCGGTTGATAAAGGAGTATTTCAACGATGCTGAGAAAGTAAAGCTGTCACAGGTGGACCATGCTTTCAAGACTTGTACGGTTGTGGAAGATGTGTACAAGCTTGGTCTATGTCTGTTTGTTGAGGGGGTTCTGAATGCCATTGAGGGAAAACTGCACATTTGGCGAGATATTCTAAAAATTGTTGAGAATGTAGAGTACTTCTTCAGCTATCCATGGGGGAAGTACTCTTATAGGAGGCTATTGCATTCTTGTAAGAAGGACATGGTGAAGCAAAAGGCCAACTATGATGCCAAGAAGGATGCCAAGGTGCAGCAAGAGTCCAAATACAGTATGTATGGTTATGCCCCCGCCTTACAGTACTGGGCATATGAGGATATCCAACAGCTTGCGGTGGAGCTTGTTGTGAGCTCGGGAAACATGTTCCCGAGGATGCTTAGCTGGTCGCATCGGAAGAACAAGGATTTCACCAAGTCCGTCATCACACCGATATTATTGAAGAAGAATGTAAGTTATGTTGTTTTTTTTTATCTATATGCTTATCTTTTATCATTATTTGAGTTAACCAAATGTTTTATGTTGTTTGCAGTTAATTGTTCTTCCGATGTTGAAGCCTCGGCCAGCAGAAAAAGACTATTACTTGTCTTTGACTGAGGGAGATCTTCCCCTTTATCCTGGGCTTGGCCAGGATCCCTCGGAGACTGATGAGGAGGAGGATGCGACTTTTGAGAAAATGGCAGAGAAAGTTTCTCAGGCTGCCGAGGCAGCCAAGATATTTGTTGATGCTGCCCCGGGGGAGAAGGTTGCAGGTCCCACCCCTCCTATTCCCCCAGCCTCAGCCCCAGCCTCAACCTGTGCCCCAACATCAGCCCCAGCCTCAGCCCCAGCATCAACCTGTGCCCCAACATCAGCCCCACCCTCAGTGTCAGCCCCAACACCAACCCCACCACCAGCCTCAGCCTCAGCCCCTGAGCTGGCCGACTTGATTGAGCGGTTGGACAGAGTCGAGGGTCGACAGGAGACCCTCTTGAAGAACCAGTCAGTGATCTTGGACGTACTCAGTCAGATCCTGACATTTGTTAAGGAGAAACCGAGGGGGTCCAATGAAGATTCAGAGTCAGAGTCATTGGATCTTCCGCTAGACTATGTTGATGATCCAACGACGCCCCCTACCATCATTGTGACACCAGATGCTGAGACTCCGGGAGTCGTTATTGTCAACCCTGAGGATGTTGCTGGGGTTCAGTTTCAGAGGGCTAGACGCCAAAGACGCAAGCCAGATTGGTTTGAGGACTATACGGATCCCACGAGGAAAAGACCTCGCACTGCTGCAGCTGCACCAGCAGACGAGGCTACACAAGAGGCTACACATGTGCTGGACCCTCTCAAGAAGCCAGATCCCAAACAGTATAGGACAATGTGCAAGTGGCTTCTTGGAGACATGCCCAACAAGACCCCGCGGGATGTAAAGACTGGGAGTCACGGTCCAGCATGGTTTCTGACGTTGAAGACACCCCAGTCGTGGCTCAATGATGGGGTAAGCAATTTATACCTAATTATGGACTGTTTTCAATTTTACATGTTTTATTTTTACTGACTCGATGTGAGCTCGATAGGAGTTCGATAGTAGTTCGACATGGATGTTAAAATAGGGGTTGTTCTTTACTATTTCAGAGTGGCTCGATGTGAGCTCGATGGAGCTCGATAGGTAGTTCGATAGGGATGTTAAAATAGATTGTTTTTTTACTGTTTTAGAGTGGCTCGATGTGAGCTCGATATTAGTTCGATAGGGATGTTAAAAGCTCGATGTGAGTTCGATATGAGTTCGATAGTGAAAATTCCCTTAACAAAGTGGCTCGATGTGAGCTCGATGGAGCTCGATAGGGAGTTCGATAGGGATGTTAAAATAGGTTGTCTTTACTATTTCATGATGGCTCGATGTGAGCTCGATAGGTAGTTCGATAGGGATGTTAAAGTAGGTTATTTTTACTGTTTCATACTGGCTCGATGTGAGCTCGATAGGAGTTCGATAGTAGTTCGACATGGATATTAAAATAGGGGTTGTTCTTTACTGTTTCAGAGTGGCTCGATGTGAGCTCGATGGAGCTCGATAGGTAGTTCGATAGGGATGTTAAAATAGATTGTTTTTTTACTGTTTTAGAGTGGCTCGATGTGAGCTCGATATTAGTTCGATAGTAGTTCGATAGGGATGTTAAAAGCTCGATGTGAGTTCGATAGTGAAAATTCCCTTAACAAAGTGGCTCGATGTGAGCTCGATGGAGCTCGATAGGGAGTTCGATAGGGATGTTAAAATAGGTTGTCTTTACTATTTCATGATGGCTCGATAGGTAGTTCGATAGGGATGTTAAAGTAGGTTATTTTTACTGTTTCAGACTGGCTCGATGTGAGCTCGATAGTAGTTCGATGGTAGTTCGATAGGGATGTTAAAGTAGTTTGTTTTTTTACTGTTTCATACTGGCTCGATGTGAGCTCGATATGAGCTCGATATGAGTTCGATGTGAGCTCGATGGAGCTCGACATCAGCATTTTATGATGGTTTTTGCTAATTTTTTTATCGTACTCTCTTTTGCAGCATATTGATGCGGCAGAACACATGCTTCGTATGCGACGCAAGTATTTTCCCAATATATATCGACAGAATGCAGTTGTGATGAACAGTTATTTCTCACAAGTGATACCTGCCCGATATGATCAGTTCAAGAAAACAGCCGACAAAACAAAGTATTATTGGGATGCTGACATTATGTCCATGTTGACCGGCATCGAGCAGCAGTTTCTGGCATCTTGGGGAGGAGTTGAGGATGTATATTGGTGCCAGAACTATGGACAACAACATTGGTTTGCCATTGAGGCTTCCATTTCTAGTTGGACTCTGACTGTTTACGATTCAGACAACTCGGTGATTAGTGACGCAAAGCTTGAGGATATTATGAGTCCATGGTGCTTTATGCTACCTTCTCTGTTAATGCAGAGTAAACTGTTTACTGATAGCTTGATGTTGAAGATTCCATCAGCAGGAAATAGGCCGCATCAGTTCACATTGCGTCGCAAACAGAAACACGAGCTCCCTCAGTCAAAGAGAAGGTAACAAACATCATCTTCATACTAATTTTGTTTCTAACTAAATTTATAGTAATGTGCACTTAATATATATGTATTTTTTTTACAGTGGGGATTGTGGTGTGTATGCTATCAAGTATATTGAGCATCTAATGGTCGGTCTTCCATTGGAAGCTATCTGCGATGAAAATATGGAGGTGTTCAGGAACAAGTGGACCACAGACTTGTGGTATCAAAATTTGTTACCTTGATGATTGTATATATACAGGGTCTTTACATGTAAAGTTTGTTGTTCACATTATTTTATAATTTTCATGGGCTGTTATCGAGCTAATATCAAGCTATATCGAACTGTTATTGAATTATCAAAATTTGTTACCTTCATAAAAAGAGTTTATTAATACAACAAGTTCAAATGGGAAAAAAGAGTTTAAAGCCTAGCTTTGCCATAAACATAACTTTTCAGAAAAATCAAATAAAAAGAGTTTATTAATACAACAAGTTCAAATGGGAAAAAAAAGTTTAAAGCCTAACTTTGCATGTAGCCCTGTTGTGGCCAAGACCACCACACATGCTACACTTGCGATGACTGGGAATGATTTCTCCATTCGATGGAGTGCGGTTTGTCTTCCTTCTTCCCACCTTATTCTTCTTCGGTCGACCAACTGGTTGTTTTTCAACAGGAACCCCAACTTGCATTTTCTCTATGTTCTCGGGAACTTCCCAATCATCCTCATTGCCAGTTGGGTAAATTGTTTCTTTGTAAGACTCCCTCCACATCTCAGTAGTGTAATATGGTGAACACAGTGAGTAAATGTTGACATTGCGCAACATGGCCGCAGCCACACCATGAACACAAGGGTAACCCATTATTTGAAACTGACCACAAGAGCATGATTTGGTCATCAAATTCACCTCACCATCACCTTCTGGGTCTACCACATGAAATTCAAACTGTCCAAGAGGATGGACTTTCAAGTACCTTGCATCATCCGCAATGTCTGAGACATCTTTCTCATATGTTGTTGCTAATTTCGATGTGCACTTCTCTACCTCCTCACGACGCGCGGCAAACCATGACTGAATTGTGAAACGAATGAATTCCACAAAAGTAGTGACTGGGAAGGTTCTTGCGTCTCTGGTTTTGTTGTTGAAACTTTCAGCGTAGTTGCTTGTCATTACATTGTATCGATTCCCAGGAAAGTATACACGAGTCCACTTATCGAAGCCAATACCCTCGAGATATTGAGCTATGGCAGGATCCATTTGCTTTATATTATTGAAGAACCTGTGAAATTTTGACTTCCGAAATGCATATGCCGCATTATACATCTCCTTGTGACAGTGATCGGTCTTGAACTTAGCGATTACATTCATACTTATGTGATGGTAGCATGCGCCGTGGTAGGCATCAGGGAAGACCAACTCAAGAGCATGAATAATGCTAGCATGCCTGTCTGAAACAAAAGACAGATTATCAACAACTCCAATTGCTTCCTTCAATTTCATCATGAAATACTTCCAAGAAGCATGATTCTCACTGTCAACAATCGCGAATGCAATTGGATAAATGTGGTTATTCGCATCCAATGCGACAGCACACAACATGTGGCCACCGTACCTTGACTTTAAGAAAGTGCCGTCCACACATATAACAGGACGACATGATGTAAATCCCCTTCTACAAACTCCGAGTGAGAAGAAACAGTAAAGAAAGCGACTGTCATCTGTGACAAAATCAGTAATTGTACCTGGATTCTTTTGCTGCAGCATGTACAGGTAAGAAGGTAACTTGGAGTACGATTCTTCAGGTGTCCCCCTAACATAACCGAGTGCCTTCTCTCTGCATCTCCAAGCCTTAATATAACTCATATCGATCCCAAAATTATTCTTCATATCCTCCTTTATGCTGTTTGGTGGATAGCTAGTGCCATCAGTAGCATATTTGTTCTTGATAAGGTGCCCAATGACAGAAGGTGCTGCTTGACGGTGGTCTTTTTGTCGCAATTCTAGTGAGCAAGTATGTACACTATTATAAACAGTGATCTCAAACATCTCTGATCGCGCTACTTTTTTCCCTCTTATTCTCCAACCACAATCAGGATCCTTGCAGGTGATATACAACACATCAGTACCAAACTTCTTAACCATAAACTCAAAATTATTCTTCATTGCAAAGAGAGCCGCTTTGGTTTTCAATTCCATCTTGTTCTCAAATGTCTTCCCAAGATGTAATTCCCCCAACGCTATACCGGATGAGGGTGATTCAGAACGACTACAAGCTATGATATCTTCTTTTGTAAACATGGGAGCACTCCATTTTCTGTGATCTTCTGTTGAACATATTGAAATTTTCCTTGTATAGTTATATTCTGTTCCACCATGACGACTAGAGCTGGTGCCAGGTGTTCGGCGTCCTTGACTTGGTGGGTTCGTCCGTGCAATATGACGTATTGGTTGTTCTTGTGCTTCTTCTACTTGCAAATGTTCAGCTAATAGATCATCATCCACCGAATTGTCTCCTAATTCCTCATTGTGTTCGGCTACCGGATCGTCATTCACATAGGGGTTGTACTCATACTGGTTGTCCCTCAGGTCACCAATAGGAAATCCTAAAGTACTGGCTGCTCCCTCAGGTCCGGGAGTGGAATATGGGTCTGCAATGACAATCTTTTTAACAGGAGTGACACACAAGGCCAACCTTTCTTTAGATGTTACTCCTATGAATGCACGGACACCAAAATCACTTTCAACATGAACGGGTGTAAACGGTTGGTCGCCGCAAGTGTAAGGAACCTCCAATTTCAACTCATACATCTGTTTATCAACTTTAAGTTCCTTGTGCAATATGTCAAGAAGTTGCAAGTACGTTACAGTATCCTCCATCGGTATCACCGTGCATTGAGGGTCCTTGAAAATCCACTTATTCCCTTGTAATTCCCAAACACCATTGTAGGATACAAAAACGTAGACAATAGAGCCTGTGTTGGAAAAAAAAACATTAACATTGTCAGGAAAACTGTCATTTTTCCAGAAATGCAATAAAAAATAACATTATCGAGCTTTATCGAGCTATTATCGAGTTGGAATCGAGCTACCATTTCTCAAAACAGAATACAAACCTAACCAAACCCTCCATCGAACCCCTATCGAGCTATTATCGAGTTATCATCGAGCTACCATTTCTCAAAACAGAACATAAACCTAACCAAACCCTCCATCGAACCCATATCGAGCTATTATCGAGTTAACATCGAGCTATCATTTCTCAAAACCGACTATAAAACACAACCAAACCCTCAATCGAACCCTATCGAGCTCATATCGAGCTACTATCGAGCTCACATATTATAGATCCATTCGACCCCTTATCGAACCCTTATCGAGTTTCCATCGAGCACTAAACCGAACCTATCGAGCTATTATCGAGCTAACATCGAGCTACATCGAGCTCTTACAAAGACCTTCTTCTACATACCATCGAACCGTTATCGAGCTTCTATCGAGCAAAAAAATTGCAGAAAACCCAGAAAAACACAGATCGCGGAATCTCTCAAAAAATCCCGAAAAATACACCAATATAGGCTCAGATCTGTTCAAAATAGCCAAAAAAAATGTAAACAAATAATACCCAACACAAAATGTAAAATCTCATTACCCATGGTTTTTCTCCTCCAAAAACTCTCAAAATAGATGTTGCCTTTGATATTAACGAATTCACAGAAACAATGGAGATAACTAACAATGATTTTGACAAGAAAATTATACAAAACTGTAGGTTTTATGAAGATTTCGTGAGAATTAGAGAGAGAGAGGGAGGAGAGTGGAAGAGAAGGTTTTGTGAATTTTTGATATAATGGGAGGGGTATTTTGGGTATGGGAGGAAAGTTTAGCATTAATTTGAAAATATTATTAATGTTGGGATTTTTTGGTAATATTAGGTATTATTAGAGATAAAAAGTGAAATTTCCCAATATAAAACACACAATCTATCAACAAAATTAATTTATAATGGTGCTGTTTGGTGACCATTAAAAAAACAGTTTTTTATTTATTTAATTAAAAATTTGACAATTAAACATAAAATAGCATTTGATAACTCTATTTTTATTTTTTATTTTTTTAAATTTTAAATAAAATTTATTAAATTTTGAAAATAAAAATTTTTCACTTTCAAAATTTTTTTAAACAGTTTTCATTTTTTCCTTCTCTTCTTCAAATTAACACATCACATTGTTAAACAAAAAATAAAAATAAAAGTTATCAAACACGTTTATTATTTTTTTATTTTAAAAACAAAAAAACAAAAATAGTTACCAAACATATTTTTATTTTTTAAAAATAAAAAACAAAAATAAAATAATATTTCTATTTTTGTGTTTAAAAAATTTAAAAACAAAAACCCAATATTAACCAAATTAATTAAAATCTAATAAAAAAAACAAAATCAAAACTAATAATTAAAACATAACACGTTCTTCATCCTTGAACCCTAGAAATTCATCATAACTTCTTCTTGAGTTCATCCTTCAAATCCAAATTCAACATCAGTAATGCAAGAACTTCAATAAAAAAATTCGAACAAATCGTCTCTTCCACGTCATTATGCCAACAAATTGAACCCTTATTCCCGTCTAGATTATAATGTTTATATTCATTATGAAATTATCCCCAAATTTCATGTCCTACACATCTTCTTACAAAAATTTCTGAACAAATCCAAAGACACAAAAGCTTGGACAATTCTCTGCCATCAGCAATATTGTCTTCCTCGACTGAAAATTTCATGAGCATTCGATTTTTTCTGAGCAGGAATAAAAATACTCACTACTGGAAAACCCTAGGTTGCAAACAAAATTCTCTGGCATCACCAATGGCTTCTTTGTTGATTGAGCCTCCGCGAGCTCCCCACCTCGCCTCCTCAAGCCCAGATTTGTAGGTCGAAGTCGACCAAGCTCATCTATGTCAAATCCGAAACCCCATCCGTCGCCCTATATTAGATCTGAAGCCTCGCCTGCCTGTGTCGGATCTGAACTCTCGTTCGTTGCCCAGAAACTCGACCCCAACCAGTACCTCTCTTCCTTCGTGCTAGCCCATAACCCATTGACGTCTCCCTCCGACGACGACTTCGAGTATTTCACCAGATCTAGGTTGAAGGGAACAACTTGCAGAGAAGAAGAAGAAGAAGAGACTATTTGATTTTTTTTGTTTTTAATTAAATCTGATTATATTTATTTTTAATTTAATCTGATTATGTTAGATATGTTTTAATTCATTAAATTTATATTTATATTTTAATTCATTTAAATGTATTTAATAATTAAAATTTTATTTTATTTATTTTTTATATTATTAAATTAATTAATTAATAAAATATGAAAGCATTTTGGTCATGTTAAAAAATATTTAACCAAAATCAATCAGGGATTAATTTGTTCTATTTTATAAAATACTGAATTATCATATTTAGCAAAATACAGAAATAATTAGTAGCGTTTGCAAAATACTGAGTGCAAAATGGTATACCCTGCATATATATATATAGATATATATAAAAGTGCTTCAATGTTCTAATTTGAAGAGAGTGAAAGAGGGGGGAATTCGAGAAAGAGAGAAGGGGAAGAGAGAGATAACCTTCTTTGAATGTTAAGGCAGCTTGGTCAAAATTTTACAATTTTTTAAACTTGTTTTTATATTATGTAATGTTATGGTCAAATTTCCCAGTGATTTTTGGTTGTATTTCTTTACTAAAAGACTTCATTATCTCATTATTACAAGTACGTGGAAATTGTAACCAAGAAAGAAACAGCATTAAAGTAAGGATTATCATATCCTTTTCTTTCTCATTTATGAAAAACTTTGCAAAAGTTTCCAACTATTCTTCCATCTCAGAAACTTTCCCCGTTTCATAAACATGATACATCCAAACAGGTTCAAGCAATACTCTCGCACTCTCTAATTTCTGCTTTCCATCTTCATCACTTTCTTCTTCAATGTGTCTTTCAATCTGAGGATATATACTTTGCAGAGAGGCCAACATTATATCACCCCACTCTTTGTCACCATGTCTGAATAACTTGACACATACAAAGTGTACAAGTCCTAATACCAACCCATAATCTTTCCCTTCCAACCTGACTAAGGAGCCAACCAAGAAAATTTCACCAGCAGCATCAAGAATGCTGGGATTTCCTTTCACCAAAACGAGAATCATTTCCAAAAGTTTCTTGAAAGCAAGTAGTTCTTCTGGTTCAGAAACTGTTTCATCCTCCTCGTCAAGTTCAGTTTTGCTCAGCTCAGCTAGTTCAATCTTAGCCAAGGCCAAGAGCCACAGTGGAAAATGGACCCTGAAGGAATCGAGGACAGTCCTTTGTGCCACTTCTCCCTGTAACTGTTTCAACATGTGCCCATATCCTAATGCCAGAATCAAATCAGGCAGCCAAGGCTTAGCTGCCGCCACAAGCCTGGCAGCATAATTGGAGCCCAGATGTTGTTCAATTGAGGTCAGTAGATCAAGCATGTCATTGGCAAGAACAAAAGTTTGTGGCCTAGGTGGTGAAGTTTCTGTGACGTCTTTAAGAGCTAGATTGAGTAGTTTTGCTCCATAGGTGAGGGAGCTCTTCAGACACAGAATTATATCTTTCCCATCATCCTCTTCAAAATGATTCAGGTTATTTGGTTGCTTCCTTAAGGTCGATGCAATATGCCGCAAATAGTCTGATGTGAATTTTAAGCACCACTCGTGATTATGAAAAACAAAACCCATTGTAGTAGCATCAGCCATGAATTTGAGAACTGAAGTAAGCATTTTCACCTTATTTGACAACCTTTTTGATTCAGTACAGACAGATCCTGCATATATGTTACAGGAATTAGAGGCTTAGAGCAGTATATTGTTACAAGAGCTCAATACCATGCAATGATATCCAACCGATAGTGCTCCTTGATAGTGTGCATCTTTGCGACAACGGATAGTGTAAGTATTCTACTAGACTACCAACTTACTCACTAAAAAATGTCTGTCTTTACTCTTCAAAGAAGCAAATAGGGTACAAATATTATACATTCGAGTATATAATTATGATATCTATGAATAATCCACTAGAAATTTAAATATATATACCTGTATATTTTAGATAATAATTTATGCTCATAATACCTAACAAATATATAACATGTTGACAGAGGTTCCGTCAAGAGATACAGAACACTAGTATTTATAACGTGATTTAGATAAAGAATAGCCTACGTCCAAATTACTGATACATTATTTCTTGTTACGCTAGCAAAATTTAACGTCCAGAATTTTTACACAATAGATTTTACTAAATATGAATGGTAATGTATACAATAATAATAATTGATATAGAGTTCGACAAAGATACGTTATTTTTACTAGAATATTATTGTTCAATACTAATATTTAGAAGAAATAAGAAGACGAATCTCAGAATTTTCATCTGAAATTTAGAAATGTCTTGAAATGAAAATAAATTTCTAATTATAAAAGAGATATCCCCTTACAGAACATATAAAATGCGAATGCATATTTTTGTGACTAAAGTGTGAATACATATTTTTGTGATTGATATTTACATTATTTATGTGAGGTATTTGTGAAATCTAATATAAATAATAACATACAATGTTCCCTCAAATCTAATGTTGCTATAAGAAGCTTAGATACTCGTCAATCTATTACTCATTCAAATATTTTCATTGTGCTACTAGCTTTTTAAATTTCTGGAAAACTGTGGAATTTATATCATCTTTAATCATTAGGTGCCCGAGTTAAGGAAAACCATGTCGAGTTGGTAATTTCGGACAGTGATTAGAGCCAAAATATGCCTCTAGTAGCTCCTTAAGCAAAGTGAGCCTCAAATGCTCAAGGTGAGCAAGCTCCAAGCAAGGCACCAAGCTCAGATGCTTAGCTAATTCGGTCCTGTCTTGAACGACCATCCATCAATTTGAAACTATTAGCATAATATCAGAGTTTAACTTGTTTGTAACACTTATGCAACCTCTTGACAAAGGGAGGCCGCATACAGATCCAATGAGATTGGAGTTTAACCGAAACTTATAGTGACTTTAAAAGTACAAATATTACCTCAACTATCTAAATACATTACCTAATGATTGAGCCTATTTGATTGATTAAAATAATAGGAGAATTAGATAAGAAACAAAACAATTTGAAAAGACTAGATGACATGTGCGCATGCATGAAACCAAAACTTGTGATGTGTTCCACAACTTCAAAGAAATAAGGTCAACACTTAAAAGTCAGCATGCCCAACAAAGTCATTTAAATGATAGATTGACAAGCCCAAACTTTCCTAGGCTAGGGATGATTGTTATATATGTTATTATTCAAAATTAATAAACATTAACCACAGTATATGTGTTGGTAGTCACAAAAGAATGTGTTCACACGAAGATCTATTCTACATGGATAATTTTAAAGAATATGCTTAATAAGCCCTCAAATTGAAGAAAAAAACTGGGTTTCTAATTTAATATTTTTGAAAGACATGCCTCGAACTCATTTTTATTCAATGAAATTTTAACAGAGATCAATTTCAATCAATTTTTTTTTAATAATAGAAATCATTGTTAATCTTGAATGATTGTCGAAGATAATGAATTGACTCTTAACTGTTTCTTAAAATCGTTGTTATATATATAATTGTTTCATTTATTGTTTTATTTTCAAACTTTAAAATCACTTTTTCATTATTGTTTCTAATTTCGAATAATAAATTGAATATTAATCTTCGTGGTTCGACCTTTAATATTCAAACTTAAATATTGTTTCTAATTTTTTAATTGCTTTAATATTCTCTTGCTATATGTTAGAATATATATATATACACTAGGTAAAAGTAATGTGCAACGTACGTTTGCTTAGTTTTAAAATTGTAAACGTACTTATTCAAACATGTATTTATTTTTACTATATTATTTTAATTATCATTTAAATTCTAAATAAATAAACAATATCATAAAAATAAATAAAAGATGTTTAATATATAATGAATTACAGTTCTATAGTTTTTTTTTTTTTTTTTAAATTGTTACTAATTGATAGTAGATTATATTATATTACATGTTTAATATAATATTATTCTAATACATGAAGTTTAAGTTTAATTTTAATTAAATTTTATTTAAGTTATAAAATATATGCTTTTATTATTTTTAAATAATTATCATTGTAAAATATCTCTAAAATATCATATTTTAATTTGTTTATTTATTTAAGTTTAAGTCATGTTTACAATCTACTGTTAAATATAAAAATATTCCGTTAAAGTTAACGGAAAAAAAAACCGTTAAAATCAAGAATTTCTGTATCTACACATTTTTTATATAGAAGAGAAATATATTAGCTATAAATTAAGATTAATTGTAATTATTTTAATTTCCTATATTTTTCTAGTTTCCTACATTCTCCTAATTTCCTATTATGACTTCTCTAATTTGTATATAAATACATGTTATTTTCTCAATGAAATATAATTCTTTTCACCTCTTGTAACATAGTATAAGAGATTTTAGCTTACAAAATTAGGGCTTTTCTATTGGGGTTTTGAATAAACACAAATCAAGGTTTAGTCTATTTTAGGATTTATTTTGGAAGACCTACTTCTGTTGGTTTCCTATTGTGACAGTAAGAATCTCGTGATCCATAGGGGGAAAGACCAGGTAAAAAGCTGTGCAATCCCACATCGCCTGGGAAAGGTCAAGTGTGATGATTTTAAGACTGTGTAGGTATGGGATTACACAGTTAAAGAGGGCTTAAAAGGATTGATGGGTACTACCTATGCCAACAAGATGCATATTCTTTTCGGTAGCCCATCACTTGAGAATTCCAAAGTTAAGCGTGCTTAACCTGGAGTAATCTCAAGATAGGTGACCTCCTAGGAAGTTTTCCCAGAAAGCGTGCAAGTGAGGACAAAGCACGCTGGAAAGACTCGTGTTGGTTTGTAGGGTCAGTCGTCATTCCAAGAAGCAGCCATAGTGACGTGGAGCGTTACAAATGGTATCAAAACCTTGACCCAGCTGAAAGTGTGGCTGACGAGGACATCAGACCCTTAAGAGTGGGTGATTGTGACAGTCAGAATCCTGTGATCCGTAGAGAGAAAGACCAGGTAAAAAGCTGTGCAATCCCACATCGCCTAGGGAAGGTCAAGTGTGATGATTCTAAAAATTTTTAGGTATAGGACTACACAGTTAAAGAGGGCTTAAAATGATTGATGAGTACTACCTATGCCAACAAGATACATCTTCTTTTCGGTAGTCCATCACTTGAGAACTCTTTTCCCAGGAAGTCTAAAGTTAATTCCCAAGAAGTCCAAAGTTAAGCGTGCTTGACTTGGAATAATCTCAAGATGAGTGACCTCCTAAGAAGTTTTCCCAGGAAGCGTGCGAGTGAGGACAAAGCAAGCTGGAAAAACTCATGTTAGTTTATAGAGTCAGTCGTCGTTTCAGGAAGCAACCATAGTAACGTGGGGCATTACACCTATTCTCACAACCCACACCACAAGATTCCCTAGTCGCCGATCTTCGTTTCCCCAAAATCTGGCGATCAGACTCCCTGTGCGTGGGCCCCACGCGCAGTCACAAGCAAAGGCCACGTCTCCCACGCGCCAGCGCGTGTGGTTTCATCTCCAACAGGCATCTTTGTTCCAGTTGGTCTCCCCAAAGTTTCTGGTTGATTCGTGCCTCGCTTTTGCTCACTAGATTTTGTACTTGCGACTATAAAGGTTTGTTCTTAGTTCGTTGTTGTGATTCTACCTTGGTTTTTGTGTTTGTTGTCGTGTTTATTTGTTTAGGCTTTATGGTTGAGAGTAAATCAAAGGCTAGATCAATGGTTGTATCTGATGTGGTTCATGTGACGTCTAAAATCACAAACCATAAACTGATTGGTTCGAATTACTTAGTATGGAGTAAGACTATTTGGTTTTATCTACGAAATATTGATAAAGATGACCATTTAACTGATGATCCTCCTAAAGCGAAAGATGATTCGAGGCAGACGTGGCTTAGGGAAGATGCTCGCTTGTTCCTTCAAATATGAAATTCTATTGACCAGTAAGATAATTGGCTTAATCAATCACTGAGAGTTGGTTAAAGAACTAATAGATTATTTGGAATTTTTGTATTCTAGAAAAAGCAATCTCTCCTGTATGTATGAGGTTTGCAAAGCATTCTACCGTGTGGAGAAACAAGATCAGTCTCTTATCAACTACTTTATGGCATTTAAAAAGACGTATGAAGAGCTTAATATGTTACTGCCATTTAGTCCTGATGTGAATGTTCAACAATGCCAGCAAGAGATGTCTATCATGAGCTTTCTAGCAGGACTCTCACCTAAATTCGATTCTACCAAAGCACAAGTTCTTCTAGTTCTTATGTCTCTTCTTTACAAGATGTCTTTTGTCGTGTTCTTTGCATGAAAATTACTCCCTCCGTTCCTATTAATAGCGCTTTGGTTGAGTCGTAATAATTATCTGCCTTGGAAATCTTCTACTCAAAGTGGGCACAAAGGAGGCAATTCGCAAGGATTTGAAACTCAACAACCAAATTCTTGAGTCATTTGCAACTATTGTAAAAAGTCAGGCCACACCAAGTTTGAGTGTCGAAAGCTACAGTTTAAAAATAAGCAAAATCACTCTGCTAATGTTGCAAGTACTAGTGATGCCTCTAATAAATCGGTCCTTATTTCTGCTGATGAATTTGCCAAGTTCTCACGATACCAGGACTTACTCAAGTCGTCATCTCCCTCTATCACTGCTATTGTTGATTCAAGTAAATATAATACATGTCTTCTTTCTGCATCCTCCAAATGGGTCATTAATTCTGGTGCCACAGATCACATGACAGGTAATTCCAGTCTATTTTCAACTTTTCATTCTCACACTTCCACTTCTATTGTTACTTTAGTTGATGGACACATCTTGTGTTTGTGGATCTAGCACTATTAATCCTACGCTTATGCTTACTTTGTCATCTGTTTTACATTTATCAAGTTTGTCCTTCAATTTGCTCTCTATCAGTCAACTCACTTGTAATCTTAATTGTTACATCTCATTCTTTCCCGATCATTGTTTACTTCAGGATCTTATGACGAAGAAGATTATTGGTAAAAGGCATGAGTCTGGCAGACTCTGTTCTTGACATACCACCACCAACTTCAATTGCTTGTTCGAGTGTCACTTTCGCTTTTGAGGCTCATTGTCGTTTGGGTCATCCATCTCTTCCCTTCCCTTGCTCAAGAAACTTTGTTCGCAATATAATAAGGTGTCTTCGTTAGATTGTGAGTCATGTCAATTTGCCAAACACCATCATCTTAGCTTGAGTAAATAAACGTGCTAATATTCCTTTTGAATTAGTTCACTTAGATGTTTGGGGTCCTCCTATTTTGTCTAAACCTGAATTCAAGTATTTTGTTACTTTTTGTGAATGATTATTCTCGTGTAACTTGGTTATATTTAATAAAAAATTGTTCCAAGTTGTTTTCTATATTTTGTGCATTTTGTGTTGAGATTAAGAATCAATTTAATGTTTCTATTCGAACTTTGCGAAGTGATAATGACAAAATATACATTTGTTTTATTTCATTCTTATATGGTATCTAATGGCATACTTCATAAAACTTCTTGCGTTAATACTGCGATTGCTTCGATCCAGAATAAGGCGAAGAAGAGGCTAAAATAATTCTTTCAACACTTGCATAGACAGCCACTCGAATATTCGAAGATCCCAAAATGGTGTAGCAGACCGTAAAAGCAGACATCTACTTGAAATTGCATGAGCCCTCTTATTTCAAATGCATGTTCCAAAACATTTTGGGCCGATGCATTTCTACAACATGTTTTCTTATCAATCGCATGTCATCTTCTGTTCTTAATGGTGAGATACCTATTAAAATTCTTTTTCCCGGTAAGTTATTGTTTCTCGTTGATCCTAGAATATTTGTTAGTACTCGTTTTGCTCGAGATGTTCGCCCACATGTCACCAAATTAGATCTTAAGTCATGGAAGTGTGTATTCCTTGGTTATTCTCGTCTTCAAAAAGGGTATAGGTGTTACTGTCCCAATCTTAACAAATATATTGTCTTAATTGATGTTACCTTCATGGAAAACATGCATTACTTTTCGTCTTCCTCTATTCTTCCTCATCAGGGGGAGGATGATGATTTGTTGGTATATTCTATCACATCCTCTACCCCTATCTCGAAAGCAGCTCCTCCCAAGCCTCCTATTATTCAAGTCTATTCCAAGTGTCCACCTCCTGATTCATGTCCTGCACCTACTCCTTCGTCATTAGATCCACTCCCGAGCCATGATCTTTCTATTGCTTTGTGCAAAAGTAAACATCATTGTACTTATCCTATTTCTTCATTTGTTTCATGTAATGGCTTGTCATCTTCTTCTTGTTCTTTTATTGTTTCCCTTGATTTTGTCTCTATTCCTAAAATTGTTCGTCAAGCTATATCTCATCCTAGTTGGCATAATGCAATGGTAGAGGAGATGAATGATTTAGATGACAATGGTACTTGAGACTTTGTGGATTTGCCTTCAGGGAAACAGGCTATAGGATGCAAATAGGTGTTCGCAGTTAAGGTCAATTCGCATTAGGGGTGCACACGGGTCGGGTTTCAAGTTCAGTGGGTTTGGCTTTTACAGGTTTTGGGTTGAGAAAAATGGTACCAAAACCGATCCGAAATTTTCGGGGTTCGGGTTTGTGTTTGATTCGAGTTGGGCTGGGCCATTTGTGTTTTGGGCTGAAAAACCAAATTTTGCAAAAATAACATTTTTTTACACTTGCTTTTCAAGAATACCATTTTTTCGGATTTTGGGTTGGACTAGGCAAATTGGGTTTTGGGCTAAAAATCCAAATTTTGCAAAAATACCATTTTTTTACACTTTTTTTCAAAAATACCATTTTTTCGAATTTCGAGTTTGAACCCGAACCCAAGTTTTAACAAACTTCAAACCCGAATCCGACAGGTTTTCCCAAAAAACGGGTTTTCGAGTTGCGGGTTTTTCGGGTCAAATGTTCACCCCTAATTCGCATGGGTCAATTGCTCAATTGAAAGCCCGTCTCGTCACTAAAGGCTATGCACAAACCTATAGGGTGGACTATTATGAGAATTTTTCTCATGTTGCCAAATTGACAAATATTCGATTGTTTATTTCAATGGCGGCTACTCATAATTGACATTTGCATCAATTTGATATCAAAGAATGTTTTTTTTCATGGTGATCTTCAGGAAGAGGTGTATATGGAGCAACCTCCCAAGTTTGTTGTTCAGGAGGAGTCTGGGAAAGTTTGTCGTTTATGAAAATCTCTATATGGTTTGAAATAGAGTCCCTATGATTGGTTTGGGAAATTTAGTCAGGCTGTCGAAAATTTTGGTATGATGAAAAGTAAGTCTGACCATTCTGTGTTCTACAAACGAATGATTGCCAGTATCATTTTGTTAGTTGTATATGTGGATGATATCATTATTACTGGAAGTCATACTATGGGAATCTCTTCTCTTAAGTCTTTCCTTCATACTCAGTTTTACACGAAGGACTTAGGGATGCTAAATTATTTCTTGGGTGTTGAAGTCACGAGGAGTAAAAAATGTATCTTTCCATCTCAAAGAAAATATGTTCTTGACTTAATAACTGAGACAGGAAAATTGGGAGCAAAGTCTTGCAGTGCTCCAATGACTCCAAACATTCACCAAACAAGAGATGGGGAACAATTTGAAGATCCTTAGAGATATCGAAAGTTGGTTGGAAAAATGAATTACCTTACTATGACTCGTCTAGATATTGCATATTCGGTTAGTGTTGTCAGTCAGTTTATGTCATCCCCAACAATTCATTATTGGACAGCTAAAGCAAATTTTATGTTAATTGAAAGGAGCATCAGGACATAGTATTTTATATGCAAATCATGGGCACACTCATATTAAATGTTTTTCAAATGCCGATTGGGCAGGCTCCAAAATGGATAAAAGATCCACTTTAGATTATTATGTTTTTGTTGGAGGAAATTTGGTTTCATGGAAGAGTAAGAACCAGAATGTTGTGTCAAAATCCAGTGCAGAGTCAGAATATAAGATTATGGCACAATCTGTGTGTGAGATAATGTGCATATATCAGCTCTTGATTGAAGTAGGTTTTAAAACTTCAATACCTGCAAAATTGCGGTGTGATATTCAAGCTACCCTTCATATTGCATCTAATTCTGTATTTCATGAGTGAACTAAGCATATCGAAATTAATTGACATTTTGCTCGAGAGAAAATTCATCGAGGTTTAATTTCTACAGAATATCTGAAGGCTGGAGAACAACTAGGAGACATCTTCACGAAAGCTTTGAATGAGGCTCAGGTTGATTATCTATGTAACAAGTTGGGCATGATTAATATCTATACTCCAACTTGAGGGGAGTGTTAGAATATATATATATATTTATATATTAGTTGTAAATTAACTATAAATTAGGATTAATTGTAAATATTTTAGCTTTCTATATTTTCCTAATTTCCTAGAATGACTTTTCTAGTTTGTATATAAATAAATGTTATTTTCTCAATGAAATACAAGGAAATACAATTCTCTTCACCTATTGTAACACTATACAACATTGAAATTCAAACAGAAAATTTTTCTCTTGCTTTTTGAGCAAATCTAGGTCAAAAACATGGTTCATTCATGAGGAAGAACAAGAAAAAATCTACTTCGAAGGTTTAAAGAGCTAACGTTTGTGTTATTTGAACAAAAGAAAATAAAAAATGTTAGGAAATGAGAGATAGTGTGTGGTTCAAGAAGGATTTCAAATAAGAAATATAAAGTTTGAGAGAGAAAATATTGTGTTAATTTTATCCAAAAATGAGTTAGGCATGTTTTTTAAAGTTTTCAAATTAGGGGAAAAAATTCAATTTGAGAGCTTATTAAGCATATTTTATTCTCTCAAATTTCCCTTCTACAAATAGAGTGATTTATTCTTATTTCAAGAGTCAATTCTAAGTTTCTCTTCTTCTAAATATTAGTCTTATATTTTTCTAATAACAATAAAATACTAACACATGTAGTGTTGAGCACCACAACTAAGTGTTGGACTCACATGAAAATTTAATGTTGTGAAAACTTATATTAGTGCATGATATCTGACACCACAAATACCCCAATGCTCGTAAATATAATGTCTATATATATAGATGTCGAACTCTATATTAGTTCCTTTCACATAAAGAGTATATGATATTATTACACATATTACATATATGTTATTATTCACGTATATCTATTCATATTTCTTGGAAAGCACATTGTGTAAAAGTCTTGTGAGCCAAAACCTTGCTAGTGTAAAAGAAAAATATAATACTAAATCTATGGACTTAAGTTATTATTTGGACCAAACCATGATAAAAATGCCAATATCTTTTATCTCTTGATATTTTAATATTTTTAAATCCTACTCTAAGGACTTATGTTTCCTATTGACAATATCTTACACGATAATTGTATATTAATTGGGTAGGATGAGGTCAATAATTAGGGCGGGTATTCTTAGCCTGCTTAGAATCTGAAAGTGGCTTCCTCAACTTATATATATAAATATATATATATATTGTATTTATTCATCACTTACCATTATCACTTAGACCAGTGGCATCTGCTTCTGGTTCCTTGTTCCTTTTTCTGCGAGTACTCTTCACTTGCCTGGACTCTGAAAGTGGTTTCCTCAACTTTTCTATGTCACCTGCTCGGAATAGCTTCTCTGTACAGTTGAGCAAGTGGCCCAGTGCCTGTTCCAAAATTGTCTGCTGAAGAAAGAATGGATTTGATATTTGTTAACAGTACTAGGAACTTAAAAGTAGCATCAGGGCAAAAGTTTAAACAACTAAAAACTTCAGTTGCATGGCAGCATGCTCGACAAAATAACATAAAAAAATGTGAGAAATATCACTATGCTATTTTACATGCAAGAGCTACCATTACATAAAGAAAAGCAAGGATTAAAGTAAGCACATAAATTGTGAGAACTGAGTAATTCCACTTGCCTTCAGACTTGAATCAGAGCTATCATTCCCCATGTTACCACAATCTAAAATACTACTTATTCTAACATTTTCAAGAGTCATGTGCAATGAAAGAGCTGCGTATGCCAAAACAGACGACACGTCCATATATTCACAATTTGTGCACTGCAAAATGCTGATTTCAGAAATGGCCTTTAAGGCTAGAATTAGTGGTTCTAGATTCTGAGATTCCAATATAGCTTTCCTACCATCCATTGATTTAAGCAAGTCTTCAATTTGCCAGGCTATTCCTACAGAGACTGAATAGTCCTCCTCAAAATTGCCTGGCTTTTTTTTACTGACATTTTTCCACGGATCTATAATTTTGCTAGAGGACCTAATTTTTTTTCTTTTCGTAGAGAAAACACTTGGTTTAGGTACTTCAATATCAAATTTGAGGTGGCAACGATAAGCTGTTTTCTGTAGAAGTGATGTTAGAACTTCGAGCATACTATCAAGCTGACTACAAGACAGCAATAACTTGTGGGCAGACCTCACTTCAGCTTGTCTTTCTACATCTCCTGATAAACCACTACACTTTGTTATTAAATTTATGCATCCATCAAGAAGCTCAATCACATCATCCGCTGATATGATGGATGCAATGTTGAATATTGAAGACTGAGCATGCTGACTAGATGCTGCTTTAGCAAACAAGCTCTTCAATTTTTCGCCAGCAAAGAATTCTCTAAGAGCATCCTTGTATTTTGGCTCACTGGTAAGGTTACTGCAAAGATTGGCAGCAGCAAGAAGAAAACCATTAACGTGATCTCCTTGCAGCTTATCAAGTGACAAGACCAAGCTCATGATTACTTTGACAAGTTCCAAGGCAGACTTGAGAGATGCCCCCTCTGATACAGCAAACTCACAGAACCTTGCTCCAGCCATCGGAGATCTTTTTATAAGTGTAACACAACGGTTACAAGCCTCTTCAGTGGATGCTTTAGAGGGAAAATACGAGGGCATAAGTAATTTTGTTATTTTCTGAGCGACATGAGAATGATCATCAGTTAGTGTAAATAATAATACATCTAACTCCACCACCTGTGAACAAAATGATATAAACAAAATCCATCAACCCAGAATATGAAAGAAATACCAAAAAAAAAAAACTAAGCAAAATTTTGAACTCACTATACCTTATGAAACTGGAAATTTCTAATATCCCTTATGACAAGGAGAAGATCTACCACAGCTAGTCGTATTGAAAGGACATTATCAACCATCAAATGCCCCAATCTAGGTAGAAGCACTTTTAGAATTTCATGAGATTGTGGATTTCCAAGTAAATAAATAATGCCATTCAATGTGGAAAGCCTGACTTCATTGCATATGTCATGAGACATGTCGTTAAAAACTTTTGTTAGTATCTTTGTGATGGTTGGTGAAGGGATAATTTCCCAAAATAAATGCAGTATGCGGCAAGAACCTTCCACTGCAACAACTCTTATGTCAGGACTGTCATCCATGAGCATTCTCTCCAATAAGTAAAATTGTTTATCAAGCAAAGCATCTTTCACCTCCTTTGTCGCATCAGGATCTTCAAAAGGAAACAAGTCCAGAAACAGATGTAGTGCATTTTGACGAACATTTGAGTTTGCAACCTGAAATAGACGGCACAGCATTATCATACACTCTTCCCCACTCAATTGAATTTTGTACTTAAAGATTAATCATCATCATTTTCTTCAAATAGAAGATTGACTGGTTCTACAAACTTGAAAGAACGAAAGAGAAGCATAGATAAGTACGTAAATACACCAATTGACAAACAACAAAAATTAACAAAATGGAATTTTATCCAGCTAAATTGCACCACCAAACAAGTAGCTTTGGATGGAAATGAATCATATCAAGCTCGACCAATTATTGATAAAGAATTGCAACAATAAAAGACACATGATCCCAACTGAACTTTTGCATTGATAAATTAAACTTGCTCTTACCCATATCTCCTTCACTTCAAAATCAATGAGAATGCTTTAAAAAAAAATTGGGATGTAAAATCATAGATGCTAATCTAACGCCCACTAAAAGCATTCATTCGCACTAAACAATTCATGCAAGGAAGTTTGAATAAATACGAAAAATCATACGTGCTATTGTAGATCAGGTTAAGTTCTGAACTTAGTATGTCATTAGTAGAAAAACACATACAATGATACCTGTAAAGACCGAAATATCACAGGCTCAGTAAGCCCGAAAAGTAGCTTCTCGACACCATTTGTGGTCCGCTGATTAATAAAAGCTCCCAAAACTCTCCTTACAGAAGCAGCCAATGTCGCAGAGCCTGCATATATGGCACTTTCTACTAAACCCTGCAAAAACCCATTTTCAATCTCCTCCTTGGTGTCCATCTCAGCGATTTTCCAAGCTCGAAACAAAACGTCACCATAAGCCTCCAGCATTGATTTACTCCCGAAAGGAATTTGAGACCGAATCATGGCCAGAAACTCCTTCAACAGCTGCCTACTTAGTCCGAAAGCGAAAGCAATGAATCTCCTCCCTTCCTCTGTTTTCATATACAATGGAGCAATCACACACCGTATCAACAAAAGCTTGAGGTCTTCAATGCTTTCGTCCTCGAAATCAAACAGAATAAAGGCCTCGCGAAGGGCACATACTCTATACACATCCTGCTTCTTACTCAAAGTCAATGACCTCGACATCAAGAAAGGAAGTGACTGAGAAATCAACGATTCTCGACCCGCCAAATCCTCCTTCCACCACTCTTCGCACAAGTTCACAATCTCCGACGACAACGCCGAATCCGACTCGAAAACGATCAGATTATCATGCAAACCTTGAACCCCCGGCAACAAATCTAACGGCGAAAACACCTTCTTCGGGTGCGAAACGCACAATCGCGTAATGTAAGTGATAGCTTGGAGACTTTGCGTGATTTTATGCTTCTCATCATTTGAATTAGGCGCCGAATTGAGTTCCGGGTCGCGTTCGAGCCGGGTCCTGGGGTTCCGAGATGATCTTCGGTGGCGTTTGGTTGGGGGCGAGAGCGACGACTTACCGGGACTCCCGTTAGACATCGGTTCGGATTTGGGCCGAGGAGGGTTGCGAAAGGATTCGATAGCTTGAGAAATGGAGGTGTTGAGAGAGAGAGGTAGAGAGGAGCAGAGGTCGGAAGAGGCATTTATGGCGTGAATTAGGGTTTTAAGAGCTGACCTTGAAGATTTAAGGCCGAATTTTGAAGCTGAAGCGATAAATTCCTCTGCTGAGGATCGAAGACTGGAACGTAGCTGCTTCTCCATGTTTATTGTAACAATGGCAATTATCTGTGTTTTTCTGAAAACTTTTTCAAACAAAAAAAAAACGAAGAAAGAAAGGCGGTGAGTTTCGGACTTGATTGTTTGAGAATGGAAATAATAAAGTTACAGACTGTGGTATAGGGAAAAGTAACAGCCGTGGTTTCAAAGTCGAAATATTGTTTTATCATCCCATTCGTGAACCACGATTGGTCTGTTTCATATGAGTTCAAAGAACGATGTTAAGTTAGCGTTTGAAAATTTAAAAGTATATTTGGCGCTACATTTGATAGCGGGAAATTGGGCCTAGCCATGTCCGCGTAGCGGGAAAACAGCCCGTTTGTATCTGCACAGGCCTGGCCTGGCCCAATACTAATTTCTTTCTTTTTTTATTTTAATTTTTAAAAAATAACAAACTTTTACATCATTTATTTTGAATTTTAATAGTATTATACTTCATACACATACACATGTATGAATTTTAAAGTTTTTTTTTGGTAAATTGCATTTGTGGTCCCAAACTTTACTGAGTGTATTACTTAAGTCCCAAATATATTTTTTGTAGCATTTAGATCTCCAACCATGATTTATTGTCTGACATAAGTCTCAAATGTCATATTCTATAAATAAACCCTAAAAATTAAAGGTAAGATGCGATTTTAACAAAATAAAAATAAGAATCTGATTGATTTGTGATTGGAAAACTGTAATTTCAAAAATTGTGATTATGAAATAAAAATCTGAATTTAGTGACTGAAAATATGTTTCTAAAAATATGATTGGTTTACTATTTTTAAAATATTAATTTTAAAAAACTTAATATGTGATTGGTATATCAGTATCATAATAGTCATTGTAGAAAGTATAAGCACAGGGGTAAAAGGTATGAGCAACATGGGGTTATATCTCAAAACAAACTAGTGATGAATGGAGTAACACATGCTCTTATATATTGTTGAATATACTCACGCACTTTCCATATGGGACACACTAATACTAGGTGTGTTAAACACAATCTATATATCTATATAGAGGAAAGCCCCATGTACTGATGTGGTACTTTAAAATTATTTTAAATTACTCTATCTATTTTCTTATTTTTTTATTCAACTTTTTCTAAAAAAAATAGTTTTATTCTATTTTTAAAAAAAATATAATAATAATAATAAATAACTCTATTTTGTTTTATTTTAGAGTCTAAATATCTATCTAAATATAATAATAAATTAATTACTATTTACCATATTTTATTTTATTTTCTAAATATCTATAAAAAATATTATAATAATAATTAACTCTATTTTATTTTATTTTTATTTCTAAAATAACAATTACAATACATGTCAATTAAAAAATATCTACATATAATACTAAATAAATGATCTATATATTAATATTTTTAATATTTTAAAAAATAAATGTTCAATATGGTTTGAACCCTTACACAAAACATAAATTATACGTATAATTTACTTTTTATAATTTTAAAAAAATAAATATAATTAGCCAGACTAATCTTTACACAAAACATAAATTTATTTATATATAATTTAGACTTTTTATAAAAAAAATAATATAATAATAATAAAAGCACATGTATAACAAATTGTTTGAACTTTATTTTAGGCACTTTAATTATTAAAAAAAATCGAAAACATGCAAGAAGTTTGATATACAATGAACAATATCATGAAAAAAAGTTTGGAACAAGATACCCTCACATGTCCACATAAGGAGCATGTTATATGGGTAATGTGAAAAACACTTCATATAACATAATCTCCAAAAAAAAAAAAATTAAAACATATATTTTTTATTCATTATAAAGACTACGCAATGCGCAGTTATATTTTCTAATTAAAATAGAATGTACATAAAAATTTGCATTGTGTTGAACAAGGAAAGCACATACATGAGAAGTTTTTATATTATTTTGACTTGCAATTGACCAAATCCCATATCTCTTCTAGTGCGATGCTATTTAGGTCAAGTATCTTATCTCTTGCTAGTCATGATATACGAATGAAATAAAACTCCAATCAAGTCCAAATCCAAATCGAGTTCAACATCTCAGGCATCTTAGGGTTCATGTAAAAGAGCAATCAACAAGTATATCACTTACTCACTCTATGTTAATTGCCTATATCCGTCTATGGACAGGCCTGGCCTTGGGCACAGGCGGGTCAGGCCTGTGCTTAGGGCCCTCACATAATGAGGCCCCAAATTTTTTAAAATATCATTTTTTACATACACAAAGGCCTCAAAAAATTTGAAAAAATATCATTTTATATATAAATTATTTTAAATAACATATTTTGTATAGGGTCTCGTACCAGTTAGGGTCGGGTCGGCCCTGCCTATGGATGTACACAAGTCAGGTTCTCCAAGTTTAGGGTTTTCGAGTTCTGGTTTGCTGAGTTCAAGTTGGGGAAATGAGCTACCAAAACCGGTTCAATATTGGGTTGGTCTAGGCTAGGGTTTTGGTTTTGGGCTTCAAATAACAATTTTCAAAAATGACATTTTTTCTACAAAGTTCATTTTACCTCTTTTTTTTTAAGCACATTCATTGTTCTTCATTTCAACAACTATTTGTTACACATAATATCGCATCATTCACCATATTTGAATATTAATATACATTTAAACTCATCAAATATTACCAACAAAATAAAAAAGAAAACAAAATGCACTTCAAAGTTCTAAGTTAAACTAACAGCCAGCCAAATCTGAAACTCAAAAGCAAAAGAAAAAAAGAGAATTGATGTAGGAGAGCACAATGAGAGAGAGAGAGAGGTGTGAATGAGAATTGATATAGGAGAGCACAGTGAAAGAGAGAGAGGTGAGAGGCTCATGGTCGTGGGTGTGCACTGGTTAAGGTTTGGCGCCATGAGTGAGGGAAAGAGGAAGGAGGTCATTACTTGTGAGTAAGAGAAGAAGGTTGTGACTTGTTGTGGTTGAGGAGAGCTAAAAGGGAAAGACTCAAACTTGAAGTTCGACATGGCAAGAGAAAAAGGCAGCAGCAACAACTATGGTGGACTAGTGGCTAATGAAGGGGAGAGAGAAACTTTAAATTAGTGTTTGTTTCATTAAATTATTATATATAGAGTTACCATGTAAGAAAAAAGTGCAATACACATTTACTTAGTTTTATTTAGAAAATGTATTAATGTATTTTTATTATGTTTTTTAATTGTCATATAAATTTTAAATAAACAAACAATATCATATGTTACAAAAGAATGACATAAATATATTTTAAAAAAATTAAACAAAAATATTGTCTATAATTTAAATATAAAAATAAAAAATAAGATAAATTTATTTTTTTAAGAAAATAAAAAAATTGTTATTACATTCACATTTTTTATATATAAAGATATGGTATAATTTTTAAATTAAATAACCTTTTCTATTTTTTTTAGAAAAAATACCTATGAATTTTAAGAAATTAAAAATATTATGAATTTAAAAAGTTTATTTGATCAAATTTTAATTATTTAATTAAAAAAATTTAAAAGTCAACAAAAATTTATACATAAATATACATTATTTAATTAATGGCTAGAGCAATTAAAATAAGTAATTTCTCATTAAAAAAACTAAACCGCAAAAAAAAATGTATATTTATGCATTATTTCACTATTACATATATGTTTGGATAAACAAAATACTTTAAATGACAAAATAAATAATTAATAAAAAAATAATTCAAGCACATAAATATTTTTTTGTTATAGTTTTGGAAACATAATTAATAGAGTAATTTAAACAATTTAATATGAAATTTTAAAATATGTGACGAGAAATTATTATGACTCAATGATTACTTTTTATTTTTTTCTTCAATTTATTTATCTTATTTAGATGATTTTATTATTATTTTTAAATGTATCTACCTTATTTAGATGACTTTAAAATTAACGGTATTATAAAATAATAAAAAATATATATTAAATTTAATGAAATTTTTTCATTAAACTCACATTTATAATATATAAAAATATATTATACGTGTATTATTATATCTCTTTTATATAAAAAGTATGTAGATAACAAAAATTCTTAGTTTTAACGGTTTTTTATTTTTTTTTTCCGTTAACTTTAACAGAATATTCTTATATTTAGCATAATATTCTTATATTTAATGGTAGATTGTAAACATGACTTAAACTTAAATAATTAATTAATTAAACAAATTAAAATATGATATTTTTGATATATTTTACAATGATAATTATTTAAAAATAATAAAACCATATATTTAATAACTTAAATAAATTTTAATTAAACTTAAACTTAATATTATATTAAACATATAATATATAATCTTTTGTTGTCACTGCCAAATTCAAAAAATAGAATAAACATAAACTTAAACAAAAATAAATTAATTAATTAATTAATTAAAATATAATATTCTAAGATATTTTATGATAATTTAAATAATCAAATCATATTTATTTAAAAATAATAAAGACATATGTACGCCCTGGTTTTCCCACGGGCTGTTTAGCAGGACGAGCCTCGGACTAAACATAATTTAGTCCGAGGTTCCCACAGGCCAGAGGCTCTATTTCCAGGACGGGCCATTTCCAGCTCGCACTTGTTGCACCAGGAGCTGGGAATAACATCCGGCGACCACGGACGAATAAGCTCGGGTTATGGATTGCTCCAGTGACGAGCTTCTCAGGAAGCTCTGACCCTATGGGAAGTCAACACGCAAGATAAACGTGCATAATCCTGCCATCACGTGTCCGATATCCCCCTGACTTCTCGGACACGCAGCAGGAACATGCGTATTCAGACACCCACGGATGAGTTGGGCCGTGCGGCCCATTATCTCCTTCCATACTGATTAGACCACACTTGTGTGTCAGGTTTAGGAATTAATCATGAATATCACAGACTTGATAATGACAAATGGTAAGGTCACGAGATGACCTCCCTACCAACTTCCAGGTGCCTTCTCCTATAAATATGGATACCTTGGGAGTTGATAGGGGTTGGAAAAATAGTCTTGTAAGAACTATATACTTTGTAAACCAATTACCCAGAAAAGATCAATAATATTGACTAGTGGAGTAGAAGGATTTTAGCCTTCGAACCACTTAAAAACGTGTCTGGAGTCACCTAGTTCTTTCCACAAAGATTTCATATCTGCGACGGTTCTACTTTTAAGTACTAATCTCTTTCTCTTCTTCTCTTAATTACCTGTTGCCGAAGAACCGCGTCAACAGTTTGGTGCTTTCATTGAGAGCAAGTCCGATTAGTACTACCACAAACATACAACTATGGTGACCACTCGATCCAAACATGGCAACGAGACAGAACAGCATGATGGGCAGGAGGCCCGCCATGTTGCCCTCCCTGATGAGCAAGTTCCTGAAGTCCAGCAAAGGCCAGGAAAGCAGCCGGCCGGCCAAGACGACACTGGTAGTTCGGCACCCCGGCCGCCTAATCCGAATCCATGTTATTACACTGCGGTGGAGATGGAGAATGCTCAGCTGAGGAGCCAGCTAGCAGCAGCTGGTCAGCAAATCCAGGATATTCTGAGTCGACTACCCCCTCTCACAACCAACGGTAACGTTGGAGAGAGGCAAGGCGAGGCTCCTAAGTCTCGCCGGAGTAATCGATCCAGGCATAGCCGTTCGGGTAGACTCCATGCAGCCAACTCCACCCCTTCAACGCACCATCAAGAGGCGAACTTCAGGGAAATGCCTCAGACCGAACAGCAGCAGTACAGCCGTTCGGTTAGGACATCAACCCCTAGCTCTCAGCCTTCGTCGAGGACGCCCAGAAGAGATCGAGGAAATTCCCAAAGGAGGGCCGAGGGGATCCGGAGATGTCAGCCCGTCCCCGAAGAACGTCCAGTTCCTCGTCCAGCTCGCCCAGCGCGAAACCATCAAGCTGGCAGGGCCGAGAGGCCCCCACCAAATTTAGTCCGTCCGGACGGCACTAGGATCGCCTCTCCGGTCAGGCATCCTCCTTCTCCCATCAGATACCCGTCTCCTCAGCCCGTCCGAGACATCCCGACCTACGGAAATAGTAGGAGAGACCCGCCATCGGTCGGGCCTTCCCGGCGCAGCAGGGTGCCGGGGGAAGGATCAGGTCGGAGCCGCCAAAGACGCACCTCGAGCCTGTCCAGCAGGAGTCACTGGACTGGTAGTGCACGGAGTGATCTTTCGGGAGGAGACCTGCGACAGCGACTAAGTTCAGCACAAAGTCACCATAATACCCATGGAGGCGACCTTCGAGATCGCCTCAACTCTCACAGAGAGGATCGAGTTAGGGATGGTAGCCAGGCCCGCTCAGTTGGGGTCCGATCCGAAGTACGTAATGGCGGGAATGCCCCAAATGACCTATCTCCAGATAGGAGGGGCAACAACCCGCCTAATATGTACAACGGGTCCGGAGCTGTTGAACAGCCCCGGAATAACCCAGGATCTCAGGACAAAACCCTAGAGCGCTTAACTCAAATGGAGGAGCTGATGAAGAAGCTCCTGTCGGAGAAAGAAAAAGACGAATATGATTCAGGGGATGAGATGGAGCTCTTCGCCCCCAACATAGCAGCAACGGCATACCCTTCTGGCTTTCGTATGCCTCACTTGTCAAAGTTCAACGGGGATGGAGACCCATCTGACCACTTAGGGATGTTCAACACCCTAATGATGGCTCATAACATCGGGCCAGAGCTTCGTTGCTTGATCTTTCCTTCCACCCTAACTGGACCTGCCAGGCAGTGGTTCAAACAAAGTAAAAGGCAGTCAATCAGCTCCTGGAAGACCTTTTCGGCTAACTTCAAGAGGGCATTCCGCGCCTCTCAGGCCGCCAGGGTCCAGGCCGACTCCCTAGCTAACGTGAGACAGCAACCTGGAGAAACGCTAAAAGCCTACTTGAGCAGATTTGCAAATGTCGCTGCTCGAGCCAGAGACGCCGACGACAGCTCCAAACTCATGGCTATGAGGACCGGGATCCTAGTAGGCGGAGATCTGTGGAAGGATATTCAAAGGAGGGGGGTCAGCTCAGTTAGTGAATTCCTTAACAGAGCCCAAGAGTGGATAAACTTGGAAGAAGCTGAAGCTTCAGCCGCGGGGACCAGCCAGGTCCTCGAGAAGCCCGCTGGGACGGGAACAGAGATCGTAGTAGCGACTCCCGACGTCACGCAGAGTAACCAGCCCGGTGGCGGCAAAAGAAAAGGGAATGGTGAAAACATCCAGCACGGTCAAAAGAAGAATAAGTCTGTGGATAAATTCAAGCCCGTGTTCACAACGTATACCGAGCTCACCCAAACCAGAGAGAATATTTTCCTGGCCAACGCTACGCGAGTCCCCTGGAAAAGACCGGAGCCAATAAAGCACCCTAAGGGAAAGAGAGACGCTTCCAAATTCTGCCGTTTTCATAACGACGTCGGGCACAATACCGACGACTGCAGACACCTCAAAGATGAAATCGAGACTCTCATCCGAGCAGGTCTGTTGGCGCAATACTTGCGGAACAAGGTCCCGACAAGTCGACCCGCTCCGGAGATCCCAGCCAGTCAACCTGGACCTCGAGTAAACCAGGACGTCCTTCCCCCCGTGGTCGAGGGAGAGATTTCCACCATCTTTGGAGGACCACACATGGCTGGCATGAGCAGAGGCGCCCAGAAGAGGTACATAAATGAGTTGAAGGCCCACAATGGAGGGGAGTTCGTCCCGGAACAGCGTCAATCAAAACAACAAAGATTAGAGAAACAACCGATCACTTTCACGGAGGAAGACGCGAGCCATGTCCAATTCCCTCATAACGATCCCTTGGTCGTAGCAGTCCAGCTCGCCAACCGGAGAGTAAGGAGAGTGTTAGTGGACAATGGGAGCTCGGTGAACCTCCTATTCCGTTCCACCTTAGAAAAAATGGGTCTGACCGTCTCCGAGCTGAAGGCAACCTCGATGATGCTATATGGTTTTTCAGGAGAAGGGTCAGCAGCGATAGGAACGATTGAGCTGGTGATCACCCTAGGGGACGAGTCCCGAACAGTGTCCAAACTACTCGAATTCGTAGTCATTGACTGCTCCGCGGCCTACAATGCAATTTTGGGCCGACCTACGCTCGTTGCTTTCGAAGCTATCACGTCCGTCCGGCACCTCGCCATGAAGTTCCCTACTCCAACAGGGGTCTGCACTATCAAGGGCGATCATCTCGCTGCCAGGGAATGCTACAGCATTTCCGTGAAGGGAAAATCTAAACCCGGGCAGATGACGATGGCCATTCAGGATGGAGAGGAATCACAGGGACCCAAGGCGGCCCCTGAGATTGAAAAACCTCGGGTTTCCGAAGACGAAAAGCTCGCCCTAAGCGAGGACATTGACCCCCGAGTAGGCGAGGACAGGTCCGAGCTCCAAGCTATTGAAGATCTCGAGGAGGTAGGCATCGATGAACAAAACCCGTCACGGACTGTTAAGCTCGGAAAGAACCTCTGCGATAGAAGAAAGGCGGAACTGACTGCGTTTCTGAAAAAGAACCTGGACGTATTCGCATGGTCGCACGAGGACATGATAGGGATCAGTCCGAGCGTAATCATGCACACGCTCCACCTAGACAAAAGCGTCCCGGCCAAGTCTCAAAAGCAGAGGCGTTTAGGGACAACCCGAGCCGAAGCCCTTGAAGAAGAAGTGGCCCGGCTCAAAAAATGTGGCTTTATCCGCGAAGCCAGATTTCCCATTTGGGTTGCCAATCCCGTGTTAGTTCCAAAACCCAATGGGAAGTGGCGGACCTGTATCGACTTTTCCGACCTGAATAAAGCCTGCCTCAAGGATTGCTTTCCGTTGCCGAGGATCGATCAACTGGTGGATGCCACGGCGGGGCACGAGCTCATGTCCTTCATGGACGCGTACTCGGGCTACAATCAGATCGCGATGAATCCAGCAGACCAGGATCATACCAGCTTCATGACCCCGACTAATGTCTATTGCTATAAGGTCATGCCGTTCGGTCTTAAGAATGCCGGGGCTACCTACCAAAGGCTGGTAAATAGAATGTTCGCGGATCAGATCGGGAAAAACATGGAAGTGTACGTCGATGATATGCTTGTCAAGTCAGAGATTGCCAGCAACCACGTCACCGATCTGGAAGAATGCTTTAGCATACTGCGAGAATATGGCATGAGGCTCAATCCTCAGAAGTGCACTTTCGGTGTCGCATCGGGGAAATTCTTGGGTTTCATAGTCAATACCCGAGGAATCGAGGCAAACCCCGAAAAGATCAGGTCACTGCTCGAGCTTCCCTCCCCCAGGTCACGGAAAGATGTCCAAGGCCTCACAGGAAGGGTGGCAGCACTGAACCGGTTCATTTCCAAATCGACCGACAAGTGCCTGCCCTTCTACAACCTGCTCCTGGGAAACAAGAAGTTTGAATGGACAGTAGAATGCGAAGGCGCATTCCTCGACCTAAAAACGCACCTGGCTGAGCCACCTGTGCTGTCAAAGCCCAAGGTAGGAGAACCTCTTTTCCTCTATATGGCCGTCACTGAGGACGCAGCTAGTGCTGTTCTGGTGCGAGAAGAGGACCAGGCTCAGAAACCGGTTTATTACATCAGCAAGAGACTCCTCGGAGCTGAGTCAAGGTACCCGTTGATGGAAAAACTGGCGTTCTGCCTAATCACGGCCTCGCGAAAACTCAGGCCATACTTCCAGTCCCACTCTGTACACGTCATGACCGATCAGCCTCTAAGGCAGGTTTTGCAAAAGCCTGAAGCCTCGGGACGCTTGCTAAAGTGGGCGGTCGAACTCAGTCAGTTCGAGATTTTCTATACTCCCCGAACTACCATAAAAAGTCAAGCCTTGGCCGACTTCGTGGCAGAATGCGCGGGATTCCATGAGATCCAATCGGAAGACTCACATCAGCTCACCTCCTCAGGTTCATCGTGGAGGATCTCCGTTGATGGCTCATCTAACAAGAACGGCTCCGGGGCCGGAATCATTCTGATATCCCCAGAGGGGCATAGATTCCACTCGGCGCTGAGGTTCGGGTTCAAGGCGTCTAACAACGAGGCAGAGTACGAGGCCTTGTTAGCCGGACTTAGGATAGCCAGCGAGCTAAAGGCAAGCTCTGTCCAATGCTTCAGCGACTCCCAGCTCGTGGTGAATCAGGTCCTAGGCGAGTATCAGGCGCGGGGTCCCAAGATGGCCTCCTATTTGGCTAAGGTAAAATCCGAACTGTCTGCGTTTGGGCAAGGGTCGATCGAACAGATACCTCGGGAGCAGAACGCCAATGCAGATGCTCTCGCCAAGCTCGCCACCTCGGGAGAGACAGAAACCCTGGGGTTGGTGCCAGTTGAGTTCTTGGACAAACCCAGCATAGACGGAGATCGAGCAGATATTGGGATGATTGACATCAGGCCGACCTGGATGACTCCCATTGTTGAGTACCTCGTCGAGGGCAAGTTACCCGAAGGGCGCAACGACGCACGACGAGTCCTTTATCAAGCTCCGAGGTATACTAGTCGAGGGGGTGTTGTACCGACGTGGGCATTCCTTACCTCTCCTCCGGTGCGTTCTTCCAAGTGAAGCAAAGGCCATCCTGCAAGAAGTTCATGACGGATTTTGCGGAGATCACACTGGGGGGCAAAGCCTGGCCTTGAAGATCCTCCGGCAGGGTTATTACTGGCCGACTCTGTCCAAAGACTCGATCTCATATGTAAAAAAGTGCGACAAGTGTCAGCGGTTCGCCGCGGTTGCACGAGCTCCTCCGACCGAGCTAAAAATGATTTCGTCTCCCTGGCCCTTCGCCATTTGGGGGATAGATCTAATAGGCGCCCTGCCCACCGAAAAAGGCGGGGTCCGTTACGCCGTGGTAGCCATTGACTACTTCACCAAGTGGGCCGAAGCAGAGCCGTTGGCGACAATAACATCGAAAAAGGTGCTAGACTTCGTGGTTAAGAGCATCATATGTCGATTTGGCCTACCCAAAAAGATCGTCTCCGACAATGGCACTCAATTTGACAGCGACCTGTTCACCGAATTTTGCGAAAGGCACGGAATTGTGAAAAGCTTCTCGTCCGTGGCCTATCCCCAGGCGAACGGCCAGGTCGAGGCTGTCAATAAAACTCTGAAGGCAAGCTTCAAGAAGAGGCTAGATGAGGCAAAGGGGATATGGCCAGAACAGCTCCCCCAAGTTCTGTGGGCCTATAGGACCTCACATCGGACTCCCACGGGTCACACTCCTTTCTCCCTAACCTTTGGAAGTGAAGCAGTCCTCCCCGTGGAGGTGAGGGTCCTGTCGCACAGGGTCCGGTCCTATGCCACTCCTTAGACTTAGTGGATGAAAGGCGAGAGGATTCACAACTCCAGCTCGCCTGTTATCAACAGAAAATCACTCGCTACTTCAACACTAAGGTCAAAAGACGTGCCTTTAGCGTCGGCGATTTGGTCTTGAGGAGAGTTTTCCTGGCCGGGAAAGATCCCAAAGATGGGGTTTTGGGACCAAGCTGGGAAGGACCATACCAGGTCATCGAAGTCATCAAAGAGGGAACTTATAAGTTAGCTCGACTTGGTGGAGGGGCGATCCCGCGGACTTGGAATGCTATCCACCTAAAGAAATATTATCAATGAACATTTGTAAGGCCTAGAAGGTCACCTTCCATGTATAAATAAAAATCAAATGTTTCTCGTTATTTGCAAGTGTAATTTTAAAGTAACAACGAAAGACCCTTTCCCAGTTACTTGGGGGGCATATGGTACCCGGATATATCCAAGTCTCCTTAATGACTTAGGTGTTAATTTTTATCTACGGATAAGAGTTATCACAAACTAAGTCCTATCCTGGTCTTAACCAGGTCATAAAACTTAGAAGTTAACAAAAATTTGTTGACCGCGGTTCTTCTTTAAAGAGCCCGGGATACGGATAAAAGTTGACGCGAACTAAGTTTTTTCAAAATAAGTTCCTGGTCTTAACCAGGTCATAAAACTTAGAAGTTAACAAAAATTTGTTGACCACGGTTCTTCTTTAAAGAGCCCGGGATACGAATAAAAGTTGACGCGAACTAAGTTTTTTCAAAATAAGTTCCTGGTCTTAACCAGGTCATAAAACTTAGAAGTTAACAAAAATTTGTTGACCGCGGTTCTTCTTTAAAGAGCCCGGGATACGGATAAAAGTTGACGCGAACTAAGTTTTTTCAAAATAAGTTCCTGGTCTTAACCAGGTCATAAAACTTAGAAGTTAACAAAAACTTGTTGACCGCGGTTCTCCTTTAAAGAGCCCAGGATACGGGTAAAAGTTGACTCGAACTAAGTTTTTTCAAAATAAGTTCATGGTCTTAACTAGGTCATAAAACTTAGAAGTTAACAAAAAATTGTTGACCGCGGTTCTTCTTTAAAGAGCCCGGGATACGGATAAAAGTTGACGCGAACTAAGTTTTTTCAAAATAAGTTCCTGGTCTTAACCAGGTCATAAAACTTAGAAGTTAACAAAAATTTGTTGACCGCGGTTCTTCTTTAAAGAGCCCGGGATACGGATAAAGTTAACTCGAACTAAGTTCATAAAAATAAAGAGATGAATTCTGACCAAATGCATAAAAATATAAATGTAAAACTGGCTGAACAAATTGTCTCGAGGCGGAAACTCCTCACATAAAAAGAAAATTACAATAGAAAGAGTTCAAAATACTTAAACAAGAAGTGTCCTAAGCCCCATCAGTTGGCCCTTTGGAGGTCGCGGTCTCATCCTGCTCCGCCGCGGCAGAGGCCTCTCCAGTCTCCGATGGAGGAACCTCCTTATTCAGGCGAGCTTGAAGCTGCGGCAACAAGAATGCCCAGAGGTCCGGCGGCATGAAAGAAAAGTCCGCGTCCGGATTGTGGGACCAGCAGTGATAGAACAGGTCTTGTAAGGACTGCTCCGACACGGCCCGCTCGTCTTTCAGGGCGGCCTGGGCTTCGGCCTTCGCCGCCTCAAGATCTGTCCGCGATGCGGCCAGGGAGTTTTTAAGCTCCTGGTTCTCGGAGCGGATCTGCTCTAGCTCGGACGCGGCCAGGGAGTTTTTAAGCTCTAGGTTCTTAAAGCGGATCTTCTCTAGCTCGGCTTTAGAGGCCGCCAGAGCGTCTCTCGCCTCCTGAGACTCCTGGAGGGCGGTCTGGCGATCAGCTTCCAAACCCTCGAGCTGGGCCTTGGTCCTAACAATGCCTCTATAGGCGGCAGCCATGCCCTACAAGAAAAGAATGATAAATTAGCAAACTGGAAGGAAAAAGGCGGCGTGTGAGTGTTAAAGCCTTAAAAGAAGGGGGCACTTTACCGTTAAGGTCATGTCCATCCCAGACTCTATAACTCGGACCGGGCTCGTTGTTTCGATGGCCCGGAGCTCCTTCTCCCTGATATTGTAATAGTGGCTGACGGCGTAGCTAGCCGACTCATACACCGTACCCCGGAATGCTTCGGGCATCTTCTCCAGAGCCCGGGGGTCGACCAGGATACGCACGTCCGGGGCTGCTGCGGCCAGATTCCCGACCTCTATTACCCCGTCCTGGGCGGCCAGTGGAGATCGTTGGGGTGGCGGGTGCATGAGTCCTGTCCTGGCGACAGGGAGGTTCGCCCCCGCGACCTGGGATGGCGGGGCTTTCTCCTTCTCCTTAGCCGGGGATTTGGTGGAGGCCCCGGCCGAGCTCTTGGACTCGCGAAGCCTCTTTAACCTCGGCCCTGCTGGGGGATTCCCACCGAACACAACGCCCCGCAAACTATTCCCGGGCTGAGACATCTCTTCTGCCAAGAACAAAAAGCATGGTTATTAGCAATCATGCAGAAATAAAGACAAAAGGTCCAAAGGCAATAAGAAAGCAAATATTAAGGGAACCCTACCCCCCGAGCTGGAAGAGCCTAGGACGATTATCTCGCGAACTGGCGAAGGTTCTAGGTCCGGTTCTGAATCGGGGCTGGACTCTTCTACGTACTGCCTAATCCCCGGAGCATAGATGCCCCTCTGGAGCGCAGGCCACGTGCGTAAATTGGTCCCGTACTCCTCAAAAATGACCGATCTAAAGGCTAGGGTATTATCTACTACTACGGTACCCTTAGGCCGACTCTCTTGGTTGTCCAGCACGAGCTGGTCAACGCAGTGGAGCAGGAGCGTGTCCAGATGCGGATTCCTTGGGTGACGATGGACGAGCTGCCTAGGGTTGAACCTAACCAGCCGGGGGTCTGCAGTAGCCCTATCTACGTTCTTAAATAAGTAAGAGTTACCTTGACCGGAAGGACCCGCGGCTGCTCCGGATTGGGCCCTCTCCTCGCTCATCCCCTGGGCGACCTCCAAGGTCCTCTTCCTGTTCATCACCAGAGGAACTTCCTCACCTTCTTCCTCGCCTTCGTCGTCTGCGACCTCCTCCGCGACGATCGGTCTGTTGTCGCGGGCTGGGGGGGGGCCCCCGGGGCCTTTTCAAATTCAAAGTCTGATTTGGGAAAATCAGCTTGCAGAATACCATCGTCTCGTCCGTTACGAGCGCGCGGTAGTCTTTCTCACTGGGGGGCAAGTTCGCCAGTGTATCGTATTGACCCCCGAGGGTCACAGACTTTCTGGTCCTCGCGTAAATGGCTGCAAGGCTGGTTGAAATCAGAAATGGAATAAGGGGCGAGCTAAAATAAGATAACCTTTAAAAGGCGAGCTAAATCAAGGATCACTTACGAGGACGGTTGAAATAGTGATGATCGCAGTTTCGGAACCCAGTTGACATGAAAAACTGGTCTTTGAAGTCGTTTGGATGGCTCGGCAGCTCGATCATTGCTGCTGTGTTGGGGAAGCGGGTTAAGTAATAGAACCCGTCGCCTCGCCCCCGCTGGTCCGGGCTGGCTTTGAGGCAAAAGAAATATAGAATATCAGCAGGAGTGGGGACCTCCCACTCATGCTCTTGGAACAAATACCTCAGTCCCGCCAGCAGACGGTATGAGTTGGGGGGGAGCTGAAATGGGGCCAACCCCACATAGTTCAGAAAATCAGCAAAATACTGATCCAGGGGAAGGAAGGCCCCTGCCTTGAAGTGTTCCCCGCTCCAGGCCGCGAACGACTCGTCGAGCGGCGTGCAGCTCCGCTCCCCATCCGCAGCGGGTCGGGCGATCACGGAGGTCTTCCCCAGAGGAATGTTGTGGTTGAGGAAGATTTTGGTGATCTTTGCCTGGCTGGTTATCTTCGAGACGATTCTCTCCACCTTGAAAAACGCGTCAGGAGCCACCTCGGCTTGCTTCTCCACCGCCGGCCCAAAGTGAGGAATTGGCGAGCTGGTCACCACCGCCTTTCCTTTATCCTGCTGGGAGGCCGAACTTCCCACATTCTTCTGTGGCAGATTTCTCTTTGGAGCCATCTGGTCGCCTATCGAACAAAAGAAAACACTTTAGAAAAGGCGACCCAAGCAGGAGAGTGAAGCAAGTATTAAGTACACGAGCTGGGGTAAGCCCAGCCCGTGGAGAGTGATGCCACGCGTTCCAAGGAACACGCGCCTATGCCCTCAACAGATCCCAGATTACTCGGAATTCGTGTGTCAGAGGACTCAGAGTAAAAAATTGCCTTGGGGGGAAAGTTTCAACAGGCAAGGCATGGCAAAACCGCTTTTGAGGCGTATTCCCTAAGCTACCCGGTTTTTGCACCCAAAATTCCTAAGGATCCTACCCAGAGATTGTTCTTAAGAACGAACCATGGAAACCATATTCTAAGGCGATGTCCCATGGCAAGGGGGCCCTAATCTAAGAAGGGCTGTCACCCTCCATATCCGCGCGACCCAGAAAACCTCTGCATGTGGCTACAGTAAAATTTTTTACCTAAGCTACAGTGGCATGCTCTCAAAAATAATCAGGGGCAGAAGACTTACAGTATATGGTTAGATGGTGAGCGAGGTCGCTGCGCTGATAGGAGCTTCGTTGGCACAGTGGTCTCCAAAGTTTTGAAGGAACTCGGACGCCTAAGCTTCGTGAACGAAGAAGATGAGAGCAATGGAAATGAGGGTTTTGTTCTTCGGAAGGTCAGAGAAAAGAAGGAAATTTGAGAGGTTTTGAATGGTAAGGTGGCCCGTACGTGGGATGACCACCCCTTTTTATACACAGGAAGGATCACGTGTAAAAGGCCCTTGGGAGACCCTCCACTCGAAATGTGAAACGACGGCTGGACAGTAGGCTAGGCCATTTAATGCGGTTCTCGTAGAGTGTACCGTCGCCATCCACGGCGTTCCACGTATCAGACGCCTGCGAAAAGCATGGAATACGAAGGGTTGTGGGAGAAGTTTAAAAGCCCCTACTGTGGTCTCCCATATCTGACGTCATGAACCACGAGCAGGAGCTTGGGGGGCAGATGTACGCCCTGGTTTTCCCACGGGCTGTTTAGCAGGACGAGCCTCGGACTAAACATAATTTAGTCCGAGGTTCCCACAGGCCAGAGGCTCTATTTCCAGGACGGGCCCTTTCCAGCTCGCACTTGTTGCACCAGGAGCTGGGAATAACATCCGGCGACCACGGACGAATAAGCTTGGGTTATGGATTGCTCCAGTGACGAGCTTCTCAGGAAGCTCTGACCCTATGGGAAGTCAACACGCAAGATAAACGTGCATAATCCTGCCATCACGTGTCCGATATCCCCCTGACTTCTCGGACACGCAGCAGGAACGTGCGTATTCAGACACCCACGGATGAGTTGGGCCGTGCGGCCCATTATCTCCTTCCATACTGATTAGACCACACTTGTGTGTCAGGTTTAGGAATTAATCATGAATATCACAGACTTGATAATGACAAATGGTAAGGTCACGAGATGACCTCCCTACCAACTTCCAGGTGCCTTCTCCTATAAATATGGATACCCTGGGAGTTGATAGGGGTTGGAAAAATAGTCTTGTAAGAACTATATACTTTGTAAACCAATTACCCAGAAAAGATCAATAATATTGACTAGTGGAGTAGAAGGATTTTAGCCTTCGAACCACTTAAAAACGTGTCTGGAGTCACCTAGTTCTTTCCACAAAGATTTCATATCTGCGACGGTTCTACTTTTAAGTACTAATCTCTTTCTCTTCTTCTCTTAATTACCTGTTGCCGAAGAACCGCGTCAACAACATACATATCATTTTTTTTATCTTATAAATTTGTGTGATAGTTTGTTTTTTATAATGTGATTGAAGCTTTTTTTCTTCATCAAATTCATCAAGGGACATTGTGAGATACATTAGAAACTAAAAATAGTTGATGCATGTATACTACTGTATACACTATTACTTTTTCCATTCTTATTTTATTTCTACTATTAAATTCTTTTTAAATATTATTGTATTTTATATATATGTCATGCGGTCACGTAAATATATATATCTATATCAACACTGTGTTTATATGTCATATATGTAAAGATTATTGATATAAATATTTATATATACTATAAAACTATAATTCGTTCTATTATATATATATATATTTTTTAAAAACAGTGAACTGATTTTTTATTAAAATTATAGGCAATGTTTACAACGTACTTCTACCTAGTATACATTTATATATATATATGTAAAAATAATTTCAAATTTCACATTTAGTTTTAGGATGCATATGAGCCAAATTCAAAATGAATTCAGATTGGGCAGATTAAACCTAAAGTTGTGGTTAGACTTGAGGGTGGCTCAAATTGGCTAGGTTTTGTGTTTAATGTGCATGCCTATCTCCACCATAATCATCTCACTATTTCTCGCCAATGAAAAAGAATACTATAAAAGTGAAAGTTATAAAAAATAAATATAATTAACGGCTAAAGTCTCTATTCTTTTACAATTGTAGTTTTTAAGTCCCTTATCTTTCTTTTTTTTTTCTGGCAAAAGTCTATAACGTTACACAATTGATGCATATTTTCTCCAAACTGTTATTTGTCTGTTAAAATGATAATTAAATATGAATGTTAGGGACTATTACCACCAAAAAATAAAATATTGATGACTTAAATGCTTCAATTTTGAAAGAATAGAATTTTAGCCGCTAATTTCCCTATATTTTTAAAAAAAAAAAGATCAAATACTCTATAAATAACATATAAAAAAAATTATTTCTTACAATTTTAAGGGGGCTATTGACTACCCTAAACAAGTTGTGATTCTACCATTGTATAATCTCATATTAATTTTTTTAATTACAAAATTAAGATAATTTTTTTTTTTACAATATATCAATTTTCTATTTTTTTATTTACATCATTTAAATATTATATCTTTAAACATTCTTATTCATTAAAATAATAAAAAAGAATAAATACATGAATAAAATAAAAACTAATAAATTTGGAGAGAGAAAGAAAGAAAATTGAATATTTTTTTTTTAAATGAGCTCTAAAAATATCTAAATGTAGAGAATGATTTTATTAATATAAAGGATTTAATAATTTCCTTACTACATTTATAGATTTTTTAGAGCTCTTTTAAACTTTTAAAAAAAATATTTATTCAAATTTCTTTCGTTCTCTCTCCAAATTTATTATTTTATATTATTTTAATTAATAAAAATGTTTAAAGATATAATATTTAAATGATGTAAATAAAAAATAGAGAAACTAATATATGACGTAATGTAAAAAAAATTATTTATCTTAATTTTGTAATTAAAAAAATAATATGAGATTATACAATGGTAGAACCACAACTTGTGTAGGGTAATCAATAGCCCCTTCAAAAAATCTAAGAAATATTTTATATATATATTAATTATAAAGTATTTAATCTTCTTGAAAAAAAAATTTATAGGAAAATTGGCGGCTAAAGTCTCCGTTATTTCAAAATTGAAGCATTTAAGTCTCCAATCTTTTATTTTTTGGCAGCAACAGTCCCTGTTGTCCGTGTTTTCACCAATTGACACCTGGCAATCATTAGAAAGTAATTAAGCTCCACTGAAGCTAAGGAATCCCTGGTGAGCTTGCCCAGAGCTCCTTAGAAGGTAGGCCATTCCCCATCTTCATGCACTGCCCCCAGAGAAGGTTGTCCTCAGGCGAGCTACGCCTCAAGGAGCATAGTTATGATATCCTCTATCTTCTCTATCCAAGTCCTCCAGGTTTGCGAGAAGCATTATTTGGAGCATCGTGCTAGTTGTCAAGCGCACAACTGTTAGGAGTGTGTCCTAAAAGCATGTAAAGACATTTGTTTTTCTGTGAATAAATAAATACAATGGTTTATTATTATTGTTATATTTAGATTGTTAAATTATTGTTTGAATAATTTTGTAAATATCATAAAAATTCCATATTCATTATTGAGGATGTGATCTTGTATTAGTACAAGAGAATTAAGATCACATGAATGAATAAAAATAGTTAACAACAACAAATTAAAGTTATGGAATTCTTTAATTGGAGTTGTAAGTACGGTTTACTAAGTATCATAATGATACAAATAATCTAGATTCAGATTATTGATGTGGAAAAACATCTCGGTAAATGTGTTTTATATAATATGATTATATATGACATGGACCGATATGAATTAAAGTCTTTATCTAAAAACCATTTAACAATAAAGATTTGTAATTCATATCATAACTGATGATCATTTATAGATCAACCTAAATCCTGAGTGTTCATGAACTCATGTTCATGTTTATTAAATCTTTTGATTCATTCGTTAAGGTCTCTTCAAAGAATGAGGCTAATGACTTTTGTTTTGGAGATTTAATATCATGGATGGCTGGGAACATATATCAACAATACGGAATCTAATCTTTCCTAACAGATCGTATATTAGTTCCCTTAAGGGTTAATTCTGGAACTGAATGATTTTGAGCTCAAATCTATAATTAGATTATAGATTATGGCACTTAAGGAATAAGAAGTAAATTAGAAAGGTGAAATGGTAATTCTTCCATTCTAATTTATGAACTAATTAATTAGAGGGTTGAACTATTGTAAGATGGTTATATCAATGGACGACTTAAGAAAAGATTTCTGTGAAAGTATATCTATAACATAAAGAGTGCAATTCTAAATTTATAGTGGAGTAATATCAGAATTAATAAATTAACTATTATAATTAAAGAGTTTAATTATTTAGTTTATTTATTGGAGCTTAATGTTATAGGTCCAAGGTCTCCGAAATGGCTCAAACAATCATTGACAAAGGTAAACACAAAAATTGGCAAAAAGGACTTATGTGATAAGTAAAATATTTTTCTATGTATCAAACATAATTATTGTTTAATTATGTGTAATTAATTAATTATTTGATTTAACAAAAATATAATTAATTTTGAATTAATTTATTTTTTGGGATTTTTGGTATTTAAATGATAATAAAAATTGGGAAATATCACATGCCATCACTGGCATGTGGTACACGTGTAGCACAGTGCACAGTCACTATGCACGCATAAGAGACTGTGATCAGTTTCTTGGTTCCACAATTTTAGTTATTTAAATATTAAATAAATAATGAGATATTTTAATATGATTAAAATATTATTATTTAAACAAAGATCTGATAACTGATTAGTTATTTTAAATTGTTTAAAATAACAAATATTTTAATATATTGGATATATTAAATACATGATATCAATTTTACCAAACGTAACTTTTCAAGGATAAAAAAATATCTAGAAATCTCTCTTAGAGAAAGAGAACAGTGATACAAACAAAAGTCACTGTTCTTCACAAAACCTAGGTCCAAACTTTATCAGTTCTCATGTGTTGAGAACATTTGATAAATAGTTTTTTGCCTATTGTTTGTATAGCGAGCCCACACTCGTTCTTTGTGTGCTGAGAACATTTTGGAAGATCTTGGTGTGAGATCTCAATGATTTAGCCATACAAAAAAATAGCAGCAAGGAAGGACCTGAGGTAATTTTTCTATTCATGTCTTTGATTCAATATATATATGCATGTGAAGAAGTAGATCTATAAATCTTATGGGATTAAACTAACAATTTAATTGTTGTTCCGCTGCGTATAATCTCTTATTTGATCAATAAAAACCAACAACAACGACCCTGGACCACCAGCAACCATCTGACATGTTACTGTTACCCAAGTCGTGGTGTTGAGTCCGTACATGCGACAAGAGGCATGTCCCACGACGCCACCTGATTTTGGAAAACGTGCAGTTATCCCTTGACACTGTCAAGTACGTGTTACCCCAAAAGTTTGTGGGTTATAACCTCGTAAATGGGCCTTGTGTGATACGCATAGCCCACCAACTCATTAACTACGAGAATGCATGTAATAAATCCTCATTAAGGGAATTAATTGTCCGCATCCATTTATAATAAATGGACGAGGACTAGGGGTGTACACGGTTTGGTTTTGTGCGGTTTAGAAGAATTTTTAAATCAAACCGCTCATGCGGTTTTTTCAAATTGAAAAACCAAACCAAACCATTAAAATTAAAAAACCAAAACATAAATAAACGGTTTGGTGCAGTTTGGTTTTAACCATATAACCAAATTATTAAAATTAATTTTTTTTTATTATAAAATAATTAACTAAATAATTGTATTTAAATAATAATAATTTTAGCTTTACTTTTAAGACCATAAAAGTCTACAAGGAGCTTATTGTCTTTGTTGTTGTAAGTTTAAGTATTTTGAATCATTTTATAGAAGTGAGAAAGAGAAATGATTACTTTCTAAACAATGTGAGATTTTACATTTTTTTTTAGTTTTAGAAATTTGTGCATGTATTAAATACTACTAAAAACGTATCATAAACAATTAAATTATTTGGCTTGGATGGTTTGGTAGACTTTATATTAACTTAAGCGTAGGGGTTCAAACCTTTGGACCATCATTTCTAAAAATGATTTTTTAGAAAAAATCATGGTCCGGTCCGATTTAATTGGTTTTAAAAAATTAGAAACCGTAACCAAACCATTAAAGTTGAGCGGTTTGGTTAAACCGAACCATCAAAAAACGGTTTCATTGGTTACGGTTTTTGACAGTTTGATGCGGTGAGGTTTGGTTCCAAACCACGGTTTGCGGTTCATATGAACACCGCTACATATATAAGTAGGGCTAGGGCACACATTGTAAAGGATCCCCGAGTTTTTGTTTTCAGAGCATTGCTAAAAGTTGCATGTGAAGCTTGAAACCCTCAAATCCTAATACAATTGACTTGTGGACTAGTGTTAATTAATAACTTGAGCCACGTAAAATCTGTGCTCTTCTTAAAATTTCTTTAAGATTATTTTAGTTAGTTGATAGCAAAAAAGACAGTCAACAGTCTCTAACATTCATGTTCAGCCTTCATTTTAACAGACAAATATTAATTTGGGGAAAATGTGTACCAATTGTGTAACATTAGAGACTTTTGTCAGCAAAAAAAAATAAGGGACTTAAATGCTATACTTGTAAAATAACATTAACTTCAGCCGCTAATTATCTTAATATTTTTGTCAAAAAGTTGCATAGGAGGTAATTTTTTTTATAAAATAATTAATAATGTTATAGTGGTATTTGTGGTGATGTTTATAATCATGTTTTTTTTTGGAACTACAAATGAAGGTTATTTCTTAAAATGAAAATTATGTTTGGCCATCTTTATTTTTCATTTTTTAAGTTTTGTGTACGGGGCATAGAAATGTGTATGGCTAGAGGAAAATGTGTCCTTTTTTTTCTTCAATTGATGTGAAAGTGTATCTCATTTTTTCCTCAAAAAAGAAGTGTATCTCATTTCAAATCCATAGATATTTTGTTCCCACACGAATTTATAATTGTGTCAGTTTTATGAAATCCTATCTTCTATGTGTAAATATGAAAATTTTCATCCAACCATAAGATGTCTTACTTTCTAAGACGAGTGCTAGGTTTATTTGATAGCTGAGCTTAAGAAATTTTAATACTTATACCAGTTTTAATTTTAACAGCTTGTCTAATTTAGTAAGTGATGAATAGTAGCTCAAACTCTTAATGTTATTTTTCAAATTGTAATAGAAGTCAAATTGACTATTTATTAACCATACGTCTTCTTTGAAGATTGCTTTGAAAAAATTGCTAAATGTATCAACACATGCATATACTCAAAATGCATAGTTTTGAAGAAAAAAAATGCATTAGATAAAAAGATATAGAATCTTTTTTTGTTGTTGTTGATAAAACCAAAATTGAATCAAAACAAGTTCTTATTGCCTTTCTATATGAAAAAGTTAAAGAAATAGAGATAGACGAAATGATGAAGAATACAAGGAGGTTCCATGGTTGGAGATTTATGATAGAACAAGATAATAGATATGATGCTATTCCAAAGCTAAAGTTACTTTTGATCCCTCTCCCTACCACCCACTAAAGATAGAAAATATATAAATGTATAAGGTCTTATCATATATAAGTCATTTGAGGCATATTTGCCTATTTATAACTCTAAAGAGAAAAAACACTAGTAAAAACCCTACAAAGCACCTCTCAACATCAACAAATTCTTAGTCATTATTATTATATATAACTTGCACATGTTACTTTAGTTTTTTTTTTAATAAAACTTGGTTGAAATTAGTTGTTATTTATTCATTTAAAGGAACAAATTGATTAATTATTGAAAGGAAAAAGGCCTTTGCCTAAATTCAGATAATCTACTTCTAACTCAAGGCTTGATAAACTAAGCCAAATTTAACAAAAGTATTGAATCGACCTATGAAAAAAAAAAAACATAAATATAATATTCTATGAGAAAACTATAAATCCCCAAAACTCTTCTAAATACATTTGTTCTTCATTTTTCCACTAAACAAACTTAGTTTTAGCAATTTATCACATCTTCAATGGCCTTGACAAAAAATTATAATGCACTAAAATCTACTAGACATATAATTTAGTCATGGATATTTATTATTATTATTATTTTGGTTAGAATTTAAGCCCACTGCCACTGGTGCCAATTCATGTTCCTTCCTTTATATATATTCTTAAAAACAAAATTTTTAAAGTCAAAATACTTAAAATGGTCATTTTCTCTCAAAAGAAGGAATATGTTGTTCTTCATGGCATAAAATACAAACAACTTATCAATCCATATGATGTAGATACGTTAATTGTATTGTGGTCCATGTCCATCCATATCATGGAGAATCCAAGAACCCAAAAAATTGATACACATTAATAAACAATAACTTGAGCTTTAAAAAAACACACATTTATAAATATATATATATAAATTTATATGATATGACAATTTTTTCCTGTACTACAATAATCTTTTTCTAGTATCAGAAAAAGAATACAATAATTGTACTCTTTACTTCTTGAGAAAAGTAATTGTATTTCTAATTAAGTTTAGAATAATATTACTGCAGTTCTCTGCTATGACTATTACTGCTTTAGTTTCCCAAAGATTTTCATGATTTAATATATGCACCACTTTTACAACAGCAATCATATTTATGAAGTGTAAAACTAAATCTAAAAATGCAGAGTTGGGAATTTAGCAAACTATGATTACAAACATGCAGCCTGATTTATAATTATAAAGTAAGATCAATCTATGGCATAAAGACTAAAAATAAAAAAATAAAAAATTGAGAGGATTGGTTTGAAATGAATGACCAAGTAGTCTTTTATTTATTTTTCATTTCATAAAGTAAATCATTCATAATAAAAAAAATAAGAGTCAATGTTCTAATGAAACTGAACCAAAACAGCTAGTAGAGAACATCATCTTACAAATCATACCCCAATAAAATAGTAGCAAGCCAATAGTATCTATGGTAAATGCAATGCAATAGGCACTGGTAGCAAGGTTAAAATACTAAAAAATTTACATCCATAGAGTTAGAGTGAGTCATTACCATGTTACCTCTTTTTTCCCAACAGTTGTTCTCATCTGTCCCAGTCAATGAATCTAAGAAGTTTTACCAAGTCATGAATAACATTATTTATTTTTTAGTGAGCAGGGAACACTGGTCTGCAGCAGAGCAGAATACTAGATAAAAGATGGAACTGTTTTGTTATGAAGAGAGTTGGCAGCATGGTACTACTGACTCTGAAAAATGAATTGTACTACTGCTACTTCTATATACATATATGCCAGCCAGACTGGATATGAAACCCCTAAGAAGGCATGTGGAGGGGTTTCAGCCTTCTGACACCATTTTTTGCCATGAATCTGATGCCCTTCTCAATAAACCCCACACCACCCCAAAACAAGGGTCTCTACTCTCATTCATTATGATAGTTTATTTGGGTCCTACTACTATTACTACTACCCTTCCCTGAGTGAGGTGATGCAAATATCATCATGCATCAGCAATCTTAATTGCTAGTGAATAGCATTAGCTTTTTCCGAGATATGCTCTCTTAAATAGCTACTTGAACCGAGTAGTGTGTATTAACAATGCCACATTACATATCCTCCACTTGATATAATATTTCATATATATAAAAAAAACTTAATGTGTTGTACTCTGGTTTGACTCAATGATAACCACTACTGCAATGAGTAGTAGGTTGTTGCTTGAGATATTTAGTAGTAGTATGATGAGGAGGAAACATAAGTGTGAAAATCCACTTGGTGATGGAGTAAATGTTAGTCCTCAACCTTATTCATTGTTTTGTTTGTCAATATTAGACCCAGGTTTCATGAACCCCTTCCAAAGTGCAACCTCAAACAGTAAAAAGTGGGAAAGAAGCTAAAACCCACTCATAAAAGGGGAAATCCCAACATTCCCAGCAAATAAAATCATGTTCAACTTTATATACTTTTCATTCAATGGCCCAATATTTAACACAGATACATCAAATCAAACTAAAACAATTCCTCATTCCTCATGGCTTTCAGCCTTTTGAAAGACATAGGAAGCATCCCAAGCCCCCCACATCAAAAGGTAGGGGTTTGCTAGTGAGATGTACACATTAATAAAATGTTTTTTTCTTCTTAAATGAAGATGAAACAAATAAATCAAAAAAGAAAGAAAGAAGAAGAAAAAAAGTGGCTGGTAAGCAATAGTAGCATTATGAAAGAAAGTACTATGCTGGCACTCAATATAGACAAGCAGTCTTCAATGGCCTTTCTGGTTCACTCTTGGCCTTCACTCCCTTCCTTGATGGCTCTTTTGAACTTCAGTCAGCTTCTTACTTCTTACTGTAGGCTAAAGTTATCTTCTTTTATTTACATACTTTCCCTTTTCTCTATCTTCTTTTCTCACTCACTGGCTGAAAAAACTTTTGGTTTTGGTATTGGAAATTGTAACCTCAATCATCAAATTGCAAATCATACCATGTCACATGGTTTTTAAACCCTGATTAAACCTATAACTCCATCTAATACAAAAAATCAATTTCAAAGGGTGAAAAGGAAAAAGGAAAGAAAAACCTGTAGTCTAAAAAAGGGAACTCAAATATATCACCAGGGCAGAAGAAGGAGAAGAACAACAACAAATTTTCCTATGTCCTGTGAACTTTCTTTTCTGGACTACTGTGATCAGACTCATTGAAAGTAAGCCTTCTTTTAGTGCCAACCCCAGAGTTGAATGAAGCATTCTCATTAAGGTAATGAGAACTTGAATGGATTGATAAAACATTGGGTGAAATTGATAACTCTGGTGTCCTTACTGCTCCTTTCTCTATTTCTTGCACAAGACTATAAGTTGAATACAAAAGTTCCTGTTCCGACAGAGAGTGGAAAAAGAAAACATATATCAGTATGACACATTTTTATGCCAACCCCTTCTCTTAATTTATTGAAAACATCATGATTATAAACTCACCTTGTCATCTGATCGCCAGAATGAGATCACATTCATCTTAAGCTCCATTATCTTTCTTGTTAATTGGCAATCAAAAGCAGCTAATACTGCGGCGGCAGCAATAATAGACGACCGAGTATCAATCAAACTAGCCTCTAAATCAGATAAAACAGATTGATTAGCAAAGAATCTTACCCAAAAAAGAGAGAGGGAGATATTGATTATAAGTGGCAAATATAACAAAAATTAGTAGTCTGGGATTGTAATCTAATGTCATAGTTTACCTTTTGCCATGGCCACAATCAGATGAACAGCACTAGAGACTAGTTCTTTTGGTCTAGAATCACCACAGAATTTATTAATGAAGTAATTTAGATAAGTAAAAGGAGTTATTGATCCCAATTTCCATTCTAAGGTGCTTAAAACCAACAGCTCCATTCTCTGAATGGCATTACTTTCAAAGTCATAATCTGAAGTTGGGAATTCTGAGAGTATTGGGACATTGCATTCCTCCATCTTAGCCGCCAATGATAAACAAGCTACTGATAATAATCGAATAGCCCACATCTTCCCATTCTGATTTTATAAAAAAAAAATACAAAGCCATTACATTCAAATATTTACCAAAAATGAATAAAAGATTGAGACCCCATTACTCTAAGAATGGGAAAATAGCTATAATTAACTTACATCAATGTATCTCTTGGAAATAAACCGATCAAAATAAGTGACTGAGAGATAAGCAGTTCTGTAGTGGAACCCAAAAACTGCTCGAGTCTGATTCACAAATATGCAAACTTTCAATCTCAAAACACTAAAAAAATTAAAAGAAATAATAATAATAACAAAAGGGTCAATAGTAAAGTAGAGAAACAAACATTGAAAATCCATTCAACAGCATCCAAGCGAGCAGATTTCAACCAGCTTTGACATATAGTGGAACAATCATCAGAAGTTGAGAGGCCTTTGGATCCAAAATAGGTAGTTTCTCTCTTGAACAAGTTTTCAATATACTCATCCTCATCTTCAGCAACAAAACAATAGGGCTTAATATCTATACAAGTATTGAAACTTTCCTCATAGCCCATTTCGTTTAAACATGACTCGTCTTCTTGGCACAAGAGGCTAGAAAAACACAATGAAGTTTCAGCAGCAGAGTCTCCCATTCTTGATCCTCAATCTCTCTTTTCATCTATAATGAGAGAAAAAAAAGCCAAAATCTCTTCAAAACACCATCTGGGTATTGCTTTGATTCTATCCTCTGACTCCTTAAGGCTAAGATTTAGCACAATTGGGGAACAAGAAAGAGAAAGAGAGAAAGAGGGAGTATAATCTGGGGAGTGAGAGGAGAGGTGGAGGAAAGTAGCGGTTTTGGTGCCGCCAAAATAAGCGGATGAGATATAGAGTGAGTGGGGAAGTTAATATTAACAGTTACATTACATAGTGTAGTATATACACATTACTGTACATACACAATACTATAACATAGATACTTGATACACTCCATGGCCATGATCTGTTTTTGCAAATGTTTTTGCAGAAATCTAGTTTTATAATTATTTATAATATAAATATATATATATAGTTATACGTGGGCTTTGGGGTACTGATTAGGTACATGCTGTTGTACAATTCTTTTGGGTGTGTCTTTAAAACTTTGGACAGCTGTAGGATTGTAAGTTTTGTCCCATATGATTAAGAGGGGACTCATTTTTGGTCATGAGGTTCATCATAATCATCTACACTTACATTGCTCAACCTTTTTCCTTTCTCAATTTTAATTTTAATTTTTTTTGGAAGGGTTGTTGGTGGGGTTTATGAGAAACAAAATCCTCTCCATTTGAACCAATATTGTTCATGTAAAAAAAATTAACCAAAATTTCAACCTGTTAATGATCATGGTTTAATACTCTGATTAGCACATTGAAAGGCAAATAATGTAAATCATTGATTGTGATTGAAAAATAAATAAAATTGACAGTTATGTATACTTTTTAAAACATTTATTGTATGCATTTGTTTTGTTGCTCAATTGTTGTGTCCAACTGTCCCTCTATTTGTGATTCTATACTATTGGCTTGCTCTGTTTTGATACTAATTTCACTAATATTAGATTTACAGGTCGATTTGTATGAATGTATTTTTAGCATCCACATTAAAAAAAGGCAAAGGCTTTTTTAATGGGTTTTGCTTGAATTGACCAGAGACATTTTTGTGTATTAACAAATTTCAATCCTTAATAAAAAAAATTTGTCTTCATTTCGTATGTCTTACCAATAAAAAATGGCCATGTATAATTATAACAAGTTGTTTTTAATTATGAGAGGCTTGACTCTTGAAGTACTTTTTCTATGCAAAGTAGTGTTTATTGTATAGTATTCCAACATGTGTGTATATGTACAATTTAGGTTGGACTATACTATGGATGGTGGTCCAAACGTGATAACATAGTTATAGTGTCCTTCATTTAATTTTTTATTTTATAAACAAACTTTTTGTTCTTTTTTAGTTAAGGATACTTTTAATTTTCTGATTCTCTGGGCACCTTGGATTTTGAGAATAAATACAACTTTATTTTCCATTGAGACTCCACCCTCTTGTGTTTCTGACTTGTTAGACATTTGGGTTAGCTTAAACACTATTTTTATCATTGAATTTATTATGTAGGTTCCAATAAGCATGAAGAATAAAGTGATTTCTTTTTTTTTTTAATGGGGCAGAACCCCTGCCCCATATATATTTCTTTAAAAGGGAAAACTAGGGTAAAATAATTGTTGATAATAATTTCAAAAAAATAAAGTTTAAACAATTGACACAAGATCCGAAAATTGGCCTGTCAATATAAGTGGTTAAATGACATATAATACAACTGTAACGAGTTTAGATAAGAATATTGCTCAGTCTTATATAATATATAAATAATAGATAGTGAATGATGCTATACCTCCTTGCTGATTATTTACAGTTTGTGTGTTGATTTTTTTTGTTATTTTGTCTTGACTATCAAATCTTTTAGTGGTTAATAAATGACCTCAGAATTTAATCAGAGATCATTTAGATCTAACCCTCTTAAATAGTGGAACTTATTGACTTGGTTAAGTACATACTTAATTAACTCTAACTAATAAATAATGTACTTTTAAAATGTTGACCTATTATGGCCTAATTAGTTTAAGTTGACCATGACTAATTCCTCTTCATACTTCCAATATGAAAAGTATTTTACACAAAAGCTATTTTTTTCCTTATCGTTTGGAAATTTGTACCATGTAATGGATGTCTCCATCTTTTACATGATTTGGTAATTTGGAGCAAAAGACATTAAAAAATCAAACTAAAGGGAATGTGTAATTCCAAACAATATAAATTAATTTTTACTTGCCTCATGCTCACTTAACAAATATAATTTTTTATTTTTTATTTTTTTTAGAAAAAGGTCCTACCACTAGTCTTGTAAATGTTTTTATTTTTTAGGATGAGAAAGGTTTTGGGCCATAACAATTTTTCATCTTCTTCTTTTATGAAAGTTTTTTGGGCCATAATTAGAAAGCCGAAGTATGAGGAAGCAAAAATAATATCAATAAGATTTTTTTTTTTAAAAATGATTAATTGATTAAGATAGAAGAGTATGATAATGCACGTGAATATAATTGCAGAAGAGGAGCGTCTTTCACGTGTGAAAGGCTGGACCACTCCAGAGGGAAGAAGAAACAAAGGAAAGGAAGAGAAAGAAAGACGCTCCTCTTCTCTTCTATCCAAAGTTGCCACCCACTCATCTCATTCATAATAATATACTATAAATAATTATTTATAAATATAAATTATATCATCGCATTATAAAAAAAATATATAATTATATTTAATTTGGAGTTAGCTAAGTTTGGCAGATGGCAAAACTTGGGTCTTGGTGCTGTGACTTAAGAACCTTTGACTCTGAAATATATGCTAAACCCAAGATGGTCAACAGCTAGGTTTGACCGTTTTCTATGATGTGGTTTTCCATTGCTTACAGATTCAGACTAGGTGGGGAAAATCATGGTTCTAATACCCTGTTTTTTGTTTTTGTTCTTTCTTTCTTTTTATATTTAATTTAATATTTATATATATTTGTTGTCTCCCCTAAGAATTATGCTCAATTGAATGAATGTGAATTATTATGAGGGTACATATTTTTCACTGAGTAACGCTAACAAATGGAGCAAGAGAATAATAGAGAATTATGAGAGTGTTTTTTCATTTGTTGTGTTGGAGAAACAAGAAGAGAAAATAAAAAAGTTGGTTTACACTCTTAACTCTACTATTTGATTTGAGTAGACAAGACAATTATCTTTTTAATCATATACTTTTGTTGCTGTCATTCATTATATTTCTTACCATATTTATTTTATATTATAGTTCAAAGATGCACTTTTGTTGGTAAAACTATTAACTTCCGAATTAATGTCTTTAGCAAAATAGTTTGGTTTGTGGTTGTGGTGAGTGATATAATAGTAAGTAGACAACTGTGAAAAGGAAATGAATAAGAGTGTAGTGTGGAGGAGAGGCTGGATGGGGCCATTGGTGAATGTTAGGTAATCTCTATTGATGCCTGTCTAGGTTCCCTATATGTCTCACGCATTGAATTTTTTTTAATACTTTTATGGGCAAAATTATCAAACAAATACCCCCACTTTACTTACATGGTTTGTTCAACTCTTCTATTCTACCTCTCTCTCTCTCTCTCTCTCTCTCAAACAAACATGCATATACTTATATAAATATTTACAAGTAGAACAAATTCGAATCATATCCCATTTCTCATAATGATGTTTTGACCCATTCAAATAGAGTGGGCTGAAATTGTTTTCTTTATGAAACCTAGGATATCATAGTTATATTACATTTACCTCTTGCTTATTTATTATTTACTTCAATTGGGCTTGCTTAAAAGTTTGCCAGCATTCATTTTATAGACTTTTTGGTTCTTTGTTTTTAATTCCCTCAGCCATTTTTGTAATTTGCTTGATTAATTGCTTAGTTTGAAGGGAACAAAGTTGCGCTATTATAGTAGAAGCAATATGTAGCTAGAATTTTTTTTTCTCGCCAAAAGTATGTATTGAACAACTGAGTGAAACGGAGATTGATGGTAAATACTAGATTTTTAGAAGGCTTAATTTATTATTTTTCTTTGTAGAGCCTATTTTAATCTTTCTCATATTATGACTTAATATAAATCACTTTTTTTTCTTTCTATTATTGTATTACCATAATTTTGCAATTTCTCTTTTGATCTCTTTGTCTTCTATGCAATTTGTTGGATATTTATCATGGTATCAAAAATTGGTAATGAAGGTTTATTCGTATTGCATCAAATTAGTTTCTTTTATTTTTTAAATAGTTTCTTGATATTTTGTTTGAATTACAAATTTAGAGTTTCGTTATATTTAGCAACTAAGCAATATAACCGCACCTCCCATGGTGTTTATATAATAATTAATATTATATTTATTTTTATAAAAAATAAGATTTTGGTTTATTTTGTAAATTGTACAAACTAAAATTTATACATTTTAAGCTAAAAATTTAAAGTAAGAACATGAATAAAGAAACTATATCATTTTCTATAAGTGAATATTTTGACATATTTCTTGTAGAGTATTGTTTAAGTCACCAAAATCTAATGATTGCATAAATTAATTCTATGTACTATGTTCCCTCCAAAAAAAAACATAAGAGTAGAATATGAGTGAAAAATTAAATAAATAATAAAAAAATAGTGTCATTCAGACATAAAAATTGTACAACATGTATATAGAAATCCTACTATTAAAATATTTTACCCAACTTTGTTGTTGTCTCCTCGTACTATCCTCCTGATTGTTAAAATTGGAACTATCCTTCATCATTAATTTTATGAATAAAATAAACAAAATAATTAATAATTAATAAAACTACAAATATCAGTAGAATTGGAATTAGTTGATAGCTTTTCTTATTAATTTTTCTTGCAAAATCAGCAAAAATAAATCACAAAACAAATCACGGTAATGATAGTTATAGTAGTATTTAATTAATTACGATATATAATAATTGAAATTAATTTAATTCATTTTTAAAAAAGAAAATAACACTTATAATATCAATAATATAAAATAATTATCTAGGGCTTTGATTTGGCCATGTGGCTAAATGGTCTAATTAATTTATACGGCAAAACAGAGGAAAAAAAATACAACAATAAATTAATTAACATGTAGGGGGGTTATATAAGAATAAGATCGTCCTTTCAAACATGTATAAAGTAATTATCATGTAGGAGTTAACTTTGAAGTAAAAATATAATTTTGATAACGACTTATAGAGATTATAGAGATGAACATAAATATATATATATATATATAAAACAAAGTATATATATAGTTTAATTAAAGGCTTCAAATATAAAATATATATTAACATATATTTTTTTATACACGAAATATTCTTATATATAACAAAATCTTCTTATATTTAATAATAGATTGTAAACATAATTTAAACTTAAATCAAATTAAATAAATAATTAATTAAATTATGATATTTTTGAGATATTTTACAATAACAATTATTTAAAATTAATAAAACCATATGTTTTATAATTTAAATAAAATATAATTAAACTTAAATTTTACGTATTAGAATAATATCATATTAAATATATAACATAATATAATCTACTATATTTAGCATATTATATTAACAACTACATAAACTTCAACAAAAATAAATAAATAAATAAATTAATTAAAATATGATATTTTAAAGATATTTTATGATAATTTAAATAATTAAATCATATTTATTTAAAAATAATAAAGTCATACATATCATTATTTTTATTTTATAAATTTGTGCGATAATTTTTTTTTATCAAGTGATTATAGCTCTTTTTCTTCATTAAATTCACTAAAGTACATGCCGAGTTACATTAGAAACTAAAAATAGTTAATGCATGTAAACTACTTTACACTATGACTTTTTCTACTCTTATTTTATTATAATATTAATTTATTTTTAAATATTATTGTAATTTATATATATGTCATGTAGTCATGTAAATATATATATGGGTTTACTGGTGATTGAGTTTTTTCCCCATTGATGAGTTGTCAATTAATAGCCATTGGTTTAAGATCCAATAGTCCACATTTAAAGATGTTAATTAATGCTATCTTTGACTTTTTGAAACTTGGTAATGGGCTATCTACTCACATGACGGTCACATTTTAATTTAATTAAAAAAATCATTATTTAAGATTAATTCCAAGATTCCATATCTCTATTCTTTCTCCATTCCTTGTTCATTCCATATTCTTTCCAGATTTATTCCTTATGCATTAATGACTCTTATCTTCCCAACTACAATTAGTTGACTAATTAATTATGCATATTTCGAAATTTATATATATTATATATTTTTATACAAAATTTACTCATCTTAAAAAACTTGTTTATTGAAGAAGCTCTAATTTTTGAAAGTGTTTTCAAGTAAGATTTCTAAGTCATTTTCAAAAATCACTAGTAGATTTTCTATTTTTTTCAAAAAAATTCCAACATTTTTTTTTGTTATGTAAGATTTGAAATTTACATAAATGAGTAAATCTTATTTCTCTTGAAAAACTTGTTTAGTGAAAACCCACAAGAATTATTTTTTTGAAAGTGTTTGATGAAAAAACTCTAGATTTTCATAGTGCTCATTGTAAGATTTTCAATCGTTTTTGTACTTTCTTTATTTTTACAAACAAATTATCATCTATTTCTTCAATTTTATATTTTGAAATTCACTACTAGAGTTTTTTTTTAAAAAAAAATTCAACTTAGTTTTATTTGTCATGTAGGATTTGAAATTAAAAAAAATGACTAAATCTTATTTCTCTTGAAAACTTGTTTAGTAAAATCTCACGAGAACAATTTAAAAAAAAAATGTTTGATGAAAAACCTCTAGATTTTTCATAGTGTTTCTTGCATGATTTTCAATCATTTTTGTGCTTTCTTTATTTTACAAACAATTTATCATCTATTTCTCCAATTTCATATTTCAAAATTCACTACTAGATCTTTTTTTTTTTTAAAAAAAAATTCAAACTTAGTTTTATTTGTCATGTAGAATTTGAAATTAAAAAAAATGATTAAATCTTATTTCTCTTGAAAAACTTGTTTAGTAAAATCTCACAAGAACAATTATTTAAAAAAATATTTGATGAAAAAGCTCTAGATTTTTTATAGTGTTTCTTGCAAGATTTTCAATCATTTTTGTGATTTCTTTATTTTTACAAACAAATTATCATTTTTTTCTCCCATTGTAAAATTAGAAATTATTCAAATTTCTTAGATGTCAACTATTAGGGTTATAAATTTATATTGAAGGTTATAGGGTTTTAAAAATTTCCAATTAAATTTTTTTTTCAAACATTATTATTACAAATTATTTTGTAGTTCATTTTTCTTCAATAAACTAAAAATGTGAGGAGTTTTTAAGTTTTGAAATTTCATCATGTAAATTTTTCATACATATTATTATTTTTCAAAAATATTTCTTATAGAGTGATAATCTTCATCAATTTTTTTTGTATAGAAATTCGTGATGGAATCAGAAATGGAATGGAGGACAGTAATTGAACATGAGTTGAAAGAGTTGAGAGATGAACTACACTCTATTAAACTGGATTTACAAGCCAATGATAAAATTTCATGTAGATATGAGAATAAAAAAAAATTGACATGTGAATCCATTTGCGAAAAAAGCCTCACCATCACTATTTTAAAAAAAAACATGTTATTAGCCAAGATGATGTTGTGTTCTTTGAACATTTTAAACTCGGTAATACTTTAAGACCGAAAGATAGGGAAGTGTTAGAATATATTTTCTCAAACTCTGATCAATTGTAAGTTTTTCTATCTTAATGTATATATTTTTTGTCATTTTTTCAATATATTTGAATGTATATTATTGTATCTATCATATGGAAATTATAGTTGAAAGTGAGTTTAGTTTTCTATGACGGTCTGACTTCCGTTATCTTGGACCTAAAATGGAGTTGGAGACTGAGGTAATTCATTTGTATATATTAATAATTTTAGCATGACTGTTATAATTTTTATTTTTGGTAAATGCAGATTGTTACTATGGTTTCTTCATTCTTGACCGAGGATGAGAGGTTGAAGAAGGGTAAAGAGTGTAAGAATTGGTATCTTCCTGCTTGAAATATGGTGAGTTTTTTGTTGTTGTTCTTTTTTGTCAAAACATATTTCATGTTTGTGAAGTTAATTTTTTTTAATTATGACAATAGAAATACCTACTACCCGAATCCTACTCCAATTTACCACTACATCAAATTTGGAGGAAAATGCATTACTACGAAAGATTTATGGGCTTCCTCGAACATTGCAATGAAGTATAATTCTAATGGTTTATGTTGAATATATTTTTAAGCATCTATTTATTATGTAATTTCTAACGACAATTATACTTGTAGATTTATATTCCTATGTTGCTTGTAAGACACTTCATTCTTGCACGGGTGATACTGAAAGAAAAAAAAGTAGAAGTTTGGGACTCACTTGCTGATGAAAAGAATCCTATATTACAGTCATCTAAGATTGTTGATATTGTAAGTTTTTATTGGTTTAATATATTATTTTTTTTATAAATTTTAAATTTATAAATTCTGATGTTAGAGTGCAAATGCAGCTACGCAATCTATATTTGTTCTTTGAGAATCAGATCAAAAGGAAACTAGGTAGTTTCAACTTTGCTAGTTTTGGTATAGTTCATGGTAGAAATGTCCCTAGACAACAAAATTTGTACGATTGTGGAGTCTTTGTCATATTATTTATGATTAATAGTTGCAAGCTCGAATCGCGGTCTTTTGTGGTAAGTATATTTCATACTATTTTTTTTTTTAATTTTGTTCTTATCATACTATACTTGAGTAAAAAAATTTCACTATTGTAGTTCGACTCTAATGAAGAAAGGTGTCACATAGCTTCATGGATTGCACGCTCAAATTTCAACAAGAATAGAGCAAAATTATTGAAAGATGTTCGAGAGTTCATTTCAAGCAGAGGAATATAGTACTAGGGACAATGATCTTTGCCCTCTTTTTGTTATTCTCAATCAAGTTGTGTAAAAGAAAGAAATTTGTATTATTATTTATCAATTTTGAGAAATTAGAAGATGATCAATATTTGGGAGAATTTGAATAGTTTATTTATGAATAAGATTAAAACATACTTTAAATTTTATCATTTTCACAATTAGCGTTATTGTTTATTGGAAGTTTCAAATGGTAGTTGTAGACATTAATATCATATTTATTAAATAAAAATAATTTTGTATATGTTGATTTCGAATTTAATGATTAATATATCAACCAATTAGAATTTTGAGCATGATGTTAGGGAATTGGAATGGATTTATGGAGACATGCATTTAATGAAATTAGTTGGCATGATCTTAATTGTACACATTTTTTTTATGAGAAATGATTAATAACTCAACCAATCATAAATAGAGCATGATATTAGAGTATTTGAATGAATTTATGAATACATGCATTTAATGCAATTAGGTGCTTTTTCTAAATTAATTGCTCACATTTTTTAAGAAATTTTTTAATAAAATATATATATATTTTTTACACAAGCTAACTCAACCAAACTTTTTTATCTATAAAAAAATTAAATATATTTCGAACTTGTGTTTTAAATTTAAATTAAAAATTAATGCATAGTAACTAAACTAGTTAATAATAACTTCACTATTTAGAATTTAATGGTATAATTATGCATAATCAACCTAATCAATAACAAAATTATTGTGTTATTTGAGGGAATTGAAATATGTTCATTTTATGTTTTGAGAAGTGTAACTAATTAGAAATTTGAGCATGATTTTAGGGATATGAATAGCCCATTAATTGCTATATTTTCCATAATTATTACCCATCTTATTTATTAATTTAACCAGGTATTGGTTCAAAATGGAATTTAGTTTTTATTTTAAATTTTTTTTTTGATATTTTAAATGTCATAATTTTGAAATTATGTGGTTTTTAACACTATTTATAAATCATTTTATCTTATATACACTGTTATCATTTGTAGGCAAACGTAAACTTTGTTTTTAGGTAGAGTTTGAAATCATATACTTTTAAGAATGTGTCTATTTACTCAATATTATGATGACTTAGGAGAGAAAGAAGTTAAAGAGATTGCGTTGCTTGCTACACATTTGATTGATCGTCTTGGAGTGAGTTTTGGATCCGACAATCGCGAAGCATTATTTGAGAAAATGAAGAAACTATTCGAAGAGGAACAAACAAAAGTTGATGAGCACTTGAAAAATATGGATGTGCTCTTGAGAATGATGGAAAAGTTGAAGAGAGCGTAAGGAAATTGTTTGTTTGTCTATCTACTATTGTACTTTGTAGATTTTTATTTTTATGTTTGATTGAACTAATGAAATTTTATTTTTTATTATATAATGGTTTAATTTACAACTTTCATATGATCCTTGTAAACATAAAATATAAATAGCTTTCATTAATTCTTAGTACAAAAAAAGCTTGATGCATATATATAGAGATAATCATGCATCACAAATTGCACCAATAAGATTATTAATAGCATCTTCCAAATCCAAAAGCTTGATGCGAGTTTCAAATTTTAATCCTCTATCGAGACAATCATGCATATTTTTAGTTCTTCTACGCAAGTCTTTTGCTTTCATGAGAATGTTGTAGAAACCCTTCGAGTTTGGAAAGGTTTTGGTAGAAGAAGGGATGTTATCTACCTGGCTATCATCGTTTCATTCAAGCTCCTTATAATATTTATTCGAATCTGTACATATTGTTGGTGAACTGTTGAAATTTTTAATTAACTGGACAACATCTATTTCCCCGTCAGTGTTGCTTGATTCAACATCAAAAAAGCCTTCTGAAAACTCCATATCGAGTAATGCTTGAGGCCATTTTCCGAGTACATGAAAATGTTGTTCTTCCTTAACTTTATCAATTGTATTGCTACTTTCGCCTTCAACAACAATGTCTTTGTCTGGTTCACGTGAGATAATGTCTTCATATTCAACCTCATTCTGTGCATCTTTGAATTCATAGTTGGATTCACTTTTTGTTTCATGATTGCCACTATCTTCATCAACCCTTCTAGGCACCATAGAAATCTCCATCTTGGAAATTATACCAATTTTTGTGTTATATTTAAAACTTGATGAGAAAAATAAAAAACATTTATGATAGGTGGTTAGGAATATGAATAACTGTCTTTTAAAAAGTTATACATAATTATTAAAAAGACACTTGTTCAACTTCCAATCATTGTATTTTTCGAAATGAGAAGAATGGGAAGTGAATATGTATATTTTTAATAATTATGTATAATTTTTATTAATTAATTTTAAAAAATACAATGGTAAATTGAATAATTTCTTTTGTTTAATGGGAAATTGAACAAGTGTCTTTCCAAAAACTATGTACACTTTTTATTAAATAATTTTGAAAAAATACATTGGTAAATTGGAAGTTGAATATGTGTCTTTTTATTAATTATGTATAGTTTTTATTAAATAATTTTGAAAAAATACAATGGTAAATTGAATTGTTTATATAATGGGAGATTGAACAGAAGTCTTTTCAATAATTATGTATAGATTTTTAAATGAATTTCAAAATAATAAAAAATTAAATTTGAACAAGTTTGTTTGTTCAATGGGGAGTTGAACAAGTGTCTTTTTAATAATTATGTGTAACTTTTTTTTTAAAAATGAATTAAATAAAAATAAAAATATAAAATAATATTAAATTAATATGACAAAAATTAATGTAAATTTGTTTAAAATTTATTATGAAATTCAAAATTAATATTTTTTAATTGAAAACTTGTCTTTTGAATAATTCATAGAGTGTAATAAATGTATACAAATATTGAATTAATTTTGATTCTATGTCTAGGTTCTTTGAAAATAATAAATGTTGTTTAATTATATTTTGAAAATATATAATTATTAACTTTTTTTAATTGGTGTTGTGAAGATGAATAGGTGTCTTGATAAATTAAACCTGTGATGTAACAAATGTGTAGAAATTTGTGAGAATAAATTCATTTTTTGAAAACACAATTTTTTTTTAATTTATATTAAAAAATTTGAAAAAAATCTCAATAGGTGTTACTCATATTAATTTGATAAGATGCCATCATTATTAACTACACTATTGAATGATAAGTTTTAAAATGATTTATAAATAATCTATTACATGTATTAGTATTACATGAAAAATAAGGTTGAGAAAGAGAAGGAAAAATGAAAGACATGAAAAAAAAAGGATAAAGGGAAGGAGAAAATGGAAGACCTCAAGAAAAATGGGAAAATGAAGCAAAAGAATGAGGGGTACACTACAGATGATGTATCTCACACGTCGGAGGAACCATTGTTCCAAAAAAAAAAAAGATGTCCAACATTCGAACGCCTGGATCTGAGCCTCCTCCTGGTTGATAAAACCCTGGGCCCTCCTTATGAATTCTTCTAAAGTAGCTGCCTTGCTACGCTGCATGTCATCCCAGAGGGGGGACCCGACCCGGATTGCAATGCCACCAGGCGCTGCTCATCGTCCACCTTGGTTTTGGAGGCCTCCTCGGTAAAACGTTGTATGTAGGCCCTCAGTGTCTCCGCGGGGAGCTGTTTAAGGTTGGCGAGGGCACTGATTTGCATGTCCATCCTCATGGCGGCCACGAACTGTTTGCGAAACGCCGACTGTAGCCCTGACCAGGATTGGATGGATCCAGGCTTAAGTCTTTTCCACCATTCCTCGGCGGAACCGCCTAGGGTGATCGAAAAATAGAGGCACTTGCCATCATCACTAATGTGGGCCACGGTCATAAGCCGGTTGTACCGGGACAGATGATCCCTAGGGTCGGTGTTCCCGGTATAGGAAGTGAGGCTCGACATCTTGAACTCCTTGGGGAGCACAGCGTCCAGGATGTGCCTCGCACATGGCTCTTTGTCCTCTTCATCGGAGTCGGTATCCGTTCCTTCCTGCTTTTGGACCAAACGGTCCGTGACCTTTTTCAATGCGGCCAGCTGCTCCATGAGCTGCCTAGCCATGCCATCCTCCAGGGGGATTTTTTCGTTCCTCCTGTCATTGATGTTGTTCCTAAGGTCGCCACCTCAGGGGAGGATCTTTTCCTTACGGGCCCGCTCTTTCCAAGCGTTTAGTCCGTCGCGCAGGTCTACCCGGGATGTGTCGTCCCCGGAACTAAGGGCGTGATTCTCCCCGCTACGTGGGCGTTCCCGGTGATTTTTGTTCACCGAGGCGCTGGGGTGGTGCAAAGACCTTTCTCGACCAGCTTGCCCTGGGGCATACCGGGGCCTAGCATCCCGCGGTCGCATCCCTTGCGGATTGGTCGGGTGGCCTTGTCCTAGGACGGGGCGCACCTTCCCTTTCCTAGGGAGCGGCTGGGGACGGGTCCCGGTTTTCGGGACGGGGTTATGTTTCTCTCGGGTCTCTCCCCCGGCTTTCTTTTTCTCCCGATCCGGGTTTCCTGGGACTGGCTCAGGAAATTGCTCCGGGGGAGGGGCCTTCCTCACATCTTCGGGGGCTCCAGTTCTGCCCTGCGGAGCGGGCTGTTGCGCTCCCGGAGGCGGGCCAGCGGGGAGATTGGTCGCCGAACCCTGCGCGACTATGAATGCCTGCAGGGCTTGGAGGGACTCCTACATCCGCCGAGATGCCTCTGCCTGCTCAGCGATCCTGGCCTCCTGGTCTAGGACTTGCTGCCTTAGTCTAGTCACCTCCTGATCCTCCTGGTTGGGGTCCACTCTGGGGACCTCGGGATCCGCAGCTTCGTCGTGGTATTCCCCCTCATTCCCCTCCTCTTCTTCGTAATAGTCCTCCTCGTACTCTGTTCCATCTTCGTAGTCTTGTGACTCGTCAGGGTGGGACATCTGATGAGGAGCATCCTCAGGTGGACTTTGAGGAAGAGGTTGGGAGGGCAGTGACTCTCCATTGCCCTGCTCTGGGTTAGTAGGGTCAAAAGTGGTGTGTCTTGTATTCACCAATGTTGTAAAGGTTTAATGTTAGCACTAGCTTTCTCAGGCTCTCAATGAAAGCACCCAAATGTTTACCGAGATTTTCGGAAACTATATTAATAAAATTAAGTGAGATTAATGATAAGGAATTTAGAAGATATAAACAAGATTTTTACGTGGTTGGGGCGTTAATGAGTCTTAGTCCACGAGAAAGTTGTATTAGAGCTTGGAAAGTCTATAACAATGGAGTTTTTCTCTTTGTTTTAGCAGAGTAACTGCATACAAGCCAAAAAGAGACCCCTTCCCTAGTGCTCTGTCACATGTATTTAAAGGCTCACAGGAGCGCTAGGCTTGGGCCGGGCTGACCCGGGCCCAACGAAGGTATAAATACCACTGGCTTCTCTATCGGAAGCCCAATGCAAAGGATAAAAACATAAAAGACAAACAGTAACTGGAGCCCATTGGACTAGCCCAAAGCCCATTCGTCACCCGACAAATTGGGGCTTTTGGTCTGGGCATTTCGAGTAACGAGGTAGATTCAGGGGACAAGATCGGTCAGAGTAGTGGCGGCGCAGGTCTGAACCAGCGGTGTACAATCCCGAGGTGGCCTTTTCCGGCGTACAACTCCCACGCTCCATGGGGCGGAGTCAGAGTCACGGATGCTTTATCTTGCCAACCCTAAGGACTTGACCTGGGTTTGTTTACCTCTGTCCCCCTTCGTTTACCGAAAGCCCAGATCATCTACATAGAGCCCGGATTGTTTACCAGGCTCCGAGACCGTTTGCATACATCTCGACCGTAACCCCAAACAACTATACGTCTCCCAGATGATTGTCCCAGATCATTCTTCCTGGACACCGTCCGGGTCTGGGCCCACACTTGGGCCGTCGATGTCGATCACTCCCTGCCAAACGGGCCTGGGCTGGGCCCAACCCCATTTGCCCAGTTAGTGGGCCTGGACCACCGTCCTAGGACCAAGGCAGAAAATGGGGATAACAGTTGGGATCAGCCCAAACATTATAAGCCATGCACTCAACATGGACAAAAGCTTCCCTCCAAAGCAACAAAAAAGAAGGCTCCTGGACAATGATACGAAGAAAGCCCTAAAAGAAGAGGTTGAAAGACTGAAGATAAATCGGTTTATCCGAGATGCTTTCCACCCTGATTGGAGAGCCAATCGTGTGTTGGTTCTAAAGCCCAATGACAAGTGGCGAACTTGCATTGATTATTCAAACCTTAATAAGGCATGTCCAAAGGATTGCTTTCCCTTGCCTTGAATAGGTCAACTTGTAGATGCCGCTGCAAGTCACGACATCATGTCGTTCATGGATGCATACTCTGGATATAACTGGGCTGGGCCCAACCCCATTTGCCCAGTTAGTGGACCTGGACCACCGTCCCAGGCCCAAGGCAGGAAATGGGGATAACAGTTGGGATCAGCCCAAACATTATAAGCCATGCACTCAACATAGACAAAAGCTTCCCTCCAAAGAAACAAAAAAGAAGGCTCCTGGACAATGATAGGAAGAAAGCCCTAAAAGAAGAGGTTGAAAGACTGAAGACAAATCGGTTTATCCGAGATGCTTTCTACCCTGATTGGAGAGCCAATCGTGTGTTGGTTCTAAAGCCCAATGACAAGTGGCAAACTTGCATTGATTATTCAAACCTCAATAAGGCATGTCCAAAGGATTGCTTTCCCTTGCCTTGAATAGGTCAGCTTGTAGATGCCGCTGCAAGTCACGACATCATGTCGTTCATGGATGCATACTCTGGATATAACCAAATAGCCATGCATGCACCTGACCAAGAACATACAAGTTTAATGACCGAGAAAAGTTTGTATTGCTACAATGTAATGCCTTTCGGGCTCAAGAACGCAGAAGCCACATACCAAAGATTGGTGAATAGGATGTTTGCCGAACAAATAGAGAATAACATGGAGGTTTATGTGGATGATATGCTAGTCAAATCCAAACATAACTATAACCATGTGGACGACCTTGTTGAATGCTTTGCTTTGCTCCAGAAGTACAGTATGAGAATTAACTCGCAGAAATGCTCATTCGGAGTATCCTCGGGAAAGTTTATCGGATTCATAGTGAATGCTCGAGGCATAGAGGCAAATCCTGATAAGATTAAGGCGTTAATCAATATGCCCTCACCTCAAAAACATAAAGATGTCTAAAGCCTAACTGGATGAATGGCAGCCCTCAGTAGGTTCATCTTGAAATCTACAGGTCAGTGCCTCCCATTCTTTAACCTTTTGAGAGGGGGCAAGAAATTTGAATGGTCGGATGAGTGTGAACTCGTGTTTCAAAATCTTAAGAAGCACCTCGCCAAGCCACCAGTCTTATCCAAGCCAATTACAGGGGAAATATTGTACTTATACCTCGCCACAACTGAGCATGCCATCTGCGCAGTACTTGTTTGGGAGGATAAGAAAGTGCAAAAACTTGTGTACTATGTCAGCAAAAGGTTACTAGGGGCAGAGTCGAGATATCCGTTAATGGAAAAGCTGGCTTTGTGCCTAATACATGCATCTCAAAAGCTTTGAACCTATTTCCAAGCGCATCCTATACATGTATTAACTAATCAACTGTTAAAGCAAGTATTATCTAAGCCTGAGGCCTCTGAGAGGCTGTTACAATGGGTTGTTGAACTCGGACAGTTCGAGATCACCTATCATCCAAGAACGACGTCAAAGGGTAGGCCTTAGCAGATTTTATTATTGAATGTACGGGAATCACCAACGAGGAAGTCATAACCCCAGCCCGCGAGTTGTGGAGACTTTACGTCGATGGATCTTCTAATGAGAACGGGTCGGGGGCAGGAATCATTTTGATCACTCCGACGAGAAATCGTTTTCATTCAGCATTACGATTTGGCTTTGAAGCTTCAAATAACGAGACTGAGTACGAAACACTATTAGCAGGCCTCCGGATAGCCTCCGAGCTCAAGGCAAAGACCATTCACGGTTATAGTGATTCCTAATTAGTCGTTAACCAAGTCCTAGGTGAATATCATGCTCGTGGCATTAAAATGGCAGCCTATTTGGAGAAAGTTAAGGCGGCATTTGGGGGAGTTTGAATTCTACGCCATAGAACAAGTTTCGTGAGAGAAAAACTCAAATGTGGACGCCCTGGCAAGGCTCGCCACGACCAAAGAAGCTGACATGCTTAATGTGGTGCCGGTCTAATTCTTACCAGTCCCAAGTATAGCCGAGCCCAAAGAAGAAGATGTCAACATGATTGATTCACAACCTACCTGGATGAACCCCATAATTGACTACCTCAAAACCGAAAGTCTCCCAGCAGACCGGAACGAGGCTAGGAAACTTATGTACATAATACCAAGATACAACATTTTGGAAGGAAGGTTGTACAGAAGAGGGTATTCCATGTCCCTACTTAGGTGTGTAACTCTGCCCGAGGCAAGGAAGATTTTAGATGAAATCCATGAAGGATTTTGCGGAGACCACACTAGGAGCATAGTCTGTCAAAAAAGGTGATTAGGCAAGGATACTTCTAGCCTATAGTGAAAGCAGACTCGTTCGAATATGTTAAGCGATGTGACAAATGTCAATGGTTCGCTTCCATACTGCGAGCTCCACCCACTGAGCTTACCATGATGAGCTCTCCGTGTCCGTTCACAATATAAGGAATCGACTAATAGACTCCTTGCCAACTGGGAAAGGAGGAGTAAAATATGCGGTAGTCACTATTGATTATTTCACAAAGTGGACCGCAGTTGCATCTCTAGCTACCATCACCTCAAAAAAAGTTATGGATTTCGTGGTGAAGAATATAATTTGTACGCACGGGATGCCCATGAAGATCGTATCAGATAACAGAACCTAATTCGATAGCGACATGTTCACACATTTATGTGAAAAGAATGGAATATTTAAAAGCTTCTCCTCTATGGCCCACCCCTAAGCAAATGGCAAGGTCGAAGCAGTAAATAAGACTCTAAAGAGTTATATGAAGAAAAGTCTAGAAAAAAGCTAAAGGAAGATGGCCAAAGGAACTACCACAAGTCCTATGGGCGTATAGAACGACAACAAGAACCTCAATAGGACATACCCCTTTCTCCCTGGCTTATGGTTGCGAGGCCCTGTTTCTTATTGAGGTTGAAATCCCAACTATAAGGCGCGAGGCATACAACCAGACCTTGAACCAATCCCAGCTCAAAGAGAGTCTAGACCTAATTGAAGAAAGATGAGACGAAGCCCAGCTAAGAAATGTTGCATACCAGCAGAGGGATACGGGATATTTCAATAAGAGGGTCCGATATAAGTTATTTGGATTGGGAGAGTTGGTGCTCAGACGCGTGTTTCTGGCCACACGAGACCCATTTGCTGGGGTGTTTGGGCCTAATTGGGAAGAACCTTACCAAATTGAGTCCATCATTTGACCTGATGTTTATAAACTAGTGAGATTGAATGGAGGTTTGGTCTCGCGAGCTTGGAATGGTGAACATCTATGACCTTATTATCAGTAATATAAGAATGATGCTTATTCATTTTAGCCCAGCTTGTATTTAATTTTTGCTTTTCATCAATAAAGCACAGGATTTCATTCAAATTTTGTATTTTTATTGTTATACTTTTTGCAAGCCCTCAAAATTCAGTAACCTAAGATCTCAATCATAGGATATTAAGGGGACATAAGTGGTATGCAATCATACCATGAGCTTGAAAAAGCATAACATCAATAAAAATAAACAATAACAGTATATGAATTATTAGCCAAACACGAACTAAACAAGTCTGGAACAAACTAGCAAAGCCTACAATAATCGTGTATGGATTATTAACCAAACATGAGCTAAACAAGTAGGGAACAAACAAGCAAAGCCTAATTGGCACCATCAAAAGTTGGAATTCTAGATAAACCGACAAAAATCATAAGTCGAGACAAGGGCTGGAATTTTTTGCCAATAAGTTTCAACCTCGCAACCTCGAGATCATACTTGAGGATGATGAAAAGTTATTGTGGAAAAACAAAATATAACTAGACTAACAAGGTTACACGCCAGTAAGTATTTTTTAAAAGGGCAATTGAGTGAACTATGCATGAATTCGTCGAAATTCGAGCTTAAACCCAACAAGTATTTGTATAAGTAAACAAGTACAACACTTTATGCACAATAAGTGTAAATGTTTTGAGCAAGAAATGTAAGCGTGTGAAAAAGTAAAAAGCATCCAAGGTAGAAAATATGCGTAAATATTTTTTTGAGCAAGGAATACAAGCATAAAAATAAAAACTACCATTTACATATAAGTAAGAAATATAAGTAAATGTTTCAAATTGTCTTGGCCCAAAGGGCATAAAAATAATTACAAAAAAAATAATAAGGGACGCAACCCTTTTTAATAAAATTCAGTCTTAGCTAGCAGGAGCAGACTCGACTTCCTCTCTTGTCTCCTCTTCACCCCTGCCATCCAAAGTGGTGGCCGCAACCTCCTCCTCGACTAATCGAGCCTTCCACTTGGAGATGAATTCTTCTTCTTTATCCTCGAGGAACGAGGTGTCCATCTCGGGGTTCAGGGACCACATCATGTACATGGCCTAGTCGGTTGCCCAGTCCTTTTTGGCCTTGAATCCCTTGAGCATGCATTTATTTTCATCCTCGAGAATCTCGAAGGAAGAGTGCTTTTCCTCCCTCAGGCGTTCGGCCTCCACCTTGGCAGCACTTGTCTCTGCCTTTAGGCGATCAATCTCGGCCTTAGCGGTGTCAAAATCAACCATCTTGGTATCAAGGTCTGCCTTCAGGTTGTCGATAATGGTCTCAGAAAAGGCGAGTTTGGCCTGAGAGATTTTGAGGGCGTCCTCGAGTTTGGGTTGGGCCCCATTGGCCTCCTTCAGATCATCATCGGCACAGATTCAAGCTTGGTTTGTGTCATAAACCAGGGTCTCAACCGCCACCATTCTTGAGGAGAAGAGCAAGCTTTAGTGAAGGATACCTAGGAGAGTTTGAAACGCAAGCTTACCATGGTTAGAAAATCAACAAGTAATCAAGAAAATAAAGATCACATTAAATAGACTTACCGAAGCCCCGAGCTCCATGGTTTGGTCGACGAGGCGTGTGGGATTGTCCCACCTCAGAAATCGCCATACATCGACATCGAGGTTGCTGCACGATTGGCCAGCTCAAGATAATAAGTCTAAGCATAGATCGAACCCTAGGGTCCCAGCCTCACTTGCCAAAGGGTATTCCCACATATGGGATGAGGCTATGAATTGTTGAACTATGGTTTGGGGTTGAGGCACCCACAGGCCTAGGATTCGAATGAGGCACAACGATTTTGCCTCTGTTTCCAGCAGGTACCAGGCAAGGAGGAGGAGGAGGAGACTTCACTTGAGTAGGTGGCATGGTAACCGAGGCTTGATGGTGATTACCATTGAGATCGCATGAGTAGTGCCACCGACCATGCCTATAGATTCTAGAGCCTGGGGATTGGGCTCGTTGGAGATAGGCTTCGAGGGAGAGGAACCCTCTGTAACCTTCGCAGATTTTGAAGGAGCGCCTTTTTTTCAAGGTGGCGCGTCCTCGCTTTGTCCCTCGGGCCTTAGGAGGTTTCCCTAAGAAATTGTCCAAGTCCGACTCCATGTCACCTGAAAAAAGAACAAAGAAGGTCAGTTAAGCCGAGAAAGAGAAAATTATACACATTTCAATTTTAAAGATGACTAAGTATCAAGAACCTAACTGGAGGACTCATTAGAGCTCGAACTCAGGGACAATGAAATTCCCCTATCTTCTGACGAGGCTACTGGAGTCCCTTCCTTGAAAGTAGGGGACATCCTTGAAAGGTCCCTATAGTTGTTTGTATCGTATTGAAGGACTACCCCATCCCAAACCTCGTTTAAACTAGACATGGTCTGGTATTTCCCTAGCCAACTATCGAACCTATGGACTCTAAGGTCTACCCTCGACCATGCCAGGAAGTTATTCCTGGGGTCCTAAAAAAGAACCATGACATTAGGTTCATATTTAGTAGAGAGGGAGACCACATAGAAGGGTCAAGCACAAATTTACCTCATCCTGACGAGCTCGCTGAGGCCTCGTCCTGTGCCTCATTACTCGAGCTTGAGGGTTCGAAAGGACGAGATCTAGGGGTACGCGAGCTCAGGCCCGCGTATTTTACTCTCACGGGGAGCTTGGTGGTGGGCACGGGGACATCTTCCCATCTCGCGTATTTGTGATTGCCTGAGTTTTTAGTAGTTTCACCCTCTTCAAGAAGGTTTCAAAGCCGAACCTTGTCTTTGTGAAAAAGGTATGAGAGGGAACATTGACTGTAGGGAAGCTTAAGGATAGCTTCCTTATGTTCCCTAATGGCGTCAGTGGGCTGGATACGGTAATAGTTGGCTGTATACCAGATTGGAGTGAGTTAATCGAGCTTGAAAATGAAAGGGAAAATAAAATAAGAAAAAGACTAGCAAAATACTTACGAATTCGCTGGAAAGAGTAGAAGCGAAAAGGAGCAAAACCATCCATCCAGAAGAAGAAGGTCTTGAAGTTAGGAGGATGATCTGGATATCTTTGAATAGCCGTTTCTCCTTGGGATAGCTTGAAAGGTAATAGAACCCATCTCCGTTGTGAGCTCGGGAGAGGTTACTTTTGAGGCAAAAGAAATAAAGGATTTCATGTGTCGTGGACTCCTCCCACTTCATTTCCTGGTACAACAACCTTAACGTGGTCAGGACCCTGTATGAGTTCGTCTGGAGTTAGAATGGGGCTTTACTAGCGTAGTCTAGAAAGCTCTGGAAGTAATCCTTCAATGATAGTAAATCCCCAACTCGCAAGTGCTCACGACTCCAAGCTGCAAACTTAACCTTTCTCTCTAGATCGCCATCGTCAGGGGCAAAACAACTCCTCTCGTTGGAACTGGCAGGGCGACAAACTAACTGGCCAGAAATCTTCAACCCATGGCAGGAGAGGAGTTTAGAAATCTGTCGGGTTAAGGTTATGGAGCTTTGGTAACGTTCAACCTCGAAAAAGAACTCCACGAGACCGGGATGGAAAGAGATTTGGGGGCTTTGGATGGATGGTTAGATGGACCCTCCATGAGGCTGAATACGAGGTCACTAGGAGGATAGGCTATAGTGACTTTGAGTTTGGGGTCTAGCGGAATCGGCCGGATCTCGGGGTCCAGATTGGGACATGCTGCAACTCGGAGCTTCTTTCTTTTCCTCTCTTCGACCTGTTCAATCTGACGTCGAAAATGGGCTCGTATATGTTCTTGCTTGCACCGTTCCTTGTGCTCACAGATTAGTCGCTGGTTTCATGTGAATGGAAATTCAGGTCCGAGAGCTGATGGATGGAAGGGATGGCAAGCTTGGGCCTCCACGGATTCTCAAAAGACTGCAACATCTAACAAGTAAGAAAAAGGTGAGTGCCCATTATAAAAAAGATAAGAAGAATAGGGAGGGGTTAAGATCTTGATAACTCGAACTCGTAAGCTCGAGATAACAAGATCGCATTAATTGAGCCTAAAGGCTCGAAAAGGGGAGGTTAACTCGGATGCCTATCGCAAACTATTGTGAAGTTCGGGGCATCGAGATTGCACTCACGCGAGGGTGGGACAGTTATTACCAATTTAGAAGAGTCTGAAATTCCTAGGGAAAAAGTGGGCAGTTACCCAAAAAGGTGATATTTTGGGAATGTATGCATTAAAAACCTAATCCAAAACCCTATTCCTTAAGCTACACGAAATCTGTGACCTAAATACCCCATAACCTAAAAAGACCCCGTTTTCATTTGATTTTACCAACAATTTTGGCCTAAATTCATGTTTCTAATCACTTCAAATCTACCTAAACCAAAAATTTACATTATGCAAAAAAAGCCTTAAAAATCTAGTGGAAACCATAGAAGTTTTCCTTATACACAGAAGAAACACGTAAAAAAAAAAAATGTAAATAAGGATCAGAAACTTACATGAAAATGTTCTTGGAAAAGATGATATTGTCGTTTGAAGAAGTGGAAGCAAAAATGATCCTACTGAGCCGAAGATTGAGAGATTATTTTGTTTTTTGGGTTTAGATAACATGCAAAGAAAAAGAAAAAAAAAAGGCTATGGTTTTTGTTCTCTAGTTCGTGTTTTTTGAAAGATGAAACACAAAGTGAAGAAGAAGAAGTTGAAGAGGGGGCTTAAATAGACAAAAGGAATGTCAAAGGTTAGGGAGATTTGAGCCTTTGATTTGGGTTAAAACGCAATCTGAAGGACTAGGTTTAATTCTAAAAGTTGGCAGTAAAAAGGGTCATATGAAAGGATGTGCGCAAATAGCAAGGTACTCGAGTACTTTCAGTGTGCAATCCCCCAATGGCACGTGTCCATACTCGAGTATGGTAGGTGGACACGTTTTTCGAAAGTGGAGTTCAAAAGTTTCATTCTCAAAGGATTCAAACAAACACTTTTCAAGGGGCAAAATGTTACACCCAAATTTCGAGAATGAATAATTAGCCTCGAAATGTAGGCTCGAAAAAAGTAAGCTTGAAAAATAACAAGTGTTGGCAGTACACTTGTATAAATTGACATGATTCCAGATCCACTTTCAATTATCAATGCCCGAGCATGAGTTGCATTGTTCGAGCCTAGTTACAGGTTTGAAGGTATTAGTCTCCGAAGAATGAGTTTGATGAAACCACTAGGTGAGGAGGAGGCTGACTGGAATAACGAGCTCGGTGTCTTATTCGATCTCGAAAGCGCGACCACTTTCCGATCGAACTCATGAACGCGTTTTACACATGACAGTTGTTAGGAAATCCCTATTCCTAAGGGATTTGTTGCTATCAGATATTAAATCCCAAGTATCATGGGATATTATGTAATTAATGTATTTATTTGTATTTATTTAATAATTTGAATGATTATTGGTAACTTCCCAAAATAAGGGGAAGATATTCTGTCAACCAGACCTATAAATAGCTTGGAGAATTTTATTTGTAGGGAGGCACAAAATTGTATTAAGAATACTCTGCCAAGTTGCTTCTGAAAAAGCTTTGAGAGAGTATCAAGATCAATAATACTGACTCGTGGACTAGGCAGATTTTAATTGCTGAACGACGTAAAAAGTTCTGGTGTTCTTATATTTTTTATGGAATATTTTTAAGTGCTATTCGTAATTAAGTTGACAAAAAATGGCGTCAACATGTATATAAATTACAATAATATTTAAAAAGAAATTAATAATAAAAGTAAAATAAGAATAGAAAAAGTCATAGTGTAGAGTAGTATACATGCATCAACTATTTTGATTAATTAATTAATTTTTGTTTTAAGTTTATGTTTGTTCTAGTTTTTGAATTCGGCAATGACAACAAGAGATTATATATTATATATTTAATATAATATTAATATTATACGTGGATTTTAAAATTAAGTTTGTTGCTAGTTTATAGTATATTATATGTTTAATATGATATTATTCTAAAACGTGAAGTTTAAATTTCAATTTAATTAAATTTTATTTAAGTTATAAAACACATGATTTTATTATTTTTAAATAATTATCATTGTAAAATATCTCAAAAATATCCTATTTTAATTTGTTTAATTATTTATTTATTAAATTTTATTTAAGTTTAAGTCATGTTTACAATCTACCGTTAAATATAAGAATATTTTGTTAAATATAAGAATATTCCGTTAAAATTAACGGAGAAAAATAAAAAAATTGTTAAAACCAAGAATTTCCGTTATCTACACATTTTTTATATTAGAAGAAATATCATATTAAACATATAATATAGTATAATCTACTATCATCTAGCAACAAACTTAATTTTAAAATCCACGTATAATAATAATAATAGTAATAATAATAATAATAATAATAATAATAATAATATTTTAAACATATAATATATAATCTATTATTGTTACTGCCAAATTCAAAAACTAGAACAAACATAAACTTAAACAAAAATAAATTAATTAATCAAAATAGTTGATGCATGTATACTACTCTACACTATGACTTTTTTCTATTATTATTTTATTTCTATTATTAATTTCTTTTAAAATATTATTGTAATTTATATACATATGTCATGTAGTCATGTAAATATATATCTATGTCAATGTTGTATTTAGATGTGATATATATAGAAATTATTGATATAAATATTTATATATACTATAGAACTATACTTCATTCTATTATATATATATTTTAAAATAAACGAATTTTTATTAAATTATAGATAATATTTTGCCCAAATTTTTTCAATACATTTATGTCATACATTATATTAAACATCTTTTATTTATTTTTATGATTTTTTTATTTATTTAAAATGTATATAACAATTAAAAATAGAATAAAAATAAATACATGTGTTGAATAAGCATGTTTACAACTTTAAAATTAAGCAAACATGCATTGCACGTTGCTTCTACCTATTAAAATAATAAATATGAGATTTCAGATTAAACTTACACATATGGACTTATTGCGCTTATAACTTGTTTATAAATATCTTTATATATTATTGTTATACCCAAAAAAATAGGAAGATGCATCCTAGGAGACTAAGGGGAGTGCATTCTAGGAGAGTTAAGGGGAATGGTCCTAGGAGACCCCAAGAAGGATGTGGTCCTAGGAGACCCCAAGAGAGTGATCCTAGGAGAACCAAGGATGAGGTTCGAGGAGAACTCAAGAAAGTGGTCTTAAGAGACCCCAAGGAGAAAGTGGTCCTAGGAGACCCCATGGAGGATGTGGTCCTAGGAGACCCCAAGGGTGTGTAGGAGGTAAGCCTCCCAAGGTTTTCTAAGTGTTGGCTCGAACGTGTCCAAGGTAAGTAGCTAAGGAGGAAGAGTCTCATGCAAGAGAATGGAGACTTAGATTTTGATAAGGAGAGCCTATACAATGTTCGATCGGACATGTTTGGGAGATGCTAGAGGAGAATGCCTTGAACTTGTCCAAGGTGGGGTGCCAAGGAGGTTGCTTCAATGTTGTCCAAGGTGAGGTGCCAAGGAGGTTGCCTCGGACCACCTTGGTCCGAGGAGAAGCCAAGGAGATTGGTTCAAGGGGGAACATGGCATGCTAGAGGAGAGTGCCATGTTAGAGGAGAGAAGTGCATGTCCTACCACCATGCACGTTCAACCCACCATGCATATCCTACCACCATGCATGTTCAACCAGCACTTGCATGGGTAGTGAGTAGGAGGTGGACCAACTAGCTAGAGGTGACTAAGTCAGACACAACTCCAACAACATATGCGGGAATCTCTCATTCTTCCCACAAATGGGGGGTTTGTTACATTTCGAATTTTGAATGTTTAAATGTAATAAATGTAATAAATATAATAAAATATCCCTATCATAAGGGGATATCAGTTGAGGATCCCAGGCCTATAAATAGAGAGCTTATGGGATGAGAGAAGGGTTTCCTTCTGCTTCTTCTTTCTAGAGAGAGAAAATTGGGTCTGTCTATTCTAGAGAGAGAAAGTGCTGAAATAAGAGAGAATTCTTGTATTTTTCACAATCTGTACTGAAGAAACTCAGTTGGCTCAGTCCATCTGATCTTGAGTATAGGTCTATAAATCACAACTCTAAGTGGATTAGGCTATTACCGACAATCGGGGCTGAACCACTATAAAAATCTCCTGTGTTATTTACTTTTCTTGTTTATACCATCTGTTGTCGTTTTTATTTCTCTTGAAGGCTTGTCGTTATTAACGTTCTCACGTCGTTGGCTAAAAACGCAGTCAACATTTTGGTGCTTTCATTGAGAGGCTGAAGAGAAGAACAGACGGTCCTTGAAGCAAGATGGCGCCTAAGAACACCACTGCTGCTTCCAAAAGGACAAGCTCCTCTAAAGAGCCTGCTAGATCAGAAGGTCCTTGCCCACAATATCATGAGAATGAGCCTAGAGTCATGCTTGAGGACGTGACTCCAGGAGTCGAAGAGCTCCAAGAGACCATGGGGGCCTTCCAGGAGGAGATGGCACAATTCCACGCTAGGCAAGAGGCGTTTGCTGAAGAGATGGCCAGGCAGAGAGCTGCCTTAGAGCAGCAAAAACACGATACGGAGGCCAGAAGTGAGGAGCTCAGACAACAACAGGAGGAGGTCAACCGGAAACATCGTGAAGCAGCGCTTGCTTTGGAGGCAGCTACCAAGTTCGCCCAGGCCAATGCCCAAGCTGCAGCACGAGGGGCAACCACTCCAGGAGCAAGGACCACAGAAGCTGGTGGTAGGAGTAATGATAGACCAAGGAGGGGTGGTAATAACCCACCTAGTGAGGGAGATGGAGTTCGATCGCACACTACCTCAACCCAAGGGGAGCACTCTAGAACCCCCTCCAGAAGTCACCGATCAGGCAGTAAAAAGACTCCACCTAGGCAGGAGCAAAATAAAGCTCCTAGAGAGAAGAGGACCTCTCAGTTCAAAGATGGGCATGGTGGGGATGAGGCTGATAGTCATCCCACCAACCAGTCAAGGGAAAAGGAGGACCACAACCCATGAAGGGGAGAAAACTGCCCAGAGCGCGCCAAGAAGCCTCCATTGCACCCCGACCAGCGGCGTAGCAGGAGAGAGGAAGTCCCATGTAGTAAGCCCGCTGGGAAATCGAAGAGTACGGTGTTTGATCGGGTAGGAGAGCATGCTTCTCAGAAGGATCTAAGGGACGTTATCACCAACAAGAGGAGGACCGTCCCGGTCGAAGGGAAAAATCTGGACCGTCCTACCAGTCAAGTAGAAATACTTGATGGTGGCGTGCCAGATGGTAATGCCCGCCAGGCGGTCAAAACCTTGGAACCTCATCAGTTGCACCAGCTATCCAAGCCCAGCTTGACATGCTAGCAGTTGTAGTGCAAGGTTTGTCGAAGCGACCTTCCGAGATAGATCCGATAGACTACCGGAGTGGCAGCCCGTTCTCTGCTCGAATAAGAGCAGCCCAACCACCAGCAAAGTACAAAGCACCGGTACTGCCAATTTATATCGAAAAGGCAGACCCGATAAGACATGTTGGGAAGTTTGAGGACCAGATGGAACTACTCGGGGTGAGTGATGACTATCGGTGTAGAGTCTTCCCCACCACCTTGACGGACACTGCCCAAGAGTGGTATTGGAGGTTTAAACCAAACTCCATTACCTCTTGGGAGTCATTCAGGAAGGAGTTTTGTAGACAATTTAGCACTGCCCGGACTCCACCAGTTTATGCCAACGACTTGGCAGATATCAAACAAAGAAAAGACGAGTCTCTAAAGAGCTATATACAGAGGTTCATGAGAGAAGCCAATAGAGCAACCGCTGTAGGAGACGAGGGGAAGATGGTTGCCAAATCTGCTGGGATAATTTATCGGAGTCCTCTATGGGACAGCATCCATCGCCATCCTATCTCAACACTTCAACAATTTCTTGACCGGGCGGAAAAATATATGAATTTGGATGATGCGATAGAGAAGGGGGAGAATGGCATAAACAACCCAAGCAGACCAACTGACTCTCCTAGTGATGGTGGAAAGAAACGTAGAAGTAATGGGTCTGACCACCATGAAGAAAAGAAGGCAAAGGTGGATTCAAGTGAGAAGCCAACCAAGTATGAGCCTCAATTTACCAACTACACTACTCTCTCAACCAGTAGAGCAGAGATATATCTTGCTAGCCAAGAAGAGGTTCCCTACAAGAAGCCTCCACCCATCAGGAGAGAGATGAGGAAGAGAGACATGAACAAGTATTGTCGCTTCCATGAAGATTATGGTCACGACATGAATGAATGCAACCACCTCAAGGACGAGATAGAATTTCTTCTCCGGTCAGGCAAGTTGAAGAAGTACCGAGTAGAGACACCCCAAGGAGAAGGAGGTAGAAGCAACTCCGGATTCAAGCGACAAAGATCTCCACCCTTGCAGCCTGGACCTGTGGACTTCACCGTGGACACTATATGTGGAGGTCCACCCTTAGCTGAGGAGAGCAACGAAGCAAGAGGAGGAGTATGCTAAGGAGGAGTGCTAGGAGCAGGAATCACTGGAGTGGCATGCACATAGAGCATCGAAGGAGATATTATTTTTAAATACCGCTTTCAGAGTGGTAGCTTGATTTCGAGTTTTTTGGACTTGTTGTTTAAGTTTGGTGTATGAACTGGTTATTTGCTAACCAGTCATTTTATTTTGAACAATTTTGGTTGTTTAAGACTCGTTGTTAGACATGTTTTGTCCATTTTAATTTACGAGTAATAAAAGAGACTACGCGCAGCGTGGTTGATTCTTGCTACAAATGTGCATGTGTTAGTTATCCGAGCAGTGTTCAACTGCTTGAGTATTTTCCATATATTCTATGTGTTTCACGAGTAGTTAACTGCTCGAACAGATTTAGTCAGGTAGCAAGTGACTAAGGATCTTTCAACCATCAACCACCTGGGGGGCACATGGGGTATACTAGTATATAACTTAACACAGACAATAAGAGCACGAGTTAATATATCTGTTTTTAGGCTGACTTGTCAATTTTCGAAGTCCAAAAAGGCCATTTAACACTTTTTTTTTATTGTTTTCTAACACCTTTAGTTTCAAAGTCATCTAAATAATATAAATAAATTAAAAAAAATAATAAAGTTATCTAAATATGGTAAATAAATTGAAAATAAAAATAAAAAGTAATAAATGAGCCATACTAAATTCTCATCATATATTTTTGTACGTTCTAAAATTCAGCACGAGTCTTTTAGACAGCTCGGATACAGCTGGCCAGCCAAGAACTGTAATAGATGATCGAAAAATTCATATTTCCTCTGTAAAGACATCGCGATTCCTTAGTTAAGTAACACGAGTTGATGAATACAAAGCAATAGGCACGAGCAAGAAACACTTATAAAACATAGCATCCGAGACACGAGCTGACGCTACACTCAGCTAGGGGTACGCTTGCGATCTGTCGTTTCTCTAGATCTTTATAAAGCTGGTTACGTTATAAAGACGTGCGTGGTCAGACATTACATGTCCATAAATTCCTGAATTCCTGGACACGTAATATAATCGTGCATGATCAAACATCACATGTCCAATTATCCTCGATGACCCATGAATAGTTTTACCTAATGATTAGACCATACCTTAGGATAAATTGTAAGATTCATCATTAGTGTGAGACAGGTCACACGAGGGATTTAGATTTTGGGGATGGCCTCAATGCCTATCCAAGGATTTTCTCTATAAATACTAAGACCTTGGATAGGGAGAAGGGGAGTTGTCCTTCTGTAATGCAAAAACTCTGTCAAAATTCAGAGAGACAAATAGTAATAATAGAAACTCGTGGACTAGGTGGATTTTAACCTCTGAACCACGTGAAAAGAGACGAGTGTTCTTGATATTTCTTTTTCTAGTGTTTATAAGTATCATTTTATCATTAAGCACTAATCCATCCCAACTATTTTTCATAATTCACTGTTGGCGAAAAACCGCGCCAACAGTTTGGTGCTTTCATTGAGAGCCACAGATTAGTGCTATTGTAAAAGATTTAGATCAAAGTTCATCATGGTGGTTACTCACTCGAGACACGGTAATGAAATAGATCGGCATGGTGGGCAGGAGGCTCACCATACCGCTGTTTCCGATGAAAAAAACCCTGAGATCCAGCAACGGTCAGGAAAACAACCGATGGGCCACGGGAGTTCAGCGTTATTACAGCCAAATCCAAACCCAGATTACTTAACTGCGGTAGAGTTGGAAAACATGCAATTAAGGAGCCATCTGGCCAAAGCCAACAAACAAATCGAGGAGGTTTTGGCTCGGCTACCCCCTCTTGCAACCGACATTAATGTCGGAAAGAGGCAAGGTGGAACTCATAAGTCCCGCTGGGATAGTCGATCCAGACCAAGTCAATCGGTTAGAACCTCGACCCCGAGTTCTGCGCCCATGGTGCAAGATCACTAAGAAATTCTGTTTGATGGCTTTCCCAGGGGCCATTGGAAAGTCAGTCGGTCGGTTAGGACCTCGACCCCGAGTTCAGTACCACCGTCGAATGCGTCTGGAAATGCCCATGGCAACCCACGTAGAAGGTCTAGGGAAAACTCGCAAAGACGACATGTTCCAGTCGACCCCCCTGCGTCACGATCAGATCTCTAGACATAGAGAGTTAGAAATGGTGGAGCAGAGCGACCACGGGCTAACTTGGTACGTCCTGACGTGACAAGAATTGCCTCGCCGATTTGGCATCCCCCGTCGCCCACAAGGCATCCAACACCACCTCCTTCCACTCAAAATGTTCATACCTATGGGGATAGCAGGAGGAATCCTCCTCCCGCTACCCCTACTTATGCCCCATGAGCACGCGAAAATAATCTAGATCCCCATCCTCAACCGTAAGCTCTATGTTTCTTTAGTGGAATTTATTGGACTGAGGGCCATCGAAGTGGTAGGACTGGCGCAGATTTGAGAAATCAGCCGAGTTCGGCTCAGAGCCTCAAGTTGATCCACAGGACGATCTACGAGATCGCCTAAATTCACAAAGGAGAAATCTAGCCTGTGATGGAATCAGTGACACTCACCACGTTGGGGGCCCTTCCGAAGTACATGACAAAGGGAACGTGCCACCCAACCAGGATCGAGCTTGGAGGGACAATAACCTGCCGAACGCGTATGACTGAATGGGAGCTGTTGAACAGCCCCATAACAGCCATAGAACCAAGGACCAAACCCTTGAAAGGTTAGCCCAGATGGAGGAGCTGATGAAAATACTCCTATTGGAGAAGGAAAAAAACGAATATGACTCAGGGGATGAGCTCGAACTTTTCACCTCAAGCATCGCAGCAACAACATACCTGCCGGGTTTCAGAATGCCCCATTTGTCAAAATTCGATGGAGATGGAGATCTGTCTGACAACTTAGGAATGTTCAATACCCTAATGGTGGCCCACAATATTGGACCCGAGCTGAGATGCCTGGTATTCCCTTCGACTCCGGTCGGGCCGGCTAGACAATGGTTCAAGCAATACAAGAAACATTATATCAGCTCGTGGAAAAATTTCTCCGCTGATTTCAAAAGGGCATTTCGGGCTTCTCAGGCAGCTCGCATTAAGGCGGACTCCCTCGCAAATGTAAAGCAACAGCCCGGAGAGCCTCTAAAAGCATATTTGAGTAGGTTTGCCAATGTTGCTGCGCGAGCTAGAGACGCGAATGAAAGTTCTAGGCTCGTGGCGATGAAAACAAGAATTCTTGTTGGGGGCGACCTATGGCAAGAACTCCAAAGAAAGGGGTGAACACAGTGGATGAGTTCCTGAACAAGGATCAAAGGTGGATCAACTTGGAAGAAGCATGAGCTTCAGTCACAGGAACCAGCCAAATCCTTACCCAGCCCGTTGGAGCGGTAACAGATGTTGCAGCCATGGCCCAAACCGTTACCCAGAATAACCAATGGGGAAATAACAAGAGGAAGGGAAATGGTGAGGGCGGCCAAAGCGGTTTAAAGAAAAACAAGCCCGTGGAGAAGTTTAAGCCGATCTATATGACTTATGCCGACCTCATGGATACTAGAGAGCGTATCTTCTTGGCCAATTCTACCCACCTTCTGTGGAAAAAGCTAGAGCCGTTGAAGAATCAAAGGGCGAAGAGAGATCCCTTGAAATTTTGTCGATTCCAAAATGACATTGGTCACAACACTGATGATTGCAGGCACTTGAAGGATGAGATCAAGATGCTCATCAGGTCTAGACCATTGGCTCAATATGCCCGGAATCGAGTAACTCCCGGTTAGCTCACCGGACAAAATATTCCATCAGTTCTAGAGGTCCCAACAAATCAGACTAGAGCTCCAGTGAATCAAGATACCCCTCCTTCGATAACAGGGGGAGAAATAACAACCATCTTTGGAGGCCTTCATCTGACAGGCACGAGCAGAGGTGCCCAGAAGAGGTATATCAACGAGCTGAGGTCTCACAATGGAGTTGAGTTTGTCCCGGAGCAGCGTTTATCTAAGCTGCAGCGATTGGAGAAACAACCAATCAGCTTTACTGAAGAAGAACCATGTCCAATTCCCGCATAACGATCCTCTGGTCATAACCGTCCAGCTCGCCAACCAGAGAGTTAGGAGGACACTAGTGAATAATGGAAGTTCCGTGAACCTACTATTCAGGTCCACGCTAGAAAAAATGGGATTGTCTGTAACTGAGCTGAAGGCAACCTCCATGATGCTGTATGGGTTTTCCAGTGAGGGATCGGCATCTATCAGAACAATTGAGTTAGTAATAACCTTGGGTGAAGGACCACAGACTGTTTCCAAGCTTCTCAAGTTTGTGGTCGTCGATTGTCCGACCGCGTACAATGCAATTTTGGGCTGACCTACGTTAATGGCATTCGAAGCCATAACATCTGTCCGCCACCTTGTGATCAAGTTCCCCTCATCTGCGGGAATATGCACTGTCCGAGGTGATCAACTTGCTGCTAGGGAATGCTACAACATTTCCATGAAGGGAAAATAAAACCCGGGCAGCAAACGATGGCCATACAAGACGAAGGCGAGGAATCCTAGGGAGTAAGGGCTGCTCCTGGGGTGGAAGAACCTTAGCAAGCTAGTGGTAGGGGGATTACCCCAAATGATGATATTGATCCACGAGTAGGCGAAGATATATCTGAGCTCCGAGCTATTGAAGAGCTCGAAGAAGTAAACATCGATCCCAAAGATGCCTCTAGAGTGGTTAAGCTCGGGAAAAATCTCGGCGATGAGAGGAAGATGGAGCTGATAAATTTTTTACAAAGGAACCTAGATGTTTTGCCTGGTCTCATGAAAACATGGTAGGGATAAGCCCAAGTGTGATCATGCATACCCTGAACTTGGATAAAAGCGTGCCCGCGAAATCCCAGAAACAGAGGCGTCTTGGTACAACTCGAGCTGAGGCTCTGGAAGAAGAAGTAGCTCGGCTATTAAAATGCGGGTTTATCCATGAGGCTAAATATCCAATCTGGGTTGCGAATCCTATCCTGGTCCCAAATCCAAATGGAAAGTGGCAAACCTGCATCGATTTCTCTGATTTAAACAAAACTTGTCCCAAGGATTGCTTCCCATTGCTAATGATTGATCAATTGGTGGATGCCACTGCGGGGCACAAGCTCATGTCCTTCATGAATGCGTATTCTGGATATAACCAGATCGCAATGAACCCTGTGGACCAGGAGCATACTAGCTTTATGACTCCAACAAATGTTTACTGTTATAAAGTTATGCCCTTCGGACTGAAGAACGCTAGGGCTACCTACCAACGATTGGTCAACATAATGTTCGTTGATCAGATTGGGAAAAGCATGGAAGTGTATGTCGATGATATGCTGATCAAATCTAAGACTGTCGACAACCATGTTCTCGATCTGGAGGAATGTTTTGAAATCTTAAGGAGATATAATATGAGGTTGAATCCCCAGAAGTGTACTTTCGGAGTGGCATCAAGAAAATTTCTGGGATTCATAGTCAATATAAGAGGGATAGAGGCGAACCCCAACAAAATCAGATCGTTATTAGAAATACCTTCGCCCAGGTCGCGTAAAGATGTCCAGAGTCTGACTGGGAGAGTGGCAGCCCTTAATCGGTTCATTTCTAATTCCACTGACAAGTGTTTGCCATTCTATAACCTGCTTTGAGGAAATAAAAAGTTTGAATGGACTGAGGAGTGCGGACAGGCATTTCTTGATCTAAAAACACATTTGGCCAAGCCACTAGTATTGTCTAAACCAGCAGCAGGGGAGCCCCTTTTTCTTTACTTGGCTGTTACAGAAAATGCAGCTAATGCCGTGTTGGTCTGAGAGGAAGACCTGGTTCAAAAAATTGTATATTATATAAGCAAAAGACTTCTTGATGATGAATCGCAGTATCCCTTAATGGAAAAGAAGGCGTTCTGCCTTATTCTGGCCTCCAGGAAGCTTAGATCTTACTTCCAATTCCATTCAATCCACGTCATGACCGACCAACCTTTAAGACAGGTGTTGCAGAAACCTGAAGCATTGGGACGTCTCTTAAAATAGGCAATCGAACTCAGCTAGTTCGAAATATTGTACGTACCATGGACTATGATCAAAAGCCAAGCCCTGGCTGATTTCATGGCTGAGTGCACCGAGTTTCAGGAAGAGCTGTTGAGAGAACCAGTATAGGCATTGTGGAAATATTTGTGGATGGTTCATCTAACGAGAACGGGTCTGGAGCTGAGATCATATTGATCTCTCCAGAAGGGCATCAATTCCACTCCGCACTACGGTTCAGGTTCGAGGCGTCCAACAATGAAGCCGAATATGAAGCTTTACTGGCCGGACTTAGAGTGGCAAAGGAGTTGAAGGCCAGGGCTGTCCAGTGCTATAGTGATTCCCAGCTCGTGGTAAATCAAGTATCAGGAGAATACCAAGCGCGGGGGGCCAAGATGGCAGCTTACCTAGCCAAGGTGAAGAAAGAGCAATCAGATTTTGAATATGGCCTCATCGAATAGATCCCTTGTGAGCAGAATGCCAACGCTGATGCTTTGGCGAGACTCGCTCCCTCCCAAGAAGTCGAGACTCTGAGCAGAGTACCGGTGGAATTCATGGAAAGCCCAAGCGTGGAAGGAAACATGATGGAGGTCGAGATGATCAACACCAGGGCGACCTGGATGACTCCCATAATAGAGTATCTTACAATAGGGAAATTGCGTGAGGAGCGAAAAGACGAGAGAAGGATACTCTATCAAGTTCCAAGGTATAGAATCGTCGATGGGGCGTTGTACCGACGTGGCCATTCTTTGCCTCTTCTTCAATGTGTTTTGCCAGAGTAGGCCAAAAATATTTTACAGGAAATGCAAGAATGATTCTGTGGGGATCATGCTACGGGGCAAAACCTGGCCTTAAAAATATTAAGGCAAGGATATTATTGGCTCACTTTAGCAAAGGATTCCATCTCCTATGTCCGAAAGTGCGACAAATGCCAGCGATTCGCCATAGTCACTCGAGCTCCACCAATTGAGCTAAAAATGGTCTCATCCCCATGGCCATTCATGGTATGGGGAATTGATTTAATAGGAACTTTACCTACGGGAAAATGAGGAGTTTGCTATGCGGTGGTGGCCATTGATTATTTCACGAAGTGGGCAGAGGCCGAGCCCCTGGCAACAATCACCTCAAAAAGAGTCATCGACTTTGTAGTCAAGAGTATTGTGTGCCGATTCGGACTGCCCAAGAAGATTGTATCAAATAATGGAACACAGTTCGATAGTGATCTCTTCATCGAGTTATGTGAAAGGCACGACATAATTAAAAGTGTTTCTTCGGTTACGTACCCACAGGCCAATGGGCAGGTCGAGGCCGTGAATAAGACCCTAAAAGCTAGCCTTAAGAAAAGGTTAGATGAAGCCAAGGGAGTCTGGCCTGAGCAACTCCCGCAGGTACTGTGGGCGTACCGGACCTCCCACTGAACTTCTACAGAACACACCCCTTTCTCCTTGACCTTCGGAAGTGAGGCCGTCCTTCCCATCGAGATGAAGATAACCATGCACATGATACAGACATTCAACCAGGAGCGAAATGAAGAGTTGCTCAGTGCATCTCTCGACCTAATTGATGAAAAATGAGAGGATTCGCAGCTGCAGTTCGCACATTACCAGAAAAAAAAATCACTCGGTATTTTAATTCCAATGTTAGGAGGTGTATCTTTGGTTTGGGCGACCTGGTACTCCGAAGGGTCTTTTTGGCAAACAAGGACCCCAAAGACGGTGCTTTTGGTCCGAGCTGGGAAGGACCCTATCAAACAGTGGAGGTCGTACATGGGTGATTTTCATATTTTGGCCATTTCGGGCATATTTGACAAATATGTGATATGTGTGTGGTGCTTTATTATTATTTGGTTATTCTAGGGTTACACAGTACGAGACGATCCTAGGAGGTAAGCTAGTGGGAAACTCACAAAAGGATTTATTCTTGACTCGGAGTGAGTCAAGGGGTATTTAGAGAATTACCGGGTTATTGGGTAATGGGAATAAATATTTGATGATAAATTGAGAGTTAGTAAGATCAGGGGGAAATTATGGAGGTTTTGACTATTTTGCCCCCGGGGACGTTTTCGAGACCCCGAGCGTTAGGATTTGTTTGAGGCTATTTATCCTTGAAGTAACTTGTTAAGAAATAAAAAGAATGTTCAGAATGTTCTCTCTCCTTCAAAGTTCCATTTTCGTCTCCCGATCGCATTTTCGAAGGAAACTTGAGTTCTAGGACTCAGATTCAAGCGAGGATCAAGGCATAGCAATCCTAGGGAAGATTAGAAGCTTATTAGCCGAAGGATTTAGTTGGAAAACAACTCAATCGGAGGTAATTCAAGTTTTAAGTTCTAAGTTTTTAAGCTTGAATTGGACTTTGTGTTTTGATTTAATTGAAGCTTGGGTTTTGGATCATGGGGATGTTTGGGAACTTTGATTTTTGGGATTTGGAGATGTTTGGGTAGGTTTTAGGAAGGTTTTAAAAAGGAGAAAACGAGGAAAAATGGTTGGTTTGGGGTTGGGCCGCGGCCCTGTTCTAGGGTGCCGCGGCCCAAGCTTGAAGAAGGATGATGAAGGCTCTGTCAGGGGGGCGGGCCATGGCATGGTGTATGGAGAGCCGCGACACTTAAGGGAAAATTTTCCCAGAATTGTGTTTTTGTCTTGGGAACTTAACTCTAAGGGCCTGAGATCGATCCTACTACCTAGTTGAGTGGGATTCGACGTCCCGGAGGCTTGGGTTGGGTTTGGAAGTATTTATTTACTCATTTTGATGAGGTTTTATATTATGGTTGTGACTAGGTTATCACTAGGGGCTTGGAATCAGGATCATGCTTGTGGCTCATTTATTGGTAACTTGTGCTTGTACCAAAGGTAAGAAAACTGCACCCCATATGTGACAATGCATGGTTATTCTTGATGCATGTTTGATGTTTAAATGTGGACATTGATAGCATATCGAATGCTTATCAATCTTGCTCACTCGTGCATGGTTATTATTTAGGCATGTCGAGTGTGTAAATGTGATGCATGTGATGCACGAGAAACATGTGATTAGGGCATGCCATGAATGTTGAATATGAGATTGATCAGAGCGTGAGTCTCTGTGTTTGTGGATGATCATAATTATGCTAGCAACTATTAAGTAAGCATGCTGAATGCCCTACATCTGGATATTTGACATATGATATATGCATTGTAGCATTGCTTACTTGTGCGTGGCACTGACTAACTAGTTAGAATTGGAAATGGTGTCAGTATTAGTTGTGAAGATGTGGCCAACTTGTCAAGTTCGCAGTAGTACTGAGCACTGGTCACCTGGTATTGACTAAAAAGTCAAGAACGACATAAGCATCATGACCACAAAGCCGATAAAAGATTAGATCTAATCGACATCTGCATTGAATGACTCAAATGAGCATTAATGCTGGACCGACCTCAAGTTTGATGAAAATTATAAGCGCTTATCTAGCCTAAGGCTAGTTACTTAGAGCCAGGGCCAGAGAGCCCCAATGACTGTTAGTCACATGGCTATGGGTGTTGAGCCCGAGTGACTTACCCAGCAGTCACTTATTTGATTGGAGCCAGGGCCAGAGAGCCCCAGTGAATGTTTAGTCACATGGCTATGGGTGCTGAGCCCAGGTGACTACCTCGTCACATGACTGTGGGTGCCGAGCCCCGTAGTGACTTGTTCATCAGTCACTGATCTGATTAGAGCCATTGCCAGAAAGCCCAGGCGACTGCTTTGTCACATGGCTATGGGTGCCGAGCCCCGTAGTGACTTGTTCGTCAGTCACTCATTATGGTTAAACAGAACCTCAAAGTGATATTCACTCATCTGTTCAAGGCTGTAAGCTCTGTATGATCATAATGATCATCATTTGCATGGCTGTGGGTGTTGAGCCCCATAGTGACTTCCTTGTCAGTCACTCATTATGGTTAATGGAACCACCAGTGTTAAATCACTCATCTGATTAGGATTGTCTTGATAGTCATCCAATCAGGAGGGCATGAATTCTTATCCAAGACTCCCTAGCATTATCTGAGGTTATTTGCATGCTTGAATAGAGCTATATTTTCTAGGCATGCAAGATATGATTTGATGTCATGATATGACTGTTCATGAGCATATTGAGTTTTCTTGGTGGGCTTTGGCTCACGGGTGCTATGTGGTGCATGTAAAGGCAAAAGAAAGCTGGACCATCCTTGAGTTGAAGAGTTTGGTGATGATGTGTACGTATGCGGCTGCTCGACCGCCACAACCAAGGTTTGAAAGAGGAATTAGGGTTAAACCCTGTTTTGTCGCTTAGATCAGCTGGTTGTAAATGTTTTATTGTAATGAACCTTTAAATTATATTTTTGGGATCCCAACGTATACAGTAAACGTTCTAATGAAACATTATATCTTAAACAAAAATTTTAATCCCTAAACCGCTAATCATACTTAGTTACACGATTATGGCCAAATGACTCGATTAGTGAGTTTAGCACTGTTTAAAATGCGCATCGTAACGATCCCTGGAGTTTAGGGCGTTACAAAAACGGCAAATGTTTACAAAAACGAATATATAAGGTGAATAAATACAAAAGAAAATTAAGACCCTCTAGGGCGCTCTGAGGACGTCACCTCCTCGATCTTCTGCTCGCCAACGGTGGAGGCCTCCCCGGTCTCAAGTTGCTCTTGTTGAATCCGAGCCTTGAACTTTTCGAGGTAGGGATCCCACACTTCAGAGGCCAGGAAGGAGTAGTTTCCGTCCTGGTTGAAGGCCCAGCAGTGGTATAGCATGCTTTCCATGTAGGATAGCAAGGCCGCCTTTTCCTCCTTAGTAGCAGTCTCGGACTCCAACTGCTTGTCCTTGACCTCCGCGAGCTCAGCTTGAAGAGCAGCCAAGGAAGCCTTTGTAGCCTATTTGCACTTTTGAGACACTACTAGGGCAGCCTTGGCACCTAATTCGCTTTGCTGAGTAGTTGCGAGGGCAGCTTGGGCAACGGTCAGGGCGGCCTGAGCGGTCTGGAGCTCGGCCCGAAGCTCTTCATTCCTGGCCCTAGCCCGAGCTATACTGCGGTGCTGAGCCAAGACCGTCTGCAAAGAGTAAGAAAGCAAGTTATACGCAGACCAGAATAAAATCAAAAGAGTATGTTCAACTAAGGAAAGTTGGCTAACTGTAAGATTCATCCCCAGCGCCGATTCCATGACGTTCTCCGGGATCCTCTCCTTGATTACCCTCAGATCCTTTAGATTGGCCTTGTAAAAATGCTCCACCATATGGTTTGCTGTCTAGTAGATAGTCCCCCGAAAGGTGTCTAGGATCTTCTCCAAGTCCTGGGCATTGACCGGGATGCGTACGGTGGTGGCGGGGACAATCGGAGCTGGAGGATTAGTTGGTGCTGCCTGATCCCGAGCATGGGCGGAAGGAAATCGGAGAGAAGGTGGAGGCGGACCCCTTTTCTCCTGAGCAGCAGCAGCTAGAGCTGTCGAGCTAAGATTATTAAGATATTAGAATCCACAAAATGCAAGTTCAATAGTATTTATAAGTATATTGATTCCCAAGTTTAGATATAGTTAAAATAAATCACACTATATTTTTTTCAAAATACATTTTCTATTTAAGCACAAGTTACTTTAAAAAAATAGGATTTTTCTTCACTTATATAAGATATAATTTCTAAGCATTAGTTGTGTTACAACCCAATGAAACTACAAAAAATCAAAAAGATTATGTTTAGGCAAAATATGATACTTATGCTCTAAGAATTATATGTGAACAATTTAATGAAAAACATTTAATCAAAGAATATCATATTTTTGCATGATGAAGAACTAAGTGTAATATGCTTTAACAATCAACACTAGATGAAAAATGCATATCTTTGATAGAAAAATCCATAAACAATGTTGTACAAATCGGAAATCAACATACAACAAAAAATACTATCTAGTTACATTTTGCTTCATCATCATCTTAATAATCTTTGAAAAAGATTAGAAGCTCATAACTAGATTGAAATAAAAATTACAAAATAACATACTTGACATGCTCTTCAAAAGATGAAAATGGTAGAGAAAATAGTGAAAAGAAGAGAGAAATATATGAAGTGTGGAAGAGGTTGAAAAGATGAAGAAGAGCTCCCCAAATGGTCTTACAAGACTCTATTTATAGGCAAAATATGGAGATTAAATTAATCAAATTAAAATAAATAAATTGATTAATTTAATTGTGTTGGGAAGTGGTAGGATAAATAGAGTAAGTGTAAGAGTATTGGAAAGATGAAATGTTTGGTTGGGTAAAAGATTAGTGAAAAGCTAGGGTAAAAATATGAATTAGGAATGTTTATTTAGGTAAGAAAAATAGGGAAGAGTCAATTGATATTTGAGTGAAAAGAAAAAAACATTGGGAATAAAAACATAATTTTTGGGTCTTTTTGTGGCTGTGTTGGCAGCCTGTGGCATATGGGGCGTTGGGCCTTGTGCGTGATTGGGCCACGGCTGGTGGACTGGCAGCAGCTGAATGTTGGGCCTAGGCTGGGTTGATGCTGCCGGGCCCAGGAGGTGGTGAGAGGCACGGGCTGGCTGGCTGAGAAGTTGGAAGGTTGCTGCTTGTTGTGGTGTTATATGCTGAGGAAACAACTGGACAGGTGGCGGCATCTGGAGCTTGGGAGGCTGGCGTGAAGGAGCTTTGCTGAAGGAAAAGGCAACTGGGCCGAAAGGTACTGTAGCAGCGGTTTGGGCCTTGGAGCTGGTGGCTGTAACGGGCCTGGGCAGAGGGTGGCAAGAGGAGAAATGCCACATTTCATGCTATTTTGTTTCAAATTTGCCACTCTTTTTTTTCCTTCTTTTCTTTTCTTTTCAAAGCCAAAAAATACAACTTACTCCCTACAAAATAAGTAAATAATAAATTAGAATCAAATATTTTCAATTATAAAATAACTCAAATTAAGTCCATGAAAATACTAATTGAAATTTAATTTACTTTGGGAATTAAGTTCAATAAACTCACATATTTTTTTTTAACTTATAATCTATCAACACAAATTTCAAATAATTAAACTACAACATATTATAATAAAATATCTATAAAACATATAAAAATCTAGAAAACTACAATAAGACTAATAAATTAAAAATTACATAAAAACTTAATAAGTTAATTAAAAACTCAAGAACTAAGCAACAATTAGCATATAAAAAGTGGTAAAATAACTCTATTTTGTAGAGTTATCATTGGCCTTGTAAAAATGCTCCACCATATGGTTTGCTATCTAGTAGATAGTCCCCCGAAAGGTGTCTAGGATCTTCTCCAGGTCCTGGGCATTGACCGGGATGCGTACGGTGGTGGCGGGGACAATCGGAGCTGGAGGATTAGCTGGTGCTGCCTGATCCCGAGCATGGGCAGAAGGAAATCGGGGAGAAGGTGGAGGCGGACCCCTTTTCTCCTGAGCAGTAGCAGCTAGAGCTGTCGAGCTCTGGCCTTTCCCCTTAGCCGTGGATTTGGAGGTCGTCCCTGCAGTAGGAGGCGCCTTCTTTGCTGTATGTCGGGGCTTCTTTACGAGTGGCCTCGAGCTGGATTTTCCCTCCTGGAAAATCGTGCAGATATCAGGAACCCCTGGTTATGCCTTCTCCTCGCCTGAAAAAGAGTGTGAAGGACGTTAATATGCATACAAATTCATCAGTTTACATAAAATGTGTATACATGTATACGATACAACAAAAAGTCCTACCCTCCGAGCTAGAGGAGGAGTCTATTGCCACGACCTCCGGCCTCGGAACCGCTATAGGAGAGGGGGAGCCTAAGTCTACAACTTCTTGGATTAGGGGAGGTGCAGGCTCAGGTTCTATCTTGGGGCTGGACTCCTCTACGTATTGTCTAAGTTCAAGGGCAAGGATACCCTGGAGCAGGGAGGGCCACGACCTAAGGTTGGTCTCGTACTCTTCAAAAAGGGCTGACCTAAAGGATAGGGTATTGTCTACAACTACAATGGCTTTAGGACGGCCCATGTTGTGGCGTAACACTAAGTGATCCACACACTGAAGCAGGGTTATGTTATGGTCGGGATCATTGGGGTGACGATGTACGAGTTGTTTTGGGTTAAACCTAACTAACCTAAGGTTGACGACATCCCTATCTAAGTCCCTAAAGGGGTATGGGTTACCTTGGCCGGAGGGGCCGACTGCTGCCCCCGATGAAGCTCACTCTAAATCAGGGTCCTAAGCAGCCTCAGGAGCTCGCCTCTTCCGCACGAGAGGTACTTCTTCTTCTTCTTGCTCTTCGCCTTCATCCGCTTTAGCACCCCCTTCAGGGATAGGCGGGAGCTCGCGGACTATCGGGAAGTTAGCCCGTGTTCTTCTCAAGGCCAGAGTCTGGCCTTTAGTAATTAGCTTACATGCCAACATCGTGTCATTGGACACAAGCTGATGGTAATCCTTCTCGCTAGGCAGGAGCCTCGAGAGAGTATCATATTGGCCCCGAGGGTCGCAGATTTGTCCGTCCACGCAATTATGGTTGCACGAAGATACTACTCAGTTAGTATACACGTGAGAAGACTCTAAATACGAAGAGAATAATTTCACGAGCTAAGAAATGAAAGAAGACTTACGAGGACGATTGAGGTATCGATGTTTGCAGTTGCGAAACCCATTCGACATAAAGAATTGATCTTTATATTCGTTGGCATGGTTGGGCAGCTCGATGACTGCGGGTGAGTTCAGGAATCGGGTCAAGTAATAAAACCCATCACCTCGCCCTCGTTGATCCGGGCTGGCCTTGAGGCAGAAAAAGTAGAGAATATCCACAGGGGTGGGGACTTCCCACTCGTGCTTTAGGAAAAGGAACTTCAACCCCGCCAGTAGTTGGTACGAGTTCGGGGGGAGCTAAAACGACGCCAACTTCACGTAATTGAGGAAGTCAGTAAAGTATTGATCAAGGGGAAGGAAGGCCGCTGCCTTTAGGTGCTCATCACTCTAGGCCGCAAAGTCATCCTGGAGTGGTGCGTAACTCCGTTCCCCTTCATATGGAGGTCGAGCAATAATGACGCCAGTCCCGACCTCAATGTTGTGGGACAACATTATCTTGTTGACCCTTCCTTTGGTCGTGATCTTGGAGACTATTCTCTCTACCTCGAAGAATGTGTCAGGTCCGACCACGACCTCCTTCTCCACCGCGGGGCCAAACTGAGGGATAGGGGATTCTGGGGCCACCTCTTTTTCCTTGTTGGCTTGTTGGGACGATGAGCTGGCTGCTCTCTGTAGGATCTTGGAATTTAAATCTAGATGCATGCTTCCTATTATTTTTCCAAACTCATAATAGAAACATAGAATAACATGACTTACATATGAATATTAGATTCGTAAATTAACATAAACACAATGATGTAGAAACTTACGAATACACAGCGGAATTGGAACAACTCCATCCTTCAATCTCTCTAACCCTTGATTCCTTTCTATAGCAGAGTATTATCAAGATATTGAACAAGATCAGCAACACAGTCTTCCTCACCAAGCCTTTGATCAACCTAGAACTAGTGTGGGCTGGTTCTCAACACATGAGATAGAGAACTAGAAAAGAAGAAGAGAATGTGGCTAAGAAAAGATTAGAGTGTCTAGGTTTTCACTTACCCAAATCAACTGAGACTGACTTCTCTGAAAACCCTAGATATCATATTCCTTATATAGGCAACTTAATGGGATTTATTTAAATTTAAATTAATTAAAAATAATAAACAAAAATAAAAGCCTTGGGCTGCCATAAATGGACTTGGGCCCAATCTCTTTGTTTTGAATTTAAATCCCAACTGAGCCTAAATTCAAAACATTTTATTTATTTTTAATTAATTAATTAAATCCTTATTCAAATTAACTAATTATAATTTGAAACTTGATTTAATATTATTTATTTATATTGATACCAATTTATCAATATTAATAAATTTACCCAAAGATTCTCTTTTATTCTCTAAATCTCATATCTCTATAAATTTTCCAAAATTGACGTAGTCAACTTTAAAAAACCTAATTGATAATTAAATCAATTAATTGAGACATTCTAGATGATTTACTCAAAGGTGATGTAGGGACCATGGATCCATGAAATCAAGCTCCAACAAGTTACCGTGAATTTATTTACGAATAATTTCACTACCTTATTAATTCCTCGTGACTCCACTATAGACTTGGAATTGAACTCTTGAATTCATAGAACGTATTTTCCAAACCATAAATACGTTATCCATTGTTATAACCATTACAGTTAGTCAATCCTCTATCGATGACTTACTAACAAGCTGGGTGCAAATTACCGTTTTACCCCTCATCAGTATTTTATCCTTAACTCCCACTAAGTTCCTTATAAATGATATTTCCATGAACTTAATCACAGAAATGAGATCTCAATCATTTAACCTTTTGAACAAAGCAGTTAAGGAAATCATCTTTTCACTTCTCATACAGAAGTTATAGATTTCATATCTATGAATAATACTCCCACTCAATTACATTACTAAATCTCCAAGATGTAAGTATGGGCTAGACCGTAGGGTAAGCTGATAACGAACAAGTCAAAAGATTTAAATAATATAATTAGCAGAATATTATCACTCAGAATTAAGATTGACTTAATATATGGTCAACGTTGTGACATTGATTAGATTTGATAACAACGATACTTATTTATCAATCAATAATCAATATCGGTCCTAGTCTGATGTAACTAAATACATCTGATCTTATCTACTTGGTCGATGCCTTGGACAAGACATCACACCCTGAATGTGTAAGTAGATCATATCGTAGATTACCTAATCAGTGAAAATCCAATGCACTGATCTAATCTTAGGACTCGTTCTTTTGAACATATAATTACAACTATAATCCACTGTGACCTAGTCACTATAATTGTAACTATCCATATGTTCGGGATTTTATAAATATTTGTATTATTTCAATAATCATGTAATAAAACAAGCAAACAACACGGTTTTCAAACTAAATGATTTCTACTACTTTTATTGATAATATGAAATCGTGCTACATCTCCGACATGGTTTTATAAGGGCATAAAACCCAACACACTCTTATTGGGTACGCTCTTCTTGGGCGCCATTAGATTGCCTAGTGAACAAGAACGATGAATCACTTAGTAGGCGACCTAGCATTTTTATAAAGGTAAGAAAGCACGAAGGAAGGCTGAGGCTATTAATGCACGAGCTGAGGTAATCTCAGCACGTTGCGTGATGCCACGAGTTACCTACACTACGCGCCTAGGTTTCCCAGCAGGCCCCTGACATTTAGGGATCCGCATGTCAGAAAATCCGACCACTATTGAGGGCAGTTTACAGAAAAGCCACAAAAGAAAGCGTGTTCCCTAAGAAACCCAATTTTTGAACTCTAACCTTTCTTCTTCTAGGCGCCGGAAGAGTATTTTCTAAAGGTTGCCCAATTCTACCTAGAAAATATCCTATGCCATAAGGGCCGCAACGTTAGGAAAAGTTAAAAATATTTGTATAACCCTAAGGTTGAAACCTATGTGCCAAAAATAATAGAAAGGCACCCTAATATCGTCTACGGCAAAGCATAAAGAAATATGACAAGACAAATGCAGAAAGTTATAAAGAAAGAACCCATAAGGAAGGTTATGACTTACAGTAAGATCGTCAGTGCAAGAGGTGTGCTTCATATAGTTTGGAAAACTCACTCCTGGGCAGCTAATCGGCCGAATCTTCGTAAGATTTGGGGCACAAGAGGTTTTTGAAAGCTCTTCTTTTCTCTGGAATGGAAGAAGGTATGAAAACACAAAGGAAAAAAGATAAGGAATATTTTTTAATGAAAGGTGGTAAACTGTGATATTAACCTGTCCCTTTTTATACGTAAAAGGCATAAAATGACGTGGACCATCCGATCAAACTAGTACAAGATCCAAGGATAGTGTTTCGAAAGACGAAACAGCGACAAAAAGTTGGCTAGGCCATTAATGCAAACCTCGAAACCCGAACAGATGTCAATCATGGCATTCCACGTGTCCAGTGCTCAAATAATGGGCAAACCTAGATAATCGCGATAGAAGTTTAAAAGTCCCCGCCGTCTAAGTCAGAAGATGACGTCACAGAACACGGGCAGGGACTTGGGGGGCAAATGTATGTTCTAAAATTCAGCACGAGTCTTTTAGACTGCTCGGATACAGTTGGCCGGCCAAGAACTGTAATAGATGATCCACAAGTTCATATTTTCTCTGTAAAGACATCGCGATTCCTCAGGTAAATAGCACGCGCTAATGAATGCAAAGCAATAGGCGCGAGCAGGAAACACTTATAAAGCATAGCATCCGAGACACGAGCTGACGCTATACTCAGCTCGGGGTACGCTTGAGATCTGTCGTTTCTCTAGATCTTTATAAAGCTGCATACGTTATATAGACGTGCATGGTCAGACATTACATGTCCACAAATCCCTGAATTCTCGGACACATAATATAATCGTGCATGATCAGACATCACATGTCTGATTATCCTCGATGACCCATGATCAGTTTTACCTAATGATTAGACCATACCTTAGGATAAATTGTAAGATTCATCATTAGTGTGAGACAGGTCACATGAGGGATTTGGATTTTGGGGATGGCCCCAATGCCTATCCAGGGATTTTCTCTATAAATACTAAGACCTTGGATAGAGAGAAGGGGAGTTGTCTTTCTGTAATGCAAAAACTCTGTCAAAATTCAAAAAGACAAATAGTAATAATAGAAACTCGTGGACTAGGTGGATTTTAACCTCCGAACCACGTAAAAGGAGACGAGTGTTCTTGATATTTCTTTTTCTAGTGTTTATAAGTATCATTTTATCATTGCGGTTTATCATTAAGCACTAATCCATCCCAACTATTTTTATAATTCACTATTGGTGAAAAACCGCGCCAACAGTTTTAAAATTTCGTATTAAAGTATTTAAATTACTTTATCAATTATGTTTTCAAACCTATAACAAAAAAATATTTATGTGTCTAAATTTATTTTTTTCTTTATTTTATTAATTATTTATTTTGTCACTAAATGTATTTTGTTATCCAAAGATATATGTAATAGTGGCATAAGACATAAATATATATTTTTATTATTTTTTCATTTATTTTTTTAATGTGAAATTACTTATTTTAATTGTTGTAGCCATTAATTTAATAATATATATTTATATATAATTTTTTATTCACTTTATTTTTTTAAAAATTAAATAATTAAAGTTTGATCAAATAAATTTTTTAAATTGATAGTTTTATTTAGAGTTTCTTAATATTTTTTACATTGAATATTTTTTCTAAAAAAAATTAAAAAAATATTTAATTTTAAAACTAGAATCACTATATATAATATATAAATCAAAACATAAAAAATACCAAAATTTAAATTATGAACACTATATTTTAAACTAATAAATAACATCAAATAATTAACTTTAAAACTATAAAACATCATATTTTTATATGTAAAAACGTGAAACTAACGGATTCTTGGTTTAATGGTTTGGTTTATTTTTTTTAATATGTTTGTGTCATTTTTTTTATAATATATGATATTTTACTTATTTAAAATTTAAATGATAATTAAAAAATACAATAAAATAAATTAATACATTTTCTAAATAAAACTAAACAAATGTGCATTGCACGTTGATTTTACTAGTATTTATATATATATATATATATTTATAAGACTATATGGGAGAGAAATAAAATTTTCTTATCCTTAAAATCTATAACAATGTGTATATATAGAAAAAAAAATACAATTAATCTCCATGCATACATAATAACGGAAATAATCACTACTCCTATTAACAAAGAAAGAAACAGATATAATAAAGGAAGAAATGATTGTTGATTGGATGTTGTCTGTCGAAGAAATAAAATCTGTCAATGCCATAACATAATAGTGTTAAAATTGAAATTAGAAACAGAGTTTGAAAAATGAGTAGAAAAAAAAAACTTGAAACTTTGTTGATTGGAAGTTGTTTATCGAAGAAATAAAGTCTGTCATGAATCCTAGTGATAAGGTCATTTTTGTATTAATATTTGATAAGTTTCTCTATGCTTGGATGGTGTTATGATAGCATTTTTAGTAGTTTTAACTTAGTTTCATGATTCTACAACATATTTTCTACATTGCATTTTATGATGATAAGTCTGACATTTTGATGGCAAGTGTAGTTTATAAATCATAGGTTGAAAAAAAGACTCACTGAGATGAGGTTAAAATGAAGTTTTAGGAGCATTCCAGGCTTTTGGGGTTGAAATGTTGAAGTGGCGGTACCGTACAAGCTTTCTAAGGTCGAGAAATGAAGAAATTGAAGATAGGCCACGACCTATAAAATTCAAGCCGCTGCCTGCGTGACCAATTTATGCACATATTTTGTTTTAGGCCGCGACACGCATTTCCAAGGCCGCTGCCTGCAACGTCGTTTTCAGATTTTTAATTACTTTTTAATTAGAATTTAATTGAGACTATAAAAGATTATTAGGGTTAATTTTAGAGGAGGTTTTTATTACGGTTTAGGAGAGAAAAAGACTCAGAAAGGGCTGGAGAGAAGACTACAAGACTACATTACTTTTGTTCATCAATCTAGTTTCTTTTCTTCCCTTAATCTCTTTAATCTTAATTATAATTATGTTTGTGATTATGAATACTATTATGGAGTAGGTTATTTTTAGGTTAAGGGTTAATTCAAAACCCAAGACATGAATTCTTAATTGATGATAATGAGTATTATTCTTTAATTTCTCTCAATATTAAATTGTCTCTATTTTTCCAATTGAATGTTATGGATTTTGTGATTTCTTGTTAGGTGGCCAACTAATTAAGGTTTTACATTGTACAATTGTTATCTTAGAATTACCACTCACCTAATAGTTTAGGATTCTAAGTGTATGTGATAAATTGCAATCGATAGTGATGTCAAAAGAATTGTTGATTGTGATGAAAAATAGAACATAGGTTAAATGAATTATATGCTTCATTAATTCATTGCCTAGATTAACTTGTTTCCACAGGACTTAATGCTTTATCTAAATTAAATAGATTGTATGCTTCATAGATTTATTTCTTAGCTAAAAGAGTTAATTATTGAGCGCTTCGCCTTGGTTACTTATAATAGGGAGACTGAGATAATTGACTGCTTCAGCGTTATCTGTGGGGTTAATAGTTTAATTGAGAAATTGGAATAATATTTAGTATTAGTGATTAGGAATGATTGTTGAGGGTGGAACCTTTAACTGTTTCTTAATATGGTAATATCAATCTTTATTTGCTTTCTAGTTTATGTTATTAAATTTTGAGTTTGAAATCTAAATCCCCTTTTAAGTTTTAGTGTTAATTATTGAATAATAAAGTGAACGATAGTCCTCGTGGGTTCGACCTGTGCTTGCTATTATACTAAGATAATTGGAAGTATTGAAAGAAAAATAATTGTTAAATTTGTTGTGGTATACGACAGCCATCACCTAGCACTGCCAATCATCCTCCCCGATGATAGATCCTGAAATTGGCAAGAATTGGACACAAATTTAGCAAGGCAATTGTTATCGACAGTTAATTTGTGAACATAGATTAAATTGCATTTCAAAGAGGGAACATAAAACACTAATTTAAGAAGAAAATCAATAGACAATTTAATGATGCCAATTCTTACAACAGGGGATTAAGTGTCATTGACAATCTTGACACTAGACTTAGTCAAACATGGACAATAAGAATCAAACAAATGAGATAAACCTGTCATGTGATATGTGGCACCATAATCGATTATCCATGGAGTTTGGGCAGTGGAAGAGAAATCACCAGCATGTGCCACTGAAGCACTATGAGATTCAAATCCAGATTTGGGTGCCATGGAAGATCGACTCATGAGAGTATACAATTGTTCGATTTGTTCGTTACTGAAGGAAGGGGCAACATATTGTGGCTTTTTTGTCTGAACTTGGTTGGCTTTTCTGTCATTTTGGCGACGGGGAGTCCAATTTGGTGGTTTTCCGTGAATTTCCCAAAAAAGTGTGACCATGATGTTGGCAATGATCACACCAAGGTTTGTCGCCTTTACGGTTAGGTCGAGGATTAGGATTGGATTTTCCAGATGGTGGTGGGTCGATTTTGGAAACAAGTGTATAACTTTCAATTGATTGTAGTTCTAAGTTAGTGAGCATGACACGACGGCGTGCTTCCTCGTGTCTGACCTCAGAGAATGCTTCTTCGGTATCAGGAAATGGAGAGTGACTAACTATGCGAATTCTTACTTCATTTAAATTGATGTTCAACCCAGTAAGAAACACAAAGATGATTTCTTTCTCTAGTTGTTGTCGCTGGATTATGGTGCAGTCAGCACATAGTGGTATGGTATCCAGATACAGATTGAGTTCCTGCCATAAGTCTTGTAAATTTGAAAAATATTGGGTAACAGTTTGATTACCTTGCCTGATCTCTTTGAGTTTGAAGTGGAACTCAAAAATTTGAGAAGCATTACCAAGATCGGAATACATTTTTCGGGCAGTGTCCCACACTTCCTTAGCAGTCTTAAAGAATGAATATCTGCGGCTAATTTTTTGATCCGTCGAATTAATTAACCATGCAACAACTATAGAATTTTTAGCTTGCCAAACCTTGTACGTAGGGTCAGTGGAAGATGGTGCTGAGAGATCACTGGTGATGTACCCAAGTTTCCCACGTCCACAAATTACGAGTTTGACTAACTGGACCCACTGAAGGTAATTCTTTCCATCAAGTTTATGAGTTGTGATATGAAGAGAGTTATTGTCATGGTTATGCAAAGAGCCCATAGAGCCATCGAACTGAGCTTGTGATGGAGGTTTGGATCCTTGGGTCTGAGAAGAAACTTCCTCATTGGTAGACATTGTCGGACAAAAAAAAAAAAAATTGGCAACGAAAACATTGGGCAGCGACCAAAAATCTGGGCCTTGGGCAGGACCAAAAAAACTGGGTCTAGGTTAATTAGGTTCCTGGGCCTATGTTTAGACAAAGAAAGAGAAAAAAACTTGGGCCTGGAATAGTAGCTTGGGCTTTAGTTCGAAGGAAGTGAGACAAAGACAAAGATTGAAAAATGGGCTTGGGCCTAGAACAGTAGCTTGGGCTTTAGTTCGAAGGAAGTGAGACAAAGACAAAGATTAAAAAATGGGCTTAGGCCTAGGATAACTGGGCTTTAGTCCGAAGGAAGTGTGAGAAAAAAAAAGTGATACCAAATAAACTAAGGGGAATGAAGAGGATATGACGCAGGACAGAGTTGGACAGAGTTTTGCTTGGACAGATTGTTGGTTTGGGCAGATGTTGAACGACTTTGCCTGGGTGCCTAGAAGTGTGCTGAATGATGACAGGGACTGGTTCAAGGGCTTGAAACATCACCTGACTAAAATAGAATGTCGCCGGACTAGTTCGAGAACCTTAGGATGTCGCTTGAGAAGATGAGATGTCACCAGACAGATAGAAGAGTCGTCGGCTCTGATACCATATAAAACTATGGGAGAGAAATATTTTTTTTATTTTTGTATATCCTTACAACCTATAACAGTGTGTAGGTATAGAAAAAAATATAATTAATCTCCATGAATACATAATAACAGAAATAATCACTACTCCTATAAACAAGGAAAAAAACTACTATAATAAAGGCAAAAATGATTGATTTTCGTAATTGTCAACAATATTTCACCTAGGGACAAAGATTTGGTGTGTAGTGTGCCTCTTAGTGATAACATTGATCATGATAAATGGTATTGGACCAAAGAGCAGATCGGGTGTTATTATGTGAAGAATGCATATAATTTTTGGCAGCTTATCAGTGGTAGATGGATAACTGATGTTAACTATGGTTTTTGGCAGAAGCTTTGGCAGTTGAAGATTCCTCATAAGGTTCGAAATTTCCTTTGGAGAGCAACAACTAATTGTCTTCCTACTAGAGTAGCGTTGCGTATTAAACATGTCATTATGGATACTGTTTGTTCGCCGTGTAACTTAGTTCCGGAAACAACAATTCATTGTCTAGTGGAGTGTTCATTTGGTCAATCGTGTTGGAACCCGATTTCTGCAGGTAGGGGAGTTGTTGGGAATGCTGGATTTACTCAATGGTTTCATAGTTTAATGGTGCCAAATTCGAAAGAGGAAGTAGCTATTGCTGGGATGACTTGTTGGGTCATTTGGAAAGCTCGTAATGAAAGAGCTTGGAAGAATAAGGTGCCTACTGCTGAAACTGTCATAACTATAACTCATTCTAGCCTTCATCAATGGTTGGAAGCTCAAGTTAACAACCAAATTCCATCTCAGAGTTGTCAGAAAGCTAGAGATGGCCTTAAGCGTTAGACGAAGCCAAGAGAAGGAATGATGAAAGTAAATGGGGATGCAGTTGTGTTTGAGGGGGTAAAATGGTTTTGTTTCAGTTATGTTGCGAGAGATAGTGAAGGGCTCTTTGTTGAGGCTTTGTGTGAGACACTACAAGAAAAAATATTTTTAGCCACAAAGAAATTGGTAGCAAATGATATATATTTAGTAGTTAATACCTTTTTAGCTACCAAATTTTTTTGTTAGCAACTTCGTAGCTAAAACCCTGTCGCTAAAAGTATTTTGCTACCAAAATTTTTTGTAGCTAATAGTTCTTATTTGCTACTAAATTTTTAGTAGCAAAAAATGATAAATTTAGTAGCAAAATAATTACTTTTTGAGTCTATTAAAATTGTTTTGCTACAACAATTTGGTAGCAAATTTCTTTTAAACTGGTAGCCAAAGCAATTGTCATTAAAATTTTAGAATCCAATAAAATAATTTTACTACCAAATTTTGGTAGCAAACAATTATTAAACTAGTAGTAAATAAATCTTAAATAATTTAAAACTATACTTTTGCTACTAAAATTTGGTAGCAAAATTAATATACATTAATTAAATTATGTTTTTTAATCAAATATATAATTTTTTTTGTTATTTTATTATTATAGCATTTCTAATTATTTTTTATTATATATATAAAAACATTAATAAAATAACCAAACTAATTTTTATAAAATTAATGACCTATATTATATACAATTTAAGTGTGTTTACAATACAAAATATAATATATTATACAAACTAATCACATATACAAATCTACACTACATCAAAAGTTCATGGTACTGCATGTGGATAGTGACCAATGTTGATAGTGACTGATCTTTTCCCAGCTCCAATTCTCTTTCCCTTCTGGTTTCCAAAAGAGGTATATGTGAGTTTGTTTGAATTACACAGTATGCTCCAGTTCTTCCTATACCTACACTGCAGTGAAAAAGAAGTTGAAGTCAATTGGCAAGAAGAAGAATTGAAATTTGGAAACTATACTTGAAGTGTCTTTATGAATGAGGAGAGAATACAATTAATCTTGCAAAGTGAGGAACCAGTGAAGTGGTTTGATGACTCAACAAAATTGATTAATATGTATTGAACAATAATACAAATATCTTTGACAAAAATTTAAAAAACTATCCTACTATATATATAGGGTAATTCTGTGGTACGGGTGTACTAAATGCCTGTACCGGTGCGACTGTAAATTAATTTCCACAGCCTTTTGCCATTTTTCCTTTGTTTCTTTTTTTTTATTTGACTTTGATTGTTGTGGATTAACATTCTACATTTGACCTTTAACATATCATATGGAATTTGGTATAATTTTGGCTCAAGTAAAGCAATCATGACTTCAGTTTTTATAATATATATATATATATATGCATGGTTTGTATTTCAATTTTATTTGAATTTATTGAAATTTAATTGAAAGATTAATTAAAATCTAAAGTTAAGTATATAAAATTTTTGGATCATTTTTTGTACAAATTTGACGTACTAAAATAGTAAAGTTTGTCTTTCATTCTAAATGGGTTGGTTGAATCAATTAATCAACTATCCTACTATCCAACATGTTCAGTAAATTAATTTCCACAGCCTTTTGCCATTTTTCTTCTGTTTTTTTTTTCTCTTAGATGATTAGTTTATTCAGTAGAGGTTGAAATGAAAAACCCACTCCTTGAAATAAAAAATTTCCCAAGCACAATAACTAAAATTTTAAGAAAAATTAAGAAAAATTCGAAACCCAGTTCAATTCAAACGATAAGAAACCCAAAAAAAAAACTGAGGTTTCCTCAAGAGTACTGTAAATGGAAAAAGAAAAATGATATTTGAGTCTGAAGATAAATGAATTACATACATAAATAAATATGGAAGAGAGAAAGGGATGACAAATAGAAGATTAAATTTTAAAAATATATAAATTAAAATAAAAAAGAAGAAATTAAAATACTGTTGGGAAGAGTAGAGAAAAAAAAATGATGTTGACGTGTCTTACTCTCTATCCTATATATACATATATATATGCATATTCTAATTTTTAATAATAAAAAACTAATAAATTTAACTATAACCACACATTTAGGAAATAACAACCACCATTAATTATAAAATAATAAATTTAGTTTTAATTTATTATAAGAGTGTAAAGAATCAAATAATAAACATTAATTATAAAAATATAATTTGAAAGATATTTCATTATGGTTTGGTTTACGTGAATAGGAAAAATCTCAAAAGTGGTATGTTTGTTTCAAATTCCTTTAAAAAAATAAAACTTTATTTAAACTATCAAACTTGAATATTTATAAATATTAAAATGGTCTGTTACCGTGAAAGGTAAGACCTCAAACTTGATATTTTTGTTTTAAAGTTCTATGCATTCAAATCATTCAAACTTGATATAATAATATTCAATTACACTAATTGGGTGAAAAAAGAGAGTAAATAAATAATCAAATCATTCAAAATAAAAAATCTCTAAATTTAATTAATTCTGTTGAGATATTTTTAAACAATATTAAGTTTAAATTAATTTTAAAATAATATCTATAATTTAACATCACACTCACACTCTTATATAAGAGTTATCATATCGATTACTTTTATCAACATTGAATTTTTCTTTCCAGCCAAAATATCAAGTATGAGAGAACATCATTATTACGTCTACCTCAAGTTCTTTATAATCATAAATTGTTGTATTATTAAAATAGATTTACAACTTTTTTTTTCTCAAATCAGGTGTTCAATCTACAATCAGGCCAGACAATTCATGTACTCTCAAATCAGGTATTCAATCTACAATTAGGTCAGTCAATTCATTTATTTAAATTAAGTTTAACTCAGTTTCTTTATAATTATACATCATTTGTTGTATTTTTTAAATTAATTTACAACCCTTTTTTTCTCAAATTAGGTGTTCAATCTAAGCAAAGTTCCAAGGTAAATCATTATTGCCACACAAAAATATTGCAAAATCATTTTATACAAAACCAGATAGTGAGTCACAAATCAGGACAAATCACAAGGTACCATATCATTTCTCATACAAATTCAATTATAAATTAACATATTTATCTTATAGAAATTTATTTTTATCTCAAATCAAATTGTGTTTAGGAACCATCCTATACAAATTAAGTTTTGAATTACTATATTATGCTAATACAAATTCAGTTATGAATTCCTATATTATGCATTGTGAGTAAAAATACTTTAGATGTTATTAGTTTATTAAAAATAGTAACACAATCAGAGAAATAAAACCATTAATTGTTATGATAATAAATTTTAAAACTAAAAATCAAACACAAAATATAAAATAACAAAACAATACAATAGTAGACAGAGACCTACAAGCATTAATAAGATTTTATAATTGATACATATACCTGTAAGCTTTTCCCTTTTTTGCTTGATTTTCCCTTGTTTGCTTGAGGATCTTCCCTGTTATTAAAAATAGTAACACAATCAGGAATAAACTAAGTAAATGGGTAGATACTCCACATATGACCTCTGTTTCCCCTGCCCCTTTGGTCCCAATTACCTGTCACTGATTGCCGCTTCTTATGCCCACCAGTACAACGATCCTCCTCACCATCACTATCTTCTTCGCAGAGAGGGATGACAATTGCCTTCCCCGGCCTCTGTCTAATATCTAGACCAGGAACACAAAGAACAAAACATAACAAATATGAAATTAGAATCAGTGAAACAAACAACTAAAATTAAACATATTGCAACAACAACATTGTTCTAAAGAATAATAATACAAAAAATCCAATGGGATATATTACACATTTCCATTGATCACCCAAGATTTTTAACTTAATTATGCATATGAATCAAGATCAAAATCTTCTTAAAATCTCAGATCTAAGCTACTTAATTACCATCGAAACATCATAGAAAAGAAGAATAAAAAACTTTAACAGTTTCTAAATCAACACAACACTCACATTTCACAAGAAAAAACGTTAACAGTCAGCTCCACTGTATTGTTCCCTCGAAACCAATGTAGATTATAATCACAGAAATTCATTTACGATATTCCAAGAAAGAGAAAAATAAACAGTTCACTGAGCCAAAGATCAGAGTGGCTTCGGGGTCGCGCGCGAGGGAGGCGGAGATGGAGCTGACGATGATGGCGAGGGCTAGGTTGGGATCAAGTCTTGCTTCGGGGTCACCTGGCTTCAGGGTCGCACGCGAGGGAGGTGGAGATGGAGCTAACGAAGATGGCGACGGCTAGGTTGGGATCAACTCTGCCTTCGGGGTCACCTGGCTTCAGGGTCGCGCGCGAGGGAGGCGGAGATCGAGCTGACGATGATGGTGATGGCTAAGTTGGGATCACGTCTGGGTCACGCCTGGGTTCGGGTCACCTGACTTCGGGGTCGCGCGCGAGGGAGGCGGAGATGGAGGTGACGAAGGGCGAGGGCTAGGTTGGGATCTCGGGTACCTGGAGAAGAAAATGGTGGTGTTTTGTTTTGGGGGGGGGGGGGGGGGGTGCAGGCGGCTGTTGAAATAAAATTAGGTTAAGTGTTTGGTTAGAGAAAGATAAATATCTAGGGTTATATTTGGGCTTGACCCAATAATATGTAATTTTACCCCTAATAATCTTAAAATCTACCTAAAATTTATAATACAAAATATTAATAACTAAAAATTTATGTCTAAAATTTATCACTTAGGGTAAAAAAAATTATACAAAATTTGAAAGATATTATTATCATCATATAATATTAATAATTAAGTTATTTTAAATAATAAATTAGATATATATTAATAATAATATTCCTAATATATAAATTGTATATATATATTTTTTTAATCAAAAAAAAAATATATACAATTTATATATTAGGAATATTATTATATATAACATAGTTTGGTAGATTAATATATTCTTATATAAATTGTATATATTAATAAATATATAAATATTATTGTGATTAATTTCCATATATATATATATAACATAGTTTGGTAGATTAACATATTCTTATATAAAAAAATATAAATACATTAAAAATTTAACTTTATTATTATTATTATAACTTTATTTTCAGGATTACACCCATCGCTATTCACCTTCAACACTTTGAGTGCTACCAGGTTAGTAGTAAAATATTAATTATTTATTATTACCTAAATAATTGAAAGTTACTTGGAATGTGAAAATTTAGTTAATTAGTATATTTAAAACATATTTTATCATTTAATTATTTAAATACAAAATCAACGTGCAAATAGGTTGATTTAGTATATATGTCATATTTTATGCATTGCAATTTTATTTTTAATAAGTAACGTGCAATTTTATCAATAATAGTAGTGTTTAAATGTTTATAATAATAGTAGGGTTTTGGGCTTTGAGTTTAATATTAATGTGATCTTATACTTTATCCAAAATGTATACTTCAAAATATTAATAACTAAAAATTTAGACCCAAAATTTTTAAATTAGATAAATTATTTATTTATTTATATATATATTTAAATAAATAAAAATTAAATAAGTTAGGTGGACAAAATTTGAAAGATATTATTATCATCATATAATATTAATAATTAAGTTATTTTGAATAAAAAATTGGATATATATTAATAATAATATTCCTAATATATAAATTGTATATATTAATAAATATTATTGTTATTAATTTCCATATATATATATAACATAGTTTGGTGGATTAACATATTGTTGTATAAAAAAAATATAACTACATTAAAAATTTAACTTTATTATTATTATTATAACTTTATTTTTAGGATTACACCCATCGCTATTCACCTTCAACACTTTGAATGCTACCAGGTTAGTAGTAATATATTAATTATTTATTAATACATAAATAATTGAAAGTTACTTGGAATATGAAAATTTAGTTAATTAGTATATTTAAAACATATTTTATCATTTAATTATTTAAATACAAAATCAACGTGCAAATAGGTTGATTTAGTATATATGTCATATTTTATGCATTGCAATTATATTTTTAATAAGTAACGTGCAATTTTATCAATAATAGTAGTGTTTAAATGTTTATAATAATAGTAGGGTTTTGAGTTTTGAGTTTAATATTAATGTGATCTTATACTTTATCCAAAATATATACTTCAAAATATTAATAACTAAAAATTTAGACCCAAAATTTTTAAATTAGATAAATTTTTTATTTATTTATATATATATTTAAATAAATAAAAATTAAATAAGTTAGGTGGACAAAACTTGAAAGATATTATTATCATCATATATTATTAATAATTAAGTTATTTTGAATAAAAAATTGGATATATATTAATAATAATATTCCTAATATATAAATTGTATATATTAATAAATATATAAATATTATTGTTATTAATTTCCATATATATATAACATAGTTTGGTGGATTAACATATTGTTATATAAAAAAAATATAACTACATTAAAAATTTAACTTTATTATTATTATTATAACTTTATTTTCAGGATTACACCCATCGCTATTCACCTTCAACACTTTGAGTGCTACCAGGTTAGTAGTAATATATTAATTATTTATTAATACATAAATAATTGAAAGTTACTTGGAATATGAAAATTTAGTTAATTAGTATATTTAAAACATATTTTATCATTTAATTATTTAAATATAAAATCAACGTGCAAATATGTTGATTTAGTATATATGTCATATTTTATGCATTGCAATTTTATTTTTAATAAGTAACGTGCAATTTTATCAATAATAGTAGTGTTTAAATGTTTATAATAATAGTAGGGTTTTGGGTTTTGAGTTTAATATTAATGTGATCCTATACTTTATCCAAAATGTATACTTCAAAATATTAATAACTAAAAATTTAGACCCCAAAATTTTAAATCAGATAAATAACAAATTGGATATATATATTAATAATAATTTTTATTTTCTTGATAGTTGTAGGTTCCTGGTTGTTAAGTGTAAGATTGACACATATGTGGTCGTCTTTGATTGGTCCATGTCATTATTTTTTATTTTTTATTTAAAAATTCATTTTAATATTAAAAAGTTATTTTAGAAATAGAAAATGAAGATTTGATTTAAATGTATGTTCAGTTTATTATTTACGTTTTATTTTTATTTAACTTTAGAATTTTATATATTAAATTATTTTAAATTAGAACTTAAGCTAAGATTTTGTAAAGTTTTTTTAGTTTTTTTTATTTTACTATTTTAATTAAATTTATAAATGAATAATAATTTTAGTGTGTAAAATAATTTCTCCTTCAAAAAGAATATTTAAAGTATTTTTTTAAATGTTTTTTAAATTTTTTATTAGATTTTAAATAATTTTTTAATATTTGAATGAAATTTTTAAATAAAACATTAAAAATAATGGCATGTATCGATCAAAGACTTCCACATATGTGTCTATCTAACACTTAAGTTAAATGTATTTATAAATATATATATATGTAAAATAATTATAAGAAAATATGTATGTAATCGAGTAGGATAGGAATTACTTATCCTCGTATCCTACCCTATACTCACATCAGATACATGTTTTTTTGTACCATAACCATATCATACCCTATAACTATAATTCAATGGCTAATTAAGTGTTTTATTTTTGTCAATGTAGTATAATTCATCATCTACTTGTTCGAAAGATAATAGAGAAATGATGGATAAAAATTGGATTTTCCAAAAGAATAGATTATCCGTAGAGTTTTTTGATGGACTTAAGAGTTTTATTAAATTATCAACGCTTCACTTAACTGGTGAAAATAAAATTCGATGTCCATGTGTTTCATGTATGAACTTATATTACCATGACTTGGAGACAATTGAGCGTCATATATTCGTAAAGGGATTTTATAGTAAATATGTTACGTGGGAGTATCATGGGGAAGATATCACAGAAGTAAACGAAGACCGAGAGGACCTAGAAACAAATAGTGAAGAAGACGAAATATCATGTGATAGTGATAATGAAGACGATGACGATATGATACCAGCATTAGAAGATTTAGCTAATCAATATCATCATAATAGTGATTTTGTGAACCTTGGAGATTCAAATGAGCACAATGATGAAAGGAATACATTGCCTGACTTATTTGCAGAAGCAAAAAAGGAGTTATACTTTGGATGTACAACGTTCTCAATCTTAACATTTATTGTTAATCTAATGCACATTAAAGTGATGTGTGGTTGGAGTAACAAATCATTTGATTTGTTGCTCGACTTACTTTCGAAAGCATTTCCCAAAGACAATAAAATTCCACGATCTTATTATGACGCTAAGAAAATGTTGCGTGATCTTGGTTTAGGGTACGAAACTATTCATGTATGTGAGTATGATTGTGCTTTATTTTGGAAAGAGAATAAAAATGCTGAAAGATGTCCTATATGTGGTCATGAACGATACAAATTCCAAGGAACTAAAGGCAAGAAGATCCCACACAAAAAGATGCAATATTTTCCTATAACTCCACGACTACAGAGACTTTTTATGTCACGCCATGCATCGTCTTATATGAGGTGGCATAAGGAAGAACGTGTCGATACAGAAGGTGTACTTAGACACCCGGAAAATGCAGAGGTTTGGAAGGATTTTGATAGACAATATCCATATTTTGCAAAAGAATCTAGAAATGTAAGGCTTGGATTTGCAATAGATGGGTTCAATCCATTCGGTGGTTTATCAAACTCGTACAGTATGTGGCCAGTGTTACAAATGCCATATAACATGCCACCATGGAGATGCATGAAACGAGAATTCTTAATGATGGCATTATTGATTCCGGGACGTCGTGCTCCAGGAAAAGACATAGATGTCTATTTACAACCTCTGATCGATGAGTTGAAAGAACTATGGGAAAATGGTGTACGTAATTTTGATATTATTGATAAAGAATATTTTACAATGCGTGCAGCAATATTGTGGACGATCCATGATTTTCCAACATATGGTACTGTATCTGGGTATAGCACTCAAGGTTATAAAGCTTGTCCTATTTGTGAAGATGACACGTCTTCATTTCGAATAAGAGGAAAAACATGTTTCATGGGTCATCGTCGATATTTGTGTCCGAACCACCAATGGCGCAATGATATGGAGTATGATGGTACAATTGAACATCGTTCACCTCCAAAAAATTTAACAGGAGATGAAATCTTAGATAAATTAAAGGGTGTATGGAAATGTAGGGCAGGTAAAAATGATAAGATCATTAAGGACGATAAACAACAAATGAAGGATGCATGTTATGAAAATAACACGAACTGGAGGCGAAAAAGTATTTTTTGGGAGTTAGAATATTGACCTAAATTAAAACTAAGACATAATTTGGATGTGATGCATATTGAGAAAAATATATGTGATAGTGTAGTTGGTACAATATTTAGTATTGATGGGAAGTCTAAAGATACTGAAAAGGCAAGACTTGATTTACAAGATTTAAATATTTGTAAGCAGCTACACATGAAAAAGAAGGGAACAAATGGTTCAAACCAGTAGCATGCTATACATTATCAGCGAAGGAACAACAAGAATTTTGTACGTTCATAAAGTCTGTAAAATTTCCTGATGGATATGCTGCAAATATTTCTCGGAATGATAACATGAAAGATGGAAAGTTATTTGGGTTGAAAAGTCATGATTGTCATATTTTATTACAGAGGTTGTTACCTATTGGTTTAAGGCCATATTTGAAAAAGAAAGTAATGGATGCTATTGCTGAGCTGTCGTTATTCTTCAAAAAGCTATGTGCGAGGACATTATATGTGAAAGACTTAGACGAATTGGAAAAGGGCGTTGTACTCACGCTGTGTAAATTAGAAAGTATCTTTCCTCCTGCCTTCTTTGATGTGATGATTCATCTTATGGTTCACTTGCCATTAGAAGCTAAGTTAGGTGGTCCAGTACAAATGCGATGGATGTATTCAATCGAAAGGTAACAAAATCTATAGCTTAAGTTTAAAAAATTAAATAATCATTGAATACAATTCTTTATTACTATATATTGAAAACATAATTAATTTCAGGGAATTAGGTCATTTGAAAAAATATGTGAAAAACAAAGCTCGACCTGAAGGTTCTATTGCAAAAGGATACATTATTATTGAGGCACTAAAATTTTGTTCAATGTATCTTCGTGGAATGGAAAGACGCTTTAATAGTCCTGAGCGCAATCCTGATTACCTTGGAATTAGAAAACAATCGACACTGTCAATATTCAACATGCCTACAAGACCATTTGGAAGACAATCATCCATCACACTAACTCAAGATCAACGAACCCAAGTTCAATGGTACATTTTGAATAATTGTCCTGAGTTGGAACCATATTTAACGTAAATTTATAATTTTATTTTTTAAATTCTAACAACATTTAGGTTTTAGCATAAAAATAATCTTTCATAGTACTTATTGTGAACACAGAGAACATAGATTATTCTTACAATCTCAAGGAATTCTGGATATCAATCAAGTGCAAAAAAATGAATTTTCAACATGGTTTGAAAATAAAGTAAGTTTAAATATCAATGTTTGATATTCTAAATTTTTTATTTGTCTTGATCTTACATTTATAATTTTATCTGCCATCACAGATAAAAAAAATGAATGAAACAATATCTGGTAAAGCACAGGAAGATTTGTATGCAATTGCAATGCAACCAAGTTTTTTGGCTTGTACATATGCTGGTTGTCTGGTTAATGGAGTTCGATACCATACAAAAAGTCGAGATGAAAGACTTTTAACTCAAAACTATGGTGTTCACGTTGAAGCAGAATATGATGGAAATATATGTGATTTTTATGGTGTCATCAATGAAATTTGGGAAGTACATTACCTCTATTTGAACAAAGTTATATTGTTCAAATGCTCTTGGTACAATACCAATGGAAGTGATAGAATGTACTCTGAATATAACTTTACTAGTATCAACATCAACTCAGAATGGTTTGAAGATGAACCATTTGTTCTTGCCAATCAAGTAAGTTTGGTTTTTTATTTAGACGACATTAAAAAAAGTAAAGATAATAAAGATTGGAAAGTGGTACAAAAAGTAAATCATCATCACATCTGGGATATACCATCAAAGCCAATGGATGGTGAAGTTGATGATGAAGATCCAACTATCAACAGTTCTGAAGCATATCAAGAAGAATCTTCGAATGACATTGGCGTGAATTTTGATTCAACGACAAATGATACTAATCTTATTCGGGATGATATTGAAGATATAGAATGTGATAATCATCAATTGTTCAATGAACTTCAAATAAATCATAATGATCAAGTTCAAAGTGATATAAACAGTGACGATACCGATGAAGAAGCTTTACTCGATGATTCTGAAGATATAACTTTGAGTGATGAAATTGATTAACTATAAAGTGTGTTATTATTTTTATTTTTTGTAAAGTTTTGAATATGCAAATTTATTATATGCTAATAAAAAAATTATATTTTTTAGATTTTTAATCATGACAAATGAGAAGTCTCTCGATCCACCAATAACTACTAGAAGGGTGTTTGGCCGTAAGAGGACGCATACTAATTCTTCATCATCTACACAGTCTCCTCCTCATTTGCCATGTTCTTCCAATAATGATTCTGTTACACCCAGATTTCGAGCCATAAGAATTGTGATCTCGAAAGAATGGATTCGTAATGAATGGACTCGTAATGTCTGGAACGTGTCCGCAACCCAGGCACCGAGCCCGCGAAGCAGAGACGACTTCGAAGATGGTAGCCTCGAGATCCTCACAAGCTCGAAGGACAGACATCGAAGTACGCCTGTTCTCGGGATGGCCTCGGATCAGGGGCTCCGAGCCTGACGCAGGTATGAGCTCGAAGTCACATGATCTCGGGAAGATGCTATAGCTCGAAAGTTGATAAGAGACCTGGGTGAATATGGCATAATAACTTTGAACATCTTAGTGAATCATCAATGAGAGACGCGGTCTACATTGATTGCTATAAATCTCCTATAATCAAGGGATATTAATTGTTCAGTTATATGCCCCCTGATCTTCAGGGGACGTTTCCTTGTATATAGGATTACAGGCTTTTAATGCCATTAAATTTATTTGCATATAAAGAATAACTTCCCGAAATATGTGGGATAGTATTCTGAAATCTCCTCTATAAATAGAGAGGTTATGCACCATTGTAAAGGACCGAATTTTTGTGATCTTAAGAGAAAACTCTGGAGAATTCATTCTTGAAGAATTTTCAGAGATCATCTTGAGTTTAATAACAAAGACTCGTGGACTAGGCAGAGTTAACTGCTGAACCACGTAAAAATCCTATTTGTGTTATCATATTTCTTTTGGCCATAACCAATTATTGTTTTCGTGCTCTTATTTCACTGTTGACGAAAAATAGCGTCAACAGATTCAATAACACCATTAAATGATGAAACACACAAGTCCTTAGAAGGTATAAATGGTTTATGTACAAATTATGATAATATGATAATATATACATTAAAAATTTATGAAAATAGTTATGATTATAAGTAATATAACAATTATTTGACAGAATCAAGGAAGAGAACTCGTGGCCCCACTCGTGGGGATGGTGTCAGACGCTTATTAAAGGATGATGCAAGTAAGTTAAAGATTTCCTATAAAAAAGGAGAACTTCGAGTTCATGGGACGCATGCCACTGCATTTGCGAACATTGTTGGTGTAAATGTACGCCATCATGCTCCACTTCAGTATAGTGGATGGGCTAAAGTACCTCTAGAAGATAAGAAAGTCGTATATGCTCGTATCATGGTATGTTTATGTTACCATACTTATTTTATAATATTTTTTGCATGACAATTTATTTTTTGAAATTCTTTTTGGAGGATGTATTCGAGATGGATTTTAAAAAAGATCCATATCTTGAAACTATTTGCAATCACTATTGTTCAGAGCGCTATAAAGATTATCGTAATAATTGTCACAGAGAGTACAAGAATATCATCAAAGAAGGTAAGAATCCATTAGAAAATCGGCCTGTGAAATTGGTGCTAAGAGATGAAGATTGGCAATGGATGTGCAATAAATGTTTCTCTAACGAAGAATGGAAGGTATCCTACATTTCTTGAATTATTTGTACACATTTCATAATTTTTAATTCTTAAAACTCACATGAAAAGTATTTTGTAGAAAAAATCAATTGCAGGGTAAAAAAATAGATCAAGTGTTTCTTTTATGCATTCTGGTGGAACTAAGTCATTTATTCAGTATTTACATGAGGAGGTAAACATATATTTGGCATAATATCATTGTAATTTTATTATATTTAATGTTATTAATTATTTAAATGCATTACAGAAATCAAAACAAATAATGGATGACAAAGTACAACAAGAAACAATGAAGTTTGGAGAGATTGAAATGTTTCGAAAAACTCATTGTACAATTAAGAATGAGTGGACCCACAGAATAGCCGAGAACAAATATGTATGTTCGAATTTTAAAAATTATGATTTTTTACCTTCTAAATTTTGTAAAACTATTACACTATTATTTTGTTGTTATTGTAGAAGGAAATGGTGGAGTTACGAAAAGAGAAACTCATTCAATTTAAAGATGGATTGTTACTAGTAGTGGATGAGACTGCTATATACAGGCAAGTTTTAGGCGAAGAAAAATATGGTTGGTTACGAGGTTTTGGTCCTATACCCAGAAAGAAGATGGCAACCCAGTTATCATCCAAACGTGAAGAGATTGAAGATGAACGTTTGAAGAAATTAGAGAAAAGTTGAAGATCTTAAAAATGAACAAAATAACAACATTGCAAGAATTGTTCAAGAGAATATGGAGAAGTTCTACGAATCACAACAAAGTTGATTATTAGAACAAAAAGCATTAGAGTCACAAATCACACCTCCTCCATCAATGGTTTCATTAAATTTTAAATTTTAAATCCAATATTACATATAATTTATGAAGTTTTTTTCTAATCAATTATTAATTTTATATTTTGTTTCAGAATAAACAACATAATCTTTCACTGCAACTGGAGCCATGTAAAGGAAAAGATCAACATTATTCTTCACAAACTCTCAATACATCCTCCACAAGTTTAAAGGAAGTGTAAAAATCTCCAATTCAATTTGAGATGCCCAAGGATGCTCCAAAGAGTGTAAAAGCTGTATTACTAACTGTTCGACTTTATGAACCTTCACACACATTTCGTATTGCCATGGACCCAGAAATTTTGGATAGTGATTAATACTTATTTATTTCACCTGAAGATGTGATTCACCTTGGTACCATGACAAAGATTGGAGCTCCTTGTATAACATTTTGGATCAGGTAAAAAAGAAATACCTTTCACATAATTCTCATGCACAAAATAACATTATTTTTCTTACAAATTCAATTGTAATATTTAGGATCTTACATCGAAAGTTGGAAAAAGCAAATCGAGCACAATATTTTCGTTTCTTTCATCCAACTTTGGCTTTGGATTCGTGTCAAACACAAAATGCAATATCAATGGAAAATCGCTTGGAAGACACAGAAACATGACAATTTTGGTTGCTTCCTATTCATATTGGGTAAGATTTATTTAACTAATTACATTATCAATATCTTAATTTATATACAATATCATATTTTATGGTCACTAGATATCATTGGATGCTAGTAATAATTGATCCATTGCGTGATACATGTTATTGGCTTGATCCAATTAGACTACCCCCACGAAACGAAATTAAAAGTCTAATGACAATGTAAGTTAAATAGTGATATGGATTAGTCTTATTTAATTTTTACTTTAAATATTTTATTTGTTTATTAGGGCTTTTGATTACTACAATACCTCCAAAAATAGGCAACCAAAAGAGATTACATGGAAATCTATAAAGGTAAGTTATAAAATAATATCACATAATATATATTACATTTGATAGTTACTTTAAAATATTACAATATAATATTGTATTGAAAATTTAAATTATCAATATCTTTTAATCTTGTCATTTACATTTTATGAATTTGTGCAGTGTCCTCAACAACCATCGAATATTGAGTGTGGATATTATGTAATGACATATATGCGTGACTTTTGCATGAATTCTAGACCTATCAATTGGTTAACTACTCATGTAAGATGTATATAAATACTATTGAAATAAAATATTTTGTTATTATATTATACAATTGACTAATATTCATTATTACTTACATTTATTTATTACAGTGCAAAGAGAAGATGAAAGATTACACAAAACAAAATATTGATCAAATTCGAGTGGAGTGGGCTGACGAATTCATAGAATTGGTTGACTAATTCCAATGAGCAATACTATAGTTTCTTCTCCAATTTTCACTTTCAAAAGTTGTATCCAAAGAGTTTTGTGGTTCTAGTTTTTTATTTATTTTGAATAGTTTTATAGTCACTATTGCTATTTTTTCCCCCAAGAGGCCTTTTCCCATTGGATTTTCCATTTTGCGTTTTTTAACTGAGGCTTGCCATAGGTTCAATGCAATATCTTTGTTTTAAGAAAGTTATATGCATCCCTATACATGTCTTATGTAGTTTCTTACTTTTATTTTCCTTCGAGTTTGTTATTGTACTTATGATATTTTTAATTTTATCTTTTGATTTTGTCTATATACATTTAGTTAGTTTTTTTTACCTTGATCTTATTTTTTAAAAAATAAAATTATTTTACGAATTAAAATATTATTAATTTGCTGAGAGTCTATAACAGAAATCTAAATTTAATTACTTTATGTTTGGTATTCTTATATATTTTTTACATTATAATTTTTATTGTGTACTTTCTGTACCAATACTTTTGTAGCAAAAATACTACTACTAGAAATATTTTATTTGCTAGTGACAAAATATGATATAATTTAGTAGCAATAAATTTATTTCTACTACCAAAGAATTGATCACTAAATGGGAAAAAAACAAAGATAAAATCATATAAAATGCATCAATTTTATATTTGGTGCTAATATTTAATTTTAGCTACCAAAAAATATTGATAGCTGACAATATAAATATGCTACAAAATATTTTAGTAGCAGATGTATTTAGTATCATTTAATTATAATTTGCTACCAAAATTTAGTAGCAAATTTATTCATTGGTGCCAATAATATTAGCTACAAAAGAACATTGATTGCTGAAAATATAAATATGCTACCAAAATATTTGGTAGCAGTAATATTTGGTATTGTATGATTAGAATTTACTACTAAATCATTTTGCTACCAAAATTTAGTAGCAAATGGTAATTAACTGCTACCAAAAATATTTGGTAGCTAAAACTTTTGTAGCTAAAAACATGATTTCTTGTAGTGAGAGGCTTAAAGGTCAAGTGGAGGCTGCAGTAGCTGAAGCTTTGGGAGTTAAGGAAGCTCTTAGCTGAATTAAAGGCAAGGGCTGGTCCAATTTATAGTAGAGTCTGACTGTCTAATGGTTGTGAAGCTATTCAGAGCGAAGTTTCGATGATCTCCACTTTTGGTATTGTGATTTCTGATTGCAGAAGTATTCTTCCTTGTTCAGAGAATGTTTCTCTTATTTCTATAAAGTGATCTGCGAATCAGGCGGCTTATTTTTTGGCTAGAGCTACTTGTTTCTCTGTTCTTAGTGAGAATAAAATTCCTGCTGATTGTGTAACTTTGTTATTGTCTCATTTGGAGTAGTAATAAAGTTTCTGGTTTTTAAAAAAAATAAAAAAATTCCACGTTTTTTTAGATTTACTAATATTAACATATAAAAAGGTTTCCCTAAAAAAAAAACATACAAAAAGGTTAAATTTAAGTTTAAATTTATATTCATATAAAAAAGATTTTTTTATATAAAATATCTATAATTTTAAAAAGTCGACACGTCTAGTAATATCTTAGCCAAAACTAATATCTTATTTAAATTAATATTACTATAGTAGTAAGCAAAACTTCACATATAATAATAATATCTATAATAATATCTTTCTAGAATAGTAATTAATTAATTTAAATAAAAATTGTACTATAATATCTATCATAATCTAAAAAAATTAATATCTTATTTAAATTAGTATTACTATGATAGTAACCAAAACTTCACGTATAATAATATCTATCTAGTATTTAATTAATTTAAAAAATAATTATTTAAGTTTAAATTTATATTTATATACAAAAATATATTTTTTTTATAAAATATCTTTAATTTAAAAAAATCTACAAAAATAAATATCAACATATATTATAAATAAAAGAATTAATATATTATTTAAATTTAAATTTAAAATAATACTATGTTAATAATAACGAATACTTCACATATAATATTAATATATAATAATACCTATCATAACTATGGTTAATTATTATAATAGGTGCTATAACTATGGTTCTCATGATATTTTGTTTTCTCTTTGTGTATAGTGGATAAATGTTGAAACAAATAACTTTCATTGATAATAAAGACTCATGCTTCACTATAAATAAAGTTGAAGTTCATTCATGCTTATTGTATGTGTACTTTTATTTAATAATATTATTATTTTATACGTTTCGCGTGATTTTTTTATATAAAAAGTAAAATTATGTGTAAGAAATTTTATGTTTTATGTAAGAGTTATTTTGGTCGATTACCAACATTTTATTTTTAAAAATTAACTTTTAGATCTCTTGTTTTGTCAAAATATTAAAAAAATGAAGTGATAGACCAATAATTTGAGCATTGTATTTTGGCTATTACCCATTTTGACCTTTTATTTTTAAAAATTAACATTTGGACTATATATTTATTCAAAAGATTAAAAATTATTTATAAAAAGTAAATTATATATATTTATATAATTTATGTTTTCTGTAAATGTTTACACCATTTTTAACCTTTTATTTTAGCTAATTATCTGTTGTGACCCTTAATTTTTAAAAATTAACTTGTGAACCTCATGTTTTGTCAAAATGTTAAAAAGAGGTTTTAGATTGGTCGATTATTTGAACACTATATCTTGGCCGATAACCCGTTTTGATTATTTATTTTTAAAAATTAACCTTTGGACCATGTATTTATTCAAAATGTTAAAAATTCTTTATAAAAAACATAAATATATATTTATATAATTTATGTTTTCTATAAGGGTTCACACTATTTTGAATCTTATATTTTAGCCAATTACCCATTTGGATCCTTTATTTTTAAAATTAACTTGTGGACTTTGTGTTATGTCAAAATGTTTAAAATATGAATATATAGATAGATTATTTTAACCACGTATATTTTGGTCGATTACTTATTTTTGGACCCTTTATTTTTTTTTTAAATAGGAAAAATAGATAGGTAAATAGATTGTATCATAATTAAATAACACGAAAATAGTTCATTCGCAAAAATAGTTACACGAATTAAAAGTGACTGTAAATCCTATAATTGGCATTTTTATAGAAATATCTTTTTCTTAAAAAGACAAAATTGGTTGAATTAGTTGTTTCCCTTTATTATAATTTTTGGAATTGTTTGTTTCCCTTTATTATAATTTTCGGAATTGTTTGGTTTCCTTTATTACAATTTTCGGAAATCCACTTTCCCTTTTTGTGAATTTTGGACAATAATGTGCTTTCTTATTTAGCCTATATTGTCTCATTTTGTTTATAAAGGGAAAAAGTATATTGCAAATATTTAGTACTTACCCAAAGTGGTTTATGGATTATTTGCTTATACATTTTCATGCAGCTCAAGGATTGCTAACAGGAAATTGATTCTTTAATGTCATTTATTGTTGTTTCCTTTTTGAGCTTGTTTTTTATCCAACACATGTCTGAGCTGTCCCCACCGATATCGCATCTGTCGGATCAGCATCTTCTAAAAAATGCAACTCTTCATCAATCAAGAATATCTTCTATGATTCTTGCCTTTATTAGAAGAATTCTTTCTCAGCCTTTATGAGCACGAAAAAGGACACTATAAATAGGGCTCTAAAGGCAGTGAGAAAAGTGAACTCTTTGGTGCATTATTCGTGAGCATTATTGTAATATTTGTGAGAGTTCCTCTTTGTATTCAAGATCATAAGTATTCACATGATCTTGTAGTAATATGTGTGTTTAATTTTTAGTGGTGAGTTTATACCATGTTCATGAGTGAATACACATTGTAATTTGAACACAACGTTTATAGTCTTTGGGAGAAGATTTTTACAAGTCTTGCGTCGAGAGGATGCAAGCACTCGCTGGCCATTGAAGAGAGTTCAAGTGGTTGAGCATTTAAATCAAAATCAGATTAGTGAAGAGAAGTACAACAAAGTTGCAGCAAATCTCAAGAGGGAGTCTTGTTTTGTTTAAGTCAATGTTTTTGTACTTGTGATTCTTTATTAATTGGTTTTATTCTCTAGGCGTGGCCCCAAGGAGTAGGTTATCCGAAAGGGTTTCTGAACCTTGTAAAAATTCGTTGTGTTCTTTATTGTTTTGCACTGTCTTTTTATTGTGTTCAGTTTCTGTCGGGACAGAATTCAAACTTGTCACGACAGAAACTTGTAAAAATTCGTTGTGTTCTTTATTGTTTTGCACTGTCTTTTTATTGTGTTCAGTTTCTGTCGTGACAAGTTTGGTTTCTGTCCCGACAGAACTGTAATCTGTGTAAACAGTTAATTACCATTTTGCACTTTAATTAATTCACATGGTTTAATTAATTTGGTAATTATTAAAAACGGAATTTCAGTGACAATATGTAAAAGCCATAGTAGTAATAATAATTGAAAAATAATCATCAATGAAAAAGAACGTACAATAATTTCACTATGGAGAAAAATAATTACAAGTGAGAGAGTTTTCTATGGATAATTATAGTTCAAGTCTCATTTACTAATGAACTTCAACTTTATTTATAGTGAAGCATAAGCGTAAATTTAATAATTTGTGAGATAAGATATTATAAATACCTTCACATTTGTTACGATATAATTATCATTTAAATTCAATTGAGAACTTATTTGAATTTAAGTTACATTAAATAAAATAATATATAATATTTTAGTTAATTTCAATTTAATTTTTAGATATTTTAGTTTTTTTTATTTAATTCAAATCCATGCTCTTTAAATTAATATCACGTATATATATTGATATTTTTAATTGTGATTATAAAATATCAAAATAATAAATGGAAAATATTGAAGATAAATTGTAATTTATATATATGAATTAATTATTATTGTAATTATTTGAAAATTAGTTGTTAATATTTGAATTTGAAATATAAAAAATGAAAGATAAACGCAGAATTAAATTTTTTGAAAATAAATATAAAATATATCTCTCATTTAAAATAATTATTTAATTTTTTATTATTATAAAGAATAAAAATAAATTATCGTAATTATATATAAATATTTAGAATTTAAATATCTCTCATTTCAATTAATAAATTAATTTAATTCAAATTATACATGAATTAGATAGATATTTTTATTTTTTTTAATCATAAATTTTTCAAAGGAAGATTAAAAAATATGAAAAAAATAAGAAACTATAAATAATATTTTGAAACAATTTTAGAATGTCACATCATTTTTTTTGGTGCTCTCTTTTGTATAAATATATAGATATAGATTTGAGTTTTTTATTTGGAATTTGGAAGTTTGATTAGTTTTGTAATTTGAAGGTTTTGTTAGATTTAATAATTTTAATTTTTTATTTGATTTGGCATTTGGAATCTTTTTTTTAATGGCTAGTAATAGAAATGATTTATTTCAATTCATTAATGTGTATTCATATTGGATTTATCTGATGAAATATTTTCTCAAATGTAATAAAAGGACGGGGGGGATATGTTTCATGAATTGTGAAAAAACCACAACTGACAAAACTAATTATGCAACTCAATTAAAAAATTGGGAATTAGATAATTAAAAAATTATCAATTGGATAGAAAGCTTTGTTGAATACTCACTATGTACCTAATTTATGAAGTAACAAAGAAATTTTGGGAAAAATCTTGCAAGACTGCTACCACTCTCTAACTTTGCAAATCAATATTAATTAGAAACAAATAGAAATATATGAACAAGAGTTTTATTCAATAATGACATATCTTTGGGATCAAACGGCTATTAAAATATCAGCTAGAAACAACACATGATTAAAATATTAATGGCACTTGATGATGATTTTGATGGACTTTAATGTTTCATTCACTACTACAAAATAGGGCACGTCCCCACGAGTTCTCTATTTGAGAGTCTTAAAAAGTTAGATATTTTACGCGAGCCCTAAAAGAATGGCCGCTGTCGGCGGTGGCGCCACCACTCCACGGTGGTGGTTCGGGAAGACAATGACTGGGCTTCGAAATCCAAGTCTTGGGGAGCGTCATCGTGGTGGTGGTTCTTCTTGGAACGACCTAGAATGGCCGTATTTGCACTGTGATTTCTCGGACCTCCATAGAATCCAGCGAGTGTCGACTTCCAATTCCGATGATTGTTGAGTCTGATCCTTTAGTGGGTTTTGAAGCCCAAAGCATAAGGAATGCAGTGGTGGTGGTTGTTTGGGTCGGGGTGGCTCGAGGCGGTCAGAAAACACTCAGAAGTGTTTGGGAAACATAGAGCCACCGCAACTTCAAAATGCTCTACGTGGCGAAGGAGGGCGCATGACGGGCTGGGCTCGCGGGGGTTGAAGGTCGGCAACCTTCTGCATTGCCTGGTCCGACGCGTGTCGACAGTGGACGGCAGCAGGGCGGCAGTCGGGTCTCGCAATGATGCAGGTGAGAGAAAGAGAGAGGGAAAGAGAATCGGTGGAAGAGAGAGGGAATCCGAGGAAAAGAGAGGGAAAAGTGAGGGTTGAGTGTTGAGGGAAAGAGAATCGGTGGAAGAGAGAGGGAATCCGAGGAAAAGAGAGGGAAAAGTGAGGGTTGAGTGTTTTTATTTTCTTTTTCTTGTTTAATTAATAATAAAACTTTTGCTAAAAATTATTAATAAAACTTTCAGTACCCACATCACACTGTGTCCTAAAATGTATTTTTTTAAGGACTCTCACTGAATATCCTAAAAAATTTATGAGATGATTTGAAGGCTCGCATCTAGGCAAGTGTCCTAAAAAATGTCATAAAAGTAAGTTTTTGTAGTAGTGATTTATAAGGTTTTGATCTCAATGTGTGAGTGCAAGATAAGCATATAAAATAGTTTTTATGCATTTTATAACTAATAAAACACACGACAAAAATCACATACTGAAAATCAAGACTAAATTAGGATTTTCTCATGTATATGAATCTCCAAAACATAAAGTAAAAAGTATAGATATTAAATTTTGATGCGTAAAGAAAGAAAGGTGTATCTATATTTTTCGTAGGTACACACACCTTGTATCTCAACACATGATAGCGTGTATAACTCACAAAGATGAGAGTGCACAGAATCACTCTTTTCTCTCATGGGAATGTACGGTTTGGTCAAACAAGCAAGGGTTTTCTAGGAGAACATGACATATATATAGGCTCTTTGATGAGAGTAGCTTATGAAAACCCTAGGATTCTTCTCCCATTGGGCTTTGATGTGTACCACAGTCCAATTGGACTAGACTAGGGTTTTGTGATGCTTTAACACTTATTTTTTTTTTAATTTTAACGAAATATCATTTAATTACGATGTTATTAATTTTTCAACATAAATTAATTATTGAAAATATCAAACACATTTTTCTTTTCTTATTTGTTATTTTATAAATGATAATTTTAAGTTTGGAAACAATACAATATTATTTCTTGTTCTTTAAATTACCAAATTCCTCACTTGTGTTGTTAAGTTAAGCTAGCTATGCACTCGTAATTCTAAGTTCTAATATATACAATATCAATTATATTCACTCTCACAAACCAACATCAAAACATACAACCATAAACCCTTAACAATTTATAAATGAAAACCTAAATTAGAACACTATACCACACTTGATCAACACAGATAACACCTTACTACGACCAAAATTACCACTAAAACCCCAAATTCAAAACTGTAAAAAAAAATTTAAAGGTTACCAAAAACAAAACATAAAACTGGTAACAAAAAGGTTACCAATAAAACCCAAAAAACAACAATAATCAAAAGAAAATTAATAAAAAATGTCTTGCACACTTGATCAACACAAATAACACCCTACCACAACCAAGATTGCCACTTACAACTCAAATTTAAATCTGTAACTTTTGAAGACAATATCCTCCATCGTTATTTTACATTTTTTTTTGTCTACACCTTTTTATACCATCATTCTCTTGAAACGATTTTGGTGGAGAATCGTTTTTCTTCATTACTATTGCTGTAGACTTAAAGCCTGAATTTGTATCATTTATGGAGATTTATAATTATTAGAGCAAACATTTAGTGATTTTGTAAAGAAGATAAGATAAAGGAAAAAAATAAGGGGTTTTTTCTTAAATGCATATTTTTTTAGTTTTTTTTTTTTACAGTTCTTATTTTTTTTTTCAAACTATAATTTTCAAAATTTCATAATTGCAAAAATACGCTCTTAGGAAAAAACAACTAAAAAGCAACTTGAAAGCAATTTGAAAACATTTCACTACATCAACCTAAAATAAACTTAAAAAAATACAAAAAAAAAAACAATATATATCATAACAACTAAACATCAACCCAAAAAATCTAAAAAAAAAAGATAAAATTGTAAAAAATGTAAAAAATTCCTTAAAACTGTAAATTTAAAAGAAAAAAATATTAACTGTAAAAATGTAATTTTTTTGTGAAATTAAGTATTTTCTGTAAAAACCTCTTATTAATTAAACTATAATTCACACTCTTATAACTAAATAAGTATTTTGAAAAATTCGTTACATATGTAGAATAAATCAATAACGTTATTTGTACCATAAGTATTTGGTAATTGTTATAGGCAGGTGCAATTTTCCTATTCTTTTAGAAGGGAACTTTACAAAAGTCCATAGCCAGAGAAAAGCCCAAACCATCCCACCAAACCAAGCCTTTATTTTCTTGTCCACGTGATTCTGCGATGCAAAGGAATTGAATTATTCAATAATAGTGAGAGTGACCTTTTTTTTTGTTTTTGTTTTGTTTTCTGGCCTTGCTTTCATCGATGCCCTTTCTTCTAACTTTTCCTCATTCTTTTGTGTTCACTAATTTGTAATAATATTAATATTAATATTAAATGCCTACCTGCCTCAGAATAGAACAATGACAAAGTTTAGTTTCATTATTATTATTATTATGATAAGAGAGGTCATCAATCACACAATGACCAACTCTACTCTACATGTTGTTTTGATAAGTAACAATACTTTTTTAGACTTAATAATTCGATGCATATAATAATAATACATGATGCATGTTGATATTATTTTTGGTATTTTTATAAAAGTAGCTAGATTTGTAGGACTTCCTCCACCACGTTTCAGCCAGACCATAAATACAAGATCTTGATCTTCCCCTATATAAGACATTTCACCGAACCTTCCTTGTCTCATAAAGCAAAATTAATACACTTATTATAGATTTTTTTATTGATTAATGTCCAAAAATATCCAACTCTATGATGTGTTGTTAGCTGGTAAATTTGGACTGGACTACACCAGTTGAAATTGATGATGGCCGATTCAGTAACACAAACAAATCACTCTTTTCACCATTTTACTTTTTTGTACATCTAAAAATTATTACCCATAATAACAAAATTTTCTATATCATTTTAATTAAATTACATAATTTTAAGTAACTTTTCTAAAATTGTGAAATCCTCATTGTTTTTATGAAGACATCCACCTCTATTTACAAAATTGGGTCTTCTTTAAAAATATAGAAAACTTAGGTATATATTAGATCATTCTTCCATTGATGAAATCTCAATATTATATTTTTCCATTGATGAAAAATTTCTAGAGCTTAAAGATGCTTAATTTTTTTCATTTCATAATTATGTTAGAATTAAGGTAAATAGGGTGTACTTATTAAAATTTAAATTTTATTAATAGAATTAATATTGAAAACGGTATATTTTAGTAATTTGCATAAAAATAAATGTGTAATTAAGCTTTTCTAAAAAAAATGGGGTGTGCTTATGCTTTTTTGGGGTGTAAATATAACTCTCTTTAATATATTTCGGCAAAAAAAAAAAATAGATTGGCAAATTCTAAATCTTAAACATGTTTAGATTTTTTTTAAAAAAAAAAAAATCCACAAACAAAAACTATGTTTTTAATTATCATTTAAGTGTTATAAGTGATGTTTCTTTTTGTTTTCTTTTTTATAAAAACATTACATTGATATTATTTAGGATCATATTGATAGATTAATTATTAAAAAAAATTACACTTAATATTTAATATCTTTCTTTCTTTTCTTCTAAAAATATGTATTTTTTTAACTACTAATTTGTATTTTTATTAGCAAAGACCAAATAAAAGAGATAGCTCCTTACCATACACAAATAATATCACTCGATTTTATTTTTTTAAAAGAAAAAAATGTGAGATTATTTGTACATAGTGCTAGAAACATATTTTATACACACTAATAACTTCTTAAAGTAAATTTAGTGTTTTAAAAATGTATTACATTGTTTTTTATGTTAAGGTCATGTTGGGTTGGGAAAAATGGAATAAAACATTATTCACTTTTTTTTAATTGGTTATTATTTTATTGGAATCAAGCACGTATTCAAATGGTCTCCAAGAGGACTTAAGCCCTCATTCAAATTTTAATTTTATAATATTTAATTACATGAAGAAATTCTTTACCAAATTTATGAAAAATAACTTCAACACCTCTTAAATTAAAATAAATAAATAACTAAATATCTTTCTGTCATTATAAATCACGACTGAGTCCCTGATTGAAATTGGTCATTCCTAATCAAATATTTTTTCCACCATTTCATTCCAAAGAAAATATCGTCATATTCTAATATACTATTAAATTTAATTCCCATCTAAATAATCTCTATATTATTGTCATTTTTAAACTCTAAAATATCATTGTTGTTAAAATTACATATTGATGAAGGTAGTATTACTTATATTTATGATATTACAAAAAAAAAGTACAAAAGAATATGTCAAGTCAATATTATCTTGGATACTGATAAAAATTTAGAGAAATGCTACCTGTGGCGTGCTGCCTCTTTGGCACCCACATGGGGCATTCTGTAAATAAGCACGCTCTAATACTTGATTATTAGTCAAATTTTGTACCACACAATCTCTTTTTCCAAACAAAAATGATATATGTTCTTAGGAGTACCTTTTATACTTAGAACGTTGCTCAAGGGAAGGTGACCTGGTAACTTAGTGAAGCACCATGACCATTAGCAAATATGAGCTTAAGTTGTGTACTCTATTGCCCTATCAAGACCTTATATTAATAAAACAATGGTTATTTATACTTGACGTGTATGCTTACTTATTGTCTATGTGTTGCTTGTTTATTGCCTTCGCTGGGTCATCGTGTTCCACTTGCCTTTGTTGTATGCTTTTGTATGGTGTGGACGTATCTATGAGATGACTTGCTTTGTGCTTGCTCATACTTCGTTATTGCTTGTTGCATGTACAAGACATGTTCGTGGCTAATCAATGAGTTTATTTGCCAGCAGGCATGAGTTATAGGCTGACTTGTTATCTTAAGTGTCAACAAATATCACACGTTTCGTCTACTTGGAGAGCTCAAATAGTCGGGTCGTGATACTATGCACTGACAAAATTTTAGCCGCTTATACAAACACAAGCTTTCTATTTGACACGTGGCAGCTAACCCATACCAATTTTTTTTAAATGAATCAAGTCCTTAATAGGCACAATAAATTTATTTATTTGGTATCCATTCTTTTTTTTTTATCGGACATGCAATTATTTTGTATTGAACTCATTTTTATTTTATCATATATTATAAAATTTATATTGTTTGGGTCAAAATCTTTCCCCAAATCTTTTTCATTGATATCATTTCATCATGCATTCAATGTACTGTACTTTGTTGTTGTTGATCATCCGAATCATACACATTTCGTTGGCCTAATCAACAATATAAATGTGTTATCCATTGGATTGAGTGAAAATAACAAAAGAGGAGTATCTGCAAAAGACACTCTAATGCTTAAGTCAATGCAATGTTCTCTTTATCAATTCTCAATCTACACAAACTTTAATCAAAACTAAAGTCCGAGGTCCCCTAAATTTGGTCTATCTTCTACTATTTATAAAAAATGACAAAGAATAAGGTTAATGAAGCTTATCGTGATTGTGATTGGTCCATGTGTTCAGCTTCATTAACTCTCTTCCCGCCTTTTTCCTTCCTTCACATTATGAGCTCAAGTGCTTACCGACCCTTTCACTCAACTTAAGCCTTAGGCTCTTCCTACAGTCTATCTACTTTGAGCTCTGGGCTTATTGATTCGTTTCTTCATTTTTAGTTCAGACGCTTCTCGATCTTTTCAATCGTTTTGAGCTTAGAGCTTATAAATCTGTTCAATCGTTTTGAGTTTAGAGCTCATCAATCTATTCAATCATTCTGAACTTAAAGCTCATCAATCTTATTCAATCATGTTGAGCTTAGAGCTCATCTCATAAATCTTATTTAATCATGTTGATCTCAGAACTTATCAATCTATTCAATCATGCTCGGCACAAAGCTCAATCGTCACATTTTGTTTCCTTAACAAGGTACTTCTCTCAGTTTAATATTTGCTCTTCTCAATTCAATGCCACATCATCATGGGCAAATTACCCCATACATATATAATATGTATACTACACCTAGAAATATACGTTGGAAAGAGCATCTAAAGTCTAAAAAATCTCAAGGTTATTAAAAGAAAAAAATTAGTTTTTTTAAAAAAAAAAAAGAACCAAGTCCTTAATTGGCCTAGTATATTTATTTATTTGACATGCATTTTTTTTCCCAGACATGCACTCATATTCTTTGTTGAACGCATATGTAAAATAATTATCAATTAATGAAATATTATATGTTGTAAATAATTTATTTTTTCAAATGAAATTATGAAATACTTCGACAATGTAAATACTTCCTTCCCAAAAATTAGAAAGGTGGTGCACTGGTGTGCCCTTTTTGGAGGGTGCACCTAAAATTTTCCCTATAATATATAATAAAATAATAATGAGTTCAACAAAAAATAAATACTTGTCTCAAGGAAAAAAAAAATGGATGTCAAATAAGTAAATTTACTCTGCCTATTAAGGACTTGATTCATTTAAAAAAAAAAACTGGTACGGGTTAGCTACCACGTGTCAAATAGAAAGTTTGTGTATATAGGCGGCTGAAATTTTGTCTGTGCATAGTGTAACATGCTGGCCTTGATGGCATGTTACAAGCTAGGATGGCGCTCGGTCAGATGCGCACGCGAGGGTGCAGGCTGGTGAGCATGCTGATGCCTAGTTTGTACGGCAGTGGCATTTTCGTAAATATCTTCAATATTGCCCGGAAATGGACGGGACTTGGTAGGTTCCATATTGAAGGGTCAATGAACGCAATGGTATGATCGGATTTGGGAGATTCGGAGAATTGGCGAGCTGGAAGCCAAATATGTCTCCTAAGCAAAAATCATATATGTTCCTGGTAGAAGGCTAAAAGCTCAGAAGGCTCTTTGTAGGGGGAGCACCTGGTGTCAGCTCTCCACCACCCCCTGGCGCAGGTGCGTCAAGTGAGCTACTACTAGTTGGGAGGACTAGTAGGGCGGGCATATGAGGACCACGAGGGGACTCATATGTCTCCATGAGTAGGAGTACTCATGGACATTACCGGGCCGCCCCGGTAGTGCGTCGAAGTATGCTGCCAGAGGTTTAAGGGTACGGTTCCCTTGGCTTGCCGGGATGCCGCTTGCATGGAACGTGGCCCAAACCTTCGAGAGATGTCGTGGTGCGCCATGGCCACGAATCTCGACACGAGATGGCACGTGAAGTCATTCGTGGGACTTGTTAGCATGCAAGCATTGGAGGGTGCACTATGCTTGAGTAGGACAGAGGTCCAGTGTATGCTACTAGTTTGGAAGCCAGTCTCGAGGGCCTGCCAACATGCACGATGGCATGGTGCCTTGAGGATTGGACCATGGACGTATGGGAGTCCTTGGTCTGTGACGTGAGCTAATCGGATAGTATCGAATGGGACATGATGGGAGGTGTTGGCACGTCAGCTTGGTGTTGGCTCTTAGCCACACATGCTACCTTGACTTGCGAATGTCTGGGTGGGCATCGGTGTTGGGATTTGCCTTGCCATAGTGAGAACCTATGGACAGTGTGAGTGTCTTGGCTAGATAGCCTTGATGCATGGTTGCACTCATAGATGCTTGAGAGCATGACTCAGCGAGAGTTGTTCGAGAGACGGAAGTGTGCAGAGGCACACGGTCGCGCGAAAAATGTGCCAATTGTTATTCGAATGGTTGGAAGGCTGACCTTGGCTCAGAGGAGTCAAGATGCCGCACGGGCATTTCCGCTGTCAAAATGTCAGCCCGTGTCACATAGCACTTCTCAAAAATTTATATACTACAAAAACCTTTGGAAAAAAAATCAACAGAAATGGCAAAAAATGCCTATTTTTTCACCACTCAATAAAATTGCTCACTTTTTACTTTTCCTTACAAATACCTTTGTTTTATAATAAATTCCCAAAATTTTCTTTTAAATAGTTTAATTATTTCAATCTCTCACACTTAGATTTTATTTTTATTTTCAAATTTCTTAATTTCATATGCTCCCATAGTATCTTAATATCTTGTTCAAATAAATATAATTTATTTGTTCACACTTTTAAATATAAATTATTATTATTATTCTTCAATTTTTCTTCAAAAATTATAATGAAAAACTTGCTATATTAATTAATACTAATAGTTTTAAATATAATATTAAGAAAGTTTAAATTTCTTAAAATAAATTATTGCAAAATAAACTCATTACTTACAATTTCATTTAAATAATTAAAAAATAAACTCATTAATTACATTTTCGTTAAATAAAACTTTGTATTGTCTCTACAGAGTATAAATTCATAGATATTTTACTTTTACTTTACTAATTTGTAAACTCGTTGTTTGCAATTTCATTAAAATAAATAGTAAAAAGTAAACTCGTTGTTTACAATTTTGTTGTAAGTAAATTGTTGACGCGGTTTTTCGCCAACAATAGATTTAGAAATCTAATAAGAGTATTAATGCTTATTTGCAAATCGTAATGAACTTATATGAACTCTTTCTTACACACACGATTTTACGTGGTTCAGTGGTTAAAATCCACCTAGTCCACGAGACAATATTATTGCTCTCTCACAATTTCTGCGGAATTTCAGTATTACAAAAAAGACAGTCATTTTTCCTGTCCATTATCCCTGATATTTATAGTGGAATTTCCTGGACAGGTTTGGGTAACCGTGTGCATAAATATAGCAAACATTTAATACAGATAATTCCCATTTACATAGGGATATGATTGCCTAACAGAATATACTCTTGTTATCTCGGACAATAAATTTGCAATACAGCCTGGGCATTAATGAGCATATAGAGTGCCTCCGAGTCTCTTGAGATCCTTCAGTATGCATCATGACCAGGTTTCCATGAGCTGAACATATTCAGAGCGCCCTAAAGGGGATCCAGCCGCTACATGTTTCGAACTAGACCATCATCCTAAGAGGCGACCTGCCAATTAGCTGAATGTCGTGCTGTCAAGTCCTAACTCGAGCTGCTCACATCATCATTAGCTATATATTCTACTCGTCTGCTTTTTTCATATATTTTTCTGCCAACTGTACCCCTAGCTGAGTGATTAAACTCGTGCTAATTTTTTGGGTACAACATTTTCCCCCCAAGCTCTTGCTCGTAGGGGTGCACATGGGTCGGATTTTCAGGTTTTGGGTTCATCGGGTTTGGGTTTCGGGTGGAGAAAAATGGTACCAAAACTGATTTGAAATTTTTCGGGTTTTTTCGGGTCGGGTTTCGAGTTGGGCTGGCCCTATTGGGTTTTGTGCCGAAAAGCCCAATTTTGCAAAAATACCATTTTTTTTACACTTTTTTTAATTTTTAAAGTTTGTTTTTACAAATTGGATTTTGATTGATTTTTTTTTTACAAATTGGGTCGGTGTTAAAATTTTTGAAAAAATATAATGTCAATTAAAAGTCCAAAAACACTTAAAATACAAACAAAGTCCAAATTACAACTTACAAACATAAAATATGTCAAAGTCCCAAAATACAACCATAAACAAAGATAAAGTCCATAAACTAAAGTACATAACTAGTTAACTACAAAACCATAAGAAAGTCCATAAGTCTACAACCATAAACATAAAGTCCATGAAAATTCAAAATACAAAGAAAGTTCATGCCCTTCATTTCCTTCATTCCTTTCAAAATTCAAATAAAAAAAATTATTAAAGAAAAGAAATCAAGTTTAGTGTTATTGAGACATAAAATTGGACTAATAATCTTCATTACATCCCTAAAAAAATATTCATTCTATCTAATTTGGCGTTGTCACAAACTTAATACGATTAATAACCATACTAAACATGGATTGCCATACCTTCAGAATTTTATTTCTCTCTAAACGTTCAAGAAACATACCATTATTCTATCACAATAATTCGTGTAGCATATTCAAGTGCAAATGAAGTTACCTAGTTTGGAAGAATCTAAAGTGTCTAAATCACATTATCTGCAATGCTGATACTAGTAGTTAAAGCCTAAAAGCTACCTTCTGGTTTAAGTCCCACTATAACTCAGAACAGAACAAAAAGTTGATACTTAAGCGTTTACAAAAGGAAAATTATCACAATCTTTACAGAGATCAATGAAAACAGGTCTAATCTTGAAAACGTAAAAAAGCATCTTATAGTCAGTAAAAGCCCATTTTGGGTAATAACAGTATCACCTCAATAACATTTTTTTTTTTTAGTTCAAGTTCATTTTTTTGGGGTTGAGCATTAATGGTCCTCCATCATAATACTAAATAGGCCCCCACTATGAACAAATAAAATCCAAAATCCCTCATCTTATTTTTTTTCATATCATTACACCCAGTCCAAGTTTGAGGATAAAGATTAAGAAGACTGAAAATGGGTACCTCATGAAACATAAGCCAAAAACAATCCTATTGAATAAAACCCAGAAAGCTCACTCATTATGTCAGAATTTCCCAAAAAAGCAGTATCTTTTTCTAACTTAAACAAGCTTAATCCTCAGTAAATGTCTTAGCCAGCCCAATCCAAAAATATAAACAAGCAGAATTTCCCAATGGCTCTTTCCCTCCAACTCTTATCACATACATATATAAATCTTCTTTATATATATATATATATTCAGTTGAATCATAATAATTTTGATATAATCTGAGGTTCAAAAAACTGTTAAAAATAAAATACCCAAAACTAAACAAACAAAGTGCTCAGTTCAGGTTCACTCACACAATCACTGGGTTTGGGAGGAGACGAGGCTGGCTGGTGGTGGCATCGTGGCGACGAAGGGAGGAGGTCCCTGTTGGTGGCTGGCATGCTCCCTGCGCGGCTAGCGTGCTCCCTGAGTACGGCTACGGGAGGGAGGATTCGAGGAGGTGGTGGGTCTTTCTTGACTGTGCGTGAGAGAGAAGGGCTGGTGTGACTCACCGTGTGAGTGAGGGAGGCGAGAAGGTGGTGGTGGACGGACTTGCTTGCTGTGCAGTTGCTGAGTGAGGGAGAGAGGTGTTTGTTGTGTCATCCGTGCGTGAGTGACAGTGAAAGAGAAGAAGAAAGAAAGATTTTTAGGGTTATCTGATGCTCCAATTTTTTTTTTAAATAATTTCGGTCGGGTTCGGGTCTAACTCGAACCCGAAATAAACAAATTTAAAACCCGAACCCGACCCAACATATGTTGGGTTTGGATTGGATTAAGCCCGAAATGAACGGGTTTTTAAAAAATTCGGGTTCTCAGAGTTCGGGTCGGGCGGGTTTTCGGGTTTTGCAGGTCAAATGTTCACCCCTACTTGCTCGTGCTTGATGTCATCACTTTCTTACACGCACAGTAGGGGCTTTTAGGCTTCTGTTATGTAAAATCGTGTCTGCCTACTTCTCGAGTGTTGAACATGTGGTCATCTGTAATTGGCGTATATTCGAGTTTCGAGGGCTGTGACAACTGTACTGTTAACTTTTTGCCGCCCCACGGGTCATTTAACCTTTGGATCTCGAGCTAACCTAATCGGATGGTCTGAATTAATTCCCAAAGTTTACATATAAATAGGGAGATCAGACCTAAACCTTACCACCTTTGCATTAAAAAAACTTTCATTTTGGAAACAAAAATCCCTTTTTTCTCTCAAACCTTTTCCATAAACCTTCATTGCCCTTCAGTTTCTCAGAAGCTCTCAAGCTCCTGCCTGTGGATGCATCAATCAGTCTCATCGAACAAACGTATAAACTGTAAGTATTTCCTCATTTGAATTGAATCTTTCACTTCTTTATTTTTCAATGAGTTTTTTGCTTCGAAAAACATTTTTTGTTCAGTATCGTTTCGTGTTCTAGCCATGTCTGAGTTTAAATAGGGTTCGGTTTAGGCTAAAAGAACGATACTCGACTTGTTTAGAAATAAGGTATTCAAAAACTCGGCAAATTTTTTGGGTTTTGTAAGAAAAATATCATTGATGAATAGATTAGGATACTTGTTTGGATATAGAAGTTGAGAGGTTTTTAGGTTTGGCCATGGGTAGCTTAAAGGTCACAATTCCTTAAGCGGTTTTGCATTAAACCCCTTTCAAAAGAAAAGTAGTGGGTCTGAAGAGTTTGACACATGAATCCCTAAGTATCAGGGAATTTCCTGAATTCATAGCGCGTAGCCTACGACTACGCGTGGAACTACGCGTTGATGTTAGGACATATCTTAGCTCGTGTAAATTTTGATTTGTCAAAAGTAAACTACTCAAACCCTCGGGTCACCGTACCTTTTTCGTCGTAGCTAGTAATTGTCTTAGGTCGACACTAATAGGCCACTTTGTCGTCAGGCGAGCTAAATCATGGCCCCACCAAAGAAAAACGTCGCGAGCTCCTTTACTCAGAACAAGAATAAAGACAAGCAGATCACGTCCGAAACTCCAATTCCTAGCTTCGACCCAGTGGTGGAGAGGGAACTTGTTGTCGACCCCAACACTTTTTTTGAGGCCGAGCACATCGTGTCCCGAATAACGTCGCATGGGAAAGTGAACAAAATACTGCTGAGCCATGGGATCGATATGGGAATTGATGGCCTCCTCGCCCAACCTCCGTTGGAAGGAGAGCAGAGCTGTGCCCCCCTTCAAGATGACTTTGGGGCATGGAGTGATGAGCACCTGAAGGCAGGTGCTTTCCTCCCATTAGATCAGTACTTCGTAGATTTTTTGAACTACGTAGAACTGGCTCCGTTCCAGCTCCCCTCAAACTCGTATCGACTTTTGGCGGGGTTGAAATATTTGTTTCTGAGGCACGAGTGGAAGGTCCCCACCCCGACAAATGTTAAGTACTTCTTCTGCCTCAAGGCCAGTCCTGATCAGAAAGGGCGAGGTGATAGCTTTTACTACCTCACTCACTTCCCCAACTCGGCATCCGTCATTGACCTCCCTAGCCACCCAAATGACTATGAAAACTAGTTCTTTATGTCAAATGGGTTCAAGAATTGCGATCACCGATACTTCAACTGCCCTCGTAAGTCTCCTAACTTTATGAATTATGTATGTGAATTCTCTTATCATTTTAATTTTTTTTATTTAATCCTTCTAACTGAGTTTGGTCCTTGTACAACTATATTCAAGAGGACAGAGCGGTCTGAGACCCTTGGGGGTCAATACAAGACACTCTCTCGTCTTCCTTCAAAGGAGAAGGATTTCCATCAGGTAGTGAATGATGCAACCATGGTAGCCTGCAACCTGATCAGCAAAGGCCAGACGCTGGCTATCAGGACCCGAAGTCCACCTCCCATTCTTCCCGAGCTCCCCCCTCCTCAAGAAGTCTTGCCCAGCATTGAAGACATCGAGGAGGAAGAAAACATGGCACCGCTGGTGCGCAAAAGGGGAGTTCCTAAAGATAATCAGGGTCCTGATCCAAAGCAAGCTATGTCCGAGGCAGCAGCTGGCACCTTCGGCCAAGGTAACCCATATAGAAAACTAGATCGGGCGGCTGCTTGTTTTAGGCTAATTTGTTTCAACCCCCATCAGCTCGTTAGTCGACATCCTACTGACCCGGACCTGAACACAACACTCCTCTAGTGTGTGCATCATTTGGTGATACGATATGATCATAGCTACCCCAGATGCACCAATGTGGTTGACAACACCCTCCACTTTAGGTCCTCCATTTTTTAGGAATATGGGACAAATCGTAGGACATGGCCTTCCTTACGTCAGGGTGTATTCTCCCCCAACTTTAGGCAGTATGTAGATGAGTCCAGCTCAGAAGAAGAGCCTGAACCCCTTAGGACCTAGGGTGTAATAATTCTAGACTCTCCCCCACCTCCGGTAGTCCAAGAGTTAGAGGTTATACCTAGTCCAATCCATAACCCCAAGCTAATCGTAGTAGATTCCTCCCCTAGCTCGGAGGGTAGGGTTCTTTCTTTTATTCTTGTCTTTGTATTACTTTGACTAATTATCCCTTGTATCTGAATCTTCCTCTCGTTCTTTTTTAGGTGAAGAAATGGACTAGCTAGATGCCTTGGGTTTAAGGGGTGCCTTTAAGGCTGGCGGGGCCGGAGCTGGGCCCGTGGTGAAGAGGCCTAGTTTGCCAAAGAAACACGTCTCAAAGACTGGAATTTCCATCGAGTCTCCAATCAAAGACAAAGGTGCCAGCTCCACCCGAGAACAACAACAAAAAACTCAGCCCCCAACTCTGGTGACAACAGTCACAGTTCTCGAGGCTTCTCCTCCTCTCCCTTGACATGTACCTCCTTCGGTTCCTCAAGTGATCCAAGGTGAAGCTCCCTCCGTTCAGATCCCAGTAAAGCCACTCGAGCTGGCAAGGATCCCCGAAGTTTTTCGGGGGACTGTATACGAGATGGTGAGCCATATGGTGGGCCATGAATGTAAAGCTAATGTTAAGGATCTGAGGGCCATGGAGGAGCGTACTCCCAAAGATGTTCTCGAGTCCGCTATGGGCATGAACCTCACTATGAGCCCCTTTCATTCTTCTAGCATTTCTTTTTCTTTGTTTCTCTCTTTTTTTTTACTAACCTTGACTTTCTTTTTCCTTTTGCTGCCTGTCCTAGATCAACTTCGCGGAATTTCTCAGGTTTGAGCTAGGAGTGATGAGCTCCAAGCCACCCTGATTGCCACCCAAGAGAGCAAGCGGTCTGCCAAAGCTACCCTGGTTTCCTCCTAGGAGAGTGGGCGGTCTGCAAAGGCTGCCCTGACTGCTTTCCAGAAAGGAGAGCGAATTGCTAAAAATCAAGTCGTGGAAGTGAGCCGTCGACTGGACCAGCTGTCGGGCGAGAATGAGGGTCTCAAAAAGGAGCTTGCATAGTCGTCGAACTGAATGGAGGAGATGCTTTATCGGTGCTGGGCTTTCAACCAGGACGGGAACTTCACTTTCATGCAGCCAGGGTTTTAGGATCCTTATCTTGCCAAATTCAAGATTCAATTCTCATAGGAACCCTCTGAGACCATCGAGGCTTCTGATGCTGCTGAAGGGGATGGCGAGGAAGTGACATCCTCCAAGAAATTCGACAAAGCTCAATGATTCCCTTTCGTTATGTTATATTTTGTAACTAAGTCCCTAGGGACTAAAACAATCGCCTTCAAGCTCGGATCGAGGTTTTTTCCTCCTCGAGATAACTATATGTTTTTAATACATATTTAATTTATGATCTGTTTGTGTTTCCTTTAGTCTATTATTTTCTCATGTTTGTGAATTCTTGGATTCTTGTACACTTGAAATCTTAGGGGTTGTCTTTAGATCGGGACAAATTTTTGATGGTTTGACTATCAAAGTTTAGTCGATATCTTAGTTGTATCCAAGATTTTGCTCGCCTAATTATGTTATATCTGTTAGAAATTAGGCCTCGGACCTGGTCATATCTAGGGGTTTTAGTCTGCTTAATAGCATTGCACCTGCTAGGAATCAGGCCTCGGACCTAGTTATTTCCAAGGGTTTTGGTCTGCTTAATAGCATTGTACCTGTTAGGAATCAAGCCTTGGAACTGGTTATTTCCATGGGTTTTGTTTTAGAAATTTCTCAATCTTAGTTCGTGTTCGGAATTTGAAAATTCGAGCTTTAAAAAACCGTCGAATAATCAATTTTTCCAAACTCTAAGTTTCAGATTCCATTCGAATATGCTGAACCCTTTTAAAAGCTCTCTTCGGTTATGTGCCCCCCAAGCAACCAAAAATTATGAATGTTCTAGGTTGCTTTTACAAAGTGAGCCCGCGATAATAAAAACAACAAAATTGATTACGTAGTTATCCCATTGTTATTAAAATGAAATGAATTTTATAGATAAGCCTTAAATAAACAATAATTCCAAAAACATTAAAGACACCAAAATTATTGATAGTACTTTTTGAGGTGTAGGGCATTCCAGGTCCGTGGAACTATTTCTCCATTTAACCGGGCTAGCTTGAAGGTCCCTCTGCGTAAGATCTCCACAATCTGGTATGGTCCTTCCTAGTTTGACCCTAACACATCGTCCTTAGGATCTTTACTTGCCAAAAACACCATCCGGAGAACCAAATCACCTAATCCGAGTTTGCGACCTTCGAGTTGAAGTAACGAGTGATTTTCTGCTGATAATGGGCGAGCTGTAATTGTGACACTTCTCGTTTTTCCTCGATTAAATAAAGGGATGAACTGAGTAGCTCATGGTTCTGATCTTGATCAAAGGTCTTCTGTCTGTGGGTCATCACCAGTGCATCAATCAGGAGCATAGCTTCACTTCCAAATGTCAGAGAAAAAAGGGTATGGCCTGTGGAGGCTCGATGTGAGGTTCTATAGGCCTAGAGTACTTACGGGAGCTTTTCAAGCCATAGTCCCTTGGCTTTATCTAATCGCTTCTTTAAGCTCGCCTTTAGGGTCGTATTTACGGCCTCGACTTGCCCATTAGCCTGCGGGTATGCTACTGACGAAAAACTCTTGGTTATGCCATATTTTTCACAAAAATTTGTGAAGAGATCACTGTCGAGCTGAGTTCCGTTGTCAGACACGATCTTTTTTGGGAGCCCAAATCGACAAATGATATTTTTTACGACAAAATCTAGGACTCTCTTCGAGATGATGGTTGCCAGAGGTTCAGCCTCGACCCACTTCGTGAAGTAATCGATGGTGACAACAACATAACGAACTCCTCATTTTCCTATTGGAAAAGAACCAATCAAGTCAATTCTCCATACTGCAAACGACCAAGGGGATGGGATCATGGTTAACTCGATGGGAGCTGCTCAAGAAACTATGGAAAAGCATTGGCATTTGTCACATTTTTGCACATACGAGATCGAGTCCTTTGCCAGCGTAGGCAAAAAATAGCCATGTCTCAGTACTTTCAGAGCTAGTTTTTCCCCCCATCATGGTCTCCGCAAAAGCCTTCGTGTATTTCTTGCAAGATAGTCTGCGCTTCCTCGAGCAGAACACACCGTAGGAGAGGTAGAGAATGCCCTTGTCGATATAGAATCCCTTCAACCATAACATATTGTAGAGCTTGATATAGAAACTTTCTTACACCCTTTCAATCGTCAGCTAGCTTTCCGGTTGTGAGATACTCCACTATGGGGGTCATCCAGGTTTTTTTTATGTCAATCATTCCGACCTCAACCATTTCTGCTATTATGCTTGGGCTTTCCAAGAATTCTACCAGAACTACATTCAGTGTATCCGCCTCTTTGGTGATAATGAGTCGAATCAAAGCATCAACATTAGAATTATGCTCGCGAGGTACTTGTTCAACAGAGCTAAACTCGAATTCAGAAAACCTGCCTTTAACCTTGGGTAAGTAGGCCGCCATCTTGATATCTCGAGCTTGGTATTCTCCCAATATCTGATTGACTATGAGTTGGGAATCACTATAACATTGGATCGCCTTTGCTTTTAGCTTTTTTACACCCTTAGCCCTGCCAATAAGGCCTCATATTCGGCTTCGTTGTTGGATGCTTCAAATCCGAACCTGAGAGAGATATGGAATCGATTTCCTTCAGGTGAGATTAAAATTATCCCAGCTCTTGATCCGTTTTCATTAGAGGATCCATCAACGAAGATTTTCCACAATTCCTGCACTGGTTCTCTTATCGGCTCGTCCTAAAAACTTGTGCACTCAGCCAAAAAGTCAACGATGGCTTGACTCTTGATTGTTGTGCGTGGCATTTATAATATTTCGAACTGGCTGAGTTCGATGGCCCATTTTAGTAGACGTCCCGACGTTTTAAGTTTTTGCAAAACCTGCCTTAAAGGTTGGTCAGTTAAGACGTGGATAGTGTGGGACTGAAAATATAGTCTAAGCTTCCTTGAAGCTAAAATAAGATAGAACGCAAGCTTTTCTATTAATGGATACCGGGAATCAACTCTGAGAAGTCTTTTACTTACATAATATACTGGTTTCTACGCCCGATTTTCCTCTCAAACTAACACAACACTGACTGCATTTTTCGTCATGGCCAGATACAGAAACAAACATTCCCCAGACACCAATTTTGATAGTATGGGGAGTTCAGCCAGGTGAGATTTCAAGTCGTGAAATGTCTGTTCGCATTCTTCGGTCCACTCGAACTTCTTGTTTCCTCTAAGCAAGTTGTAGAATTGGAGACACTTATCAGTGGATTTTGAAACGAAGCAATTTAGGGCCGCAACCTTTCCAGTTAAACTTTGTGCTTCCTTGCACGACCTAAGCGAAGACATTTCCAACAAAGATTTTATTTTCTCTGGATTTGCCTCTATCCCCCTTGTGTTGACTATAAACCCCAGAAAATTTCTCGATGAAACTCCAAAGGTGCACTTCCGGGGATTTAACTTCATGTCATACCTCCTTAGTACGCCAAAACATTCTTTCAGGTCAGATACATGGTTACCGACAATCTTTGAATTAACGAGCATATCATCGACATACACCTCCATGTTTCTCCTAATCTGGTTAGCAAACATTTTGTTGACCAATCGTTGGTACGTAGCACCAACATTCTTCAGCCCCAATGGCATAACTTTGTAGCAGTATACGTTATGCCCAGTCATAAAGCTGGTATGCTCTAGGTCTGTAGGGTTCATCGAGATCTGGTTATATCCAGAATACGCGTCCATGAAAGACATGAGCTCGTGACTGGCAGTAGCATCTACCAACGGATCAATTCTAGGTAATGGAAAACAGTCCTTAGGACATGCCTTGTTGAGATAAGAGAAATCAATGCAAGTTCTCCCCTTCCTTTTTGGCTTTGGGACCAGGACGGGGTTAGCAACCTAGATCGAGTATTTTGCTTCCCTGATAAATCCGCATTTAAGTGGGCGAGCTACTTCTTCTTCCAACGCTTTCGACTGTAATTTCCCCAAAAGCCTTTGTTTTTTGGACTTTGTAGGCACATTCTTGTCCAAGTTCAAAGTATGCATTATTATACTCAGACTGATTCTCACCATATCTTCATGCGACTAGGCGAAGACGTCCAGGTTCTTCCTCAAGAATTCGACTGACTCTGTAATGTCCCAAATTCCCTAATGTGGCTTAGTGCCTGGATTAGGGAGGGCAATAATTGATTTTATATGTGATTATATGCATGATTATGTGAGTTATATTATTATATGATGATAATTGCATGTATGTGGGCCCACTTCTTATTAGAAGGGAATTTTCGTAATTTTGGCTGTTGATGGCATATTTGTATATTTATATGCATGTATGTGATATATGGGTGAGACCAGATTAATATGTGGTTATGTTTGAGCTATTCAGCATGAGATGATCCTAGGAAGAAAGTTAGCGGTTTTGTCAGAACGGGGTCAATTACCGGGATATTGGGTAATGAGAATGGTTATTTGATGATATATTGGGAGTTAGAAAGATCGGGAGGAAATTCTGGGAATTTTGACTATTTTACTCTCGGGGGCATTTTTTGGGACCCCAAGCATTTGGATTTACTTGAAGTTACTTAAGCTCGAAGTAACCTGTCAGAAAGAAAATACATTTAAAACACTTTCTCTCTTGCTCCCGTTATCATTTGTACTGTTCGACGCATTTTCAAAGGAAACTTAAGTTTTAGGACTCGGATTCAAGCAATGATCAAGTTATAGCGATTCTAGGGAAGATTATAAGCTTATTAGCCAGAGGATTTAGTTGGAAAACAACTCAATTAGAGGCAATCCAAGTTTTAAGTTTTGAATTTTCGAGTTTCTAAGCTTTGATTGGATTTATGTGTTGATGAGTTTTTGAGTTGTTTGAGCCTTAGGTTCTGTTGGTTTTGAACCATTGGGATGTTTGGGAGCTTTGTTTTTGGGATTTGGTTTTGTTTGGGTATGTTTTTGGAAGATTTTTAAAGGGGAAAAACGAAGGTTTTAGCTGGGTTCCATGTGGGGCCGCGGCCAAAGCTTAGTGAAGAAGAGAGGAGAGGCTGATAGGCATTAAGGCCGCGGCACCTGGGAGGCGGGTCGCAGCGCGAGCTGTAGAAAGATTGGGGCAGGGGCCTCTGTTTGGAGGCGGGCTGCGGCGCTTAAGGACAATTTTGGCCAAAGATGTGTTTTAATCGTGAGAACTCAAACCTAAGGGCTCGATCGATTCTACTACCCGATTTAGTAGGATTCGATGTCAAGGCTAGAACTTGGTCCGAGAATCATTTATTACTCATTTTATTGATGGGATTTTATATTTGGTTATGATTAGGTGACTGCTAAGGGGCCTAAGGACTAGATCGTTCTCAAGGGTCATTCTTTATTTATTTTACGCTCAAGTTTGAGGTTCGAAAACTACACCCAGTATGTGATGCATGTAACACATGTGGTTATGACAAGGCATGAATGTTGAATGTGGAATTGATCAGAGCTTGAGTCTCTGTAATTTTGCATGATTATGATTATGCTTGCGATTATTGATTAAGCATGTTGAATGCCTTATATCTGGATATGTGATATATGATATATGCCTGTGTGCATTACCTCATCGAGAAAGCACTGACTTATTAGTTAAGAAACGACAATGGTGTTTAATACTGGTCGTGAAGCTCTGACTCATTAGTCATGATCGATAATAGTACTGAGCGCTGATCATATAGAGTTGACTTATGAGTCAAGAGTGGCGTTAGCGTTCTGATCGCATGCCAAAATGATTAGATCTAATCAACATGAGCATTAAATGCTTGACCGACCTATTGGTAGAAGAAAAATAAAGCGCTGGGCTAGCCTAAGGCTAGTTACTCAGAGCTAGGGCTAAAAGGCTCAGGTGACTGGAACATCACATGGCTTAGGGCGTATTAGTCATCTATTCAGGGCGCAGGACCCCAGAGAGACTTATTAGTCATCTATTCAGGGCGCAGGACCCCATAAAGACTTATTAGTCATCTATTAAGGGGGTAGGACCCCATAAAGACTCATTAGTCATCTATTTAGGGCGCAGGACCCCAGAATGACTTACTAGTCATCTATTTAGGGCGCTAGTCCCCAGAATGACTTAATAGTCAATAATCCACGGAACAGGACCCCATAACGATTACATAATCATTTATTTATATTGTGTACATGCAGTAATAAGTTTTCTTGCTGAGCCTTGGCTCACGGGTGCTATGTGGTGCAAGTAAAGGGAAAGAAAAGCTTACCCAGCCTTGAGTGGAGAGCTTAGGTGGCGACGTGTACATATGCGGCCGCTTGACCACCACGACCAATGTGTTTCTTAGGGGAACTAGGGTTTAACCCTATTTTTTCCGCTTAGGTTGGCGGATTGTAACTTTTGAACTGTAATGACCATTTTGGATTGTAAATAACTTTGTAAACACTTTTATGGGATCCCATGTACAATTTAATGTTTTTAGTAAAATATATCCATTCATTTTGATCGAGATTTTCACCCCTGGCCTATTAATAACACTTAGATGCACGTTTATGACCTAATGACTCGTTTAATGAGTTAAACATTATTTAAAGTACACAATGTGATGGTCTTGGCTAACCAGGGTGTTATAGGCTCCTTCTTCCTTTCAACTCCAAGACTTTTCCCAACTTTTACAACTCTTGAAGGTGTTTCTGGGTCGATACTGATTTCCTCGAGCTCCTCCACAGCTTTGAGCTCAGATCTATCTTTCCTATTCACAGAACAATGCCATCCTCTTGGGCGACCTCGTTATCCCTTTCACGAGGTTCTTCCGTCCCATGGGTAACTTCCATTTCCCTAGACTCCTCACCTTCTTCGTCTATGACAATTACCTGCTGCCCGGGTTGTGATTTTCCCTTCATGGATACGTTGTATCATTCTTGGGCGGCGAGATGATCTCCACGTACTGTGCATATCATTGAGGCTGACGGGAACTTCATTTCCAGGTGTTAGATCGAGGTGATGCCTTCAAAAACCATTACTGCGGGTCGTCCCAAAATTGCGTTATACACAGCCGGACAATCGATTACAACGAACTCAAGTATTTTAGTAACAGTCTGTGCATCATTCCCTAGCGTAACCACCAGTCTGATTATCCCTATGGACGCCGTTCCTTCACCTAAAAATCCGTACAACATCATTAAGGTCGCCTTTAGATCGGTCATGGATAATCCCATATTTTATAGGGTGGACCTGAAAAGCACATTTACTGAACTTTTATTATCTACCAATATCCTCCGTACCCTTTGATTAGCGAGCTGCACGGTTACCACCAGCAAGTCATTGTGTGGGAATTGAACATGACTAGCGTCCTCCTCCGTGAAAATTATTGGTTGTTTTTCCAACCACTGTTGTTTTGATAACCATTGCTCCGGGATAAATTCCATACCATTATGAGTTTTCAGCTCCTGTATATACCTCTTTTGGGTTCCATTGCTCGTGCCCGCCAAATGAGGTCCTCCAGAAATAGTAGTTATATCTCCTCCTACTATTGAGGGACGGTCGAATTGGTTCTGATTCATCTAATCCATCTGAGTCCTCGGCTGACCTGTCGGAGTTTCCGGAGCTGGACAAGAATTCTGCCCAGTAGATTGATTGGGAGCAACTCGGTTTCGGACGTACTGGGCTAATGGTCCAGCCCAAATGAAAGTTTCAATCTCATCCTTCAGTTGTCGGCAATCATCGGTATTATGACCGATGTAATTGTGGTATTGACAAAACTTTGAGGGAACTCTCTTCGCCCTCTGATGCCTTAATGGCTCTGGTTTCTTCCACGGAAGGCGATTAGAGTTTGCCAAGAAGATATGTTCCCGTGTATCCGTTAGGTCAGTGTAGGTGGCATTAACGGGCTTGAATTTTTCCCTGGTCTTGTTCTTCTTTGTGTCGTTCTGGTCACCCTCACCATTCCATTTCCTCTTATTGTTTCCCATTTGGTTATTCTGGGTAACAGGTTGAGCCATAGTTGCACTGCCTGTCACCGCTCCAACTGGCTGAATAGGGGCCTCGCTGGTTCCTGCGACAATAGATCATGAATCTTTCTAGGTTTATCCACTCCTGAGTTTGGCCAAGAACTCATCTACACTTTTAAACCCTTTTTGCTGGAGCTCCTGCCATAGATCGCCTCCCACCAGGGCCACCAGGAATCCTGTTCTCATTTCCATGAGCTTGGAGCTATCATCAGCATCTCTAGCTCATGTTGCAACGTTGGCGAATCTGCTCAGATATGCTTTCAAGGATTCACCAGGTTGTTATTTTATGTTGGCCAATGAGTCGGCCTCTACACGAGTTGCCTTTGAAGCTCAAAACACTCTCTTGAACTCGGAAGACAACTTCTTCCAAGAACTTATCGAATGTTTTTTTACTTTTTAAACCACTATCTGGCAGGTCTGATTACAGTCGTGGGGAAAAAAATACATCTTAGGTCAAACCCGATATTGTGGGCCATCATCAACGTATTGAACATCCCGAGGTGGTCGGATGGATATGTGTTACCATCAAATGTTGGCATGTTTAGCATCCTAAAGCCAATAGGATATACAACTGCTAAAATGTTCGGGGCAAAAGGTTCGAGCTCCTCATCGGAGTCACAATCATCAATCCCTTTTCCAAAGAAGAGTTTCTTCATTTGCTCCTCCATCAAGGCCAGTCGCTAGAGGGTTGGGTCTTTGGTCTCTAGGTTAGCTGGGAGCTGGTACCAACTCCCATCCTATTGAACGCGTTTGATGGGTTATTATCCCTCCAAGTTCGAGCTTGGTTAGGTGGGACATTCTCATTGTCGCGTACGATAGACGGACCAATCTCGTGTTGAGTATAACTCATATCACCATTGTGAGCTGGATACCTCCTTTGCGAATTCAGATGATCACGCAGGTCGGGATGTGGATCGAAACGAGGACTTTGTGCTGAACTAAGATGATTCCTCAGGTCACTCTCAAACTTGCCTCCATGCTAGCTCCCCATCTAGTAACTTCCATTTGTGAAACTTACATTCCGCGGCTGAGGTCGAGGACCTGGATTATCAGCATGTGCTTGTGGGACGTAAGTGTCTACTGACGAGGAAGATTTCTCTTACTATTTCCATGAGATGGAGCATTTCTTTGTGGGTGCGGTGGTGTAGGATGTCTAATCGATGATGGTTGATGTCTTATTAGTGAGGCTATCCTCATTCCATCAGGAATAACTAAATTAACCCGCCTCAGTTCTACCCCGATGTCCTGAGTTCTTTTTGCCTAGGGTTCTGATCGCGGTGCAAGAGGATTCGCTAGGGTGTTTTGTCTCCGTGAACTTGTCCCAGCTCGCTCTGGTTGGTTGTTATGGGCATTCTTGGGAATCTGTGCGGAAGGCACAGAGCTGCGGGTTGCAGTTTTGACCGACCTACTGACATGCAGATGATGGTTCCTGTGATGATTAGTTGGTTGAGCACTCTGATGATTTCGCGTTGAAGGTATAGAGCTCGGAGTGGCGGTCCTAATAGAATGACTGGGTTTGGACCAGTTATTCCAGTGGGACATATGGGACCCACTTTGCCTCTTTCCGACATTAGCATCGGTTGCTAGAGGGGGTAATCGAGCTAGGACCTCCTCGATCTGTCTATTTGCCTTAGCGAGATGGCTCCTTAATTGGGAATTCTCCATCTCGATGGCTGTTAGATATCCTGGATTAGGATTTGGTGGGCGTGATGCTGAACTCCCAGTGTCGTCTTAGCCCACCGGTTGCTTCCCAAGACGTTGCTGAACATCTGGGCCATTTTCAGTGGGAACAGTTGTATGATGCGCCTCTTGCCCACCAGGCTGTTACATTTCGTTGTCATGCATCGATCGAGTAACCACCATAAGTAACATCAAATGAAATTTGTAAAGGATTAAGCACTAATTTTCTCTCAACGAAAGCACTAAACTATTGACGCGGTTTTTCGCCAACCGTAGATTTAGAAATCTAATAAGAGTATTAGTGCTTATTTGCAAATTGTAATGAACTTATATGAACTCTTTCTTACACACAAGATTTTACGTGGCTCAGTTGTTAAAATTCACCTAGTCCACGAGACAATATTATTGCTTTCTCACAATTTCTGCAGAGTTTCAGTATTACAAAAAAGGCAGTCCCTTTTCCTGTCCATTATCCCTAATATTTATAGTGGAATTTCCTGGATAGGTTTGGGTAATCGTGTGCATAAATATGGCAAACATTTAATACAGATAATTCTCATTTACATAGGGATATGATTGCCTAACAGAATATACTCATGTTATCTCAGACAATAAATGTGCAATACAACTTGGGCAATAATTAGCGTATAGAGTGCCTCCGAGTCTCTCGGGATCCTTTGGCATGCATCATGACCAGGTTTCCACGAGCTGAACATATTCAGAGCGCCCTAAAGGGGATCCGGGCGCTACATGTCTTGAACGGGACCGTCATCCTAAAAGGCGACCTGCCAATTACCTGAATGTCGTGCTGTCAAGTCCTAACTCGAGTTGCTCACATCATAATTAGCTAGATGTTCTACTTGTCTGCTTTTTCCATATATTCATTTGCCAACTGTACCCCTACCTGAGTGATTAAACTTGTGCTAATTTTTAGGGTACAACATAAATAAAAAATTATTTTCTCCACAAGTATAGAATCTATGATAATGAATTCACTTGATTGCAATTTCAAATTTAAACATAAACATATTTTTGAATTTCTATTCCAATGAATATGATTAATTTTCAATAAAAAAAACTCAAATGATAAACAAAATCATATACTCAAACTACTTGCTTACAATTTCAAACTAACTTAAATATAAGTTGTAAGTAAATAAAAAATTATTTTATCCACAAGCATATAATCTATGATAATGAATTCACTTGATTGCAATTTCAAATTTAAACATAAAAATATTTTTGAAATTTTATTCCAATGAATATGATTAATTTTCAATAAAAAATCTCAAATGATAAACAAAAATATAAACGTAAACTACTCGTTTACAATTTCAAACTAACTTAAATATAAGTTGTAAACTACCTGTTTATTATTTCAAATTTAAATATAATGTAAATAACTTGTTTACACTTTTGCATTTTTAAGGAAATCGTAAACTGCTGATTTTTGTTTACATTTAAAATTACTTTTTTTTTTAAATGTAAAAAAATGTCTCTTATTTTTATTTTTTGTGTATATTTTACCTTAAAATAAATATAAATTTGAAATCTTAATTCAATCAAAATTAATACATTTTTTTATATGTTAATGCTATTTTAGTCAAATATTCTAAGAAAAATGGTATAGATCTCTTCTTCTTTTTTTGAAATAGATGGTAATTATGTGTGAAGAAAAGATATTTATGCGGTTATGCCAAAAATCAAAGTAGTAAGGTAGGATGCAGTTAGAGCACGCGATCCCAATAGATGCTCTACTTTATCATTCAAACTAAAATCTTAATTTTTTATTTTATTTTATATCAAACTTTTATATTGAATTATAAATCAAATTATCTATATTTTCACTACATCATTCAAATATTATTTTTTATTTATTGAAATAATAGAAAATGAGAGAGAAAAGAATTGAATATAATTAAAATGGAGAGAGATAATTTTTTTTTTTTTTTGAAGAGCTAAACCTTCTCTTCATGTAGAGAATGATTTATGGTGAGGTATAATAGATTGTATTTTAGCTCACCCATTAGAGCATGTTTTTTCCTTAATTTCTTCAAAATTTTGAAGAATGAATTATTTTAGCTCATTCATTGAGTGTGCTCAAAGCATTCACACTAGATGAGCTATAAGAGCATTCCGAATAGATATTCTTATTTAACTTTCAAAATACATCACCAAAATATTACTTTATCTATTTTACTTCAAGCTTTTATTTTATACCATACATCAACTTCTTTATTTTTTTCCTATATCCTTTAAATATTATATTTTTAATATATTTTATTCATTTTTAAATATTTTCTTTAACTCTTAATAATTAATATCATTATATTTTTTTTTAATATTTATAATAGTTGTTTATATTTTCTCAAACTATTAATATTTTAATATTATTATAATATAAATTGTTTATATATTACATAAAGTATATGTAATTGGTAATGAAATTAAATTAAAAAAAATCATAATATATTAAAAATTATTTTTTAATGTCCCTTATTTATATAGAAAAAGATATAATATATTTGTATATATGAAAAAAACATATAATATATATTTATATATATATCCATATAATATATGGAGAGAGATAAAGAAAGAAAAAGTGAATGAATAATAAAAATATTATATATATGTGGTGAAATAAAGAAAAAAAATATTATAATATTTTTGAAGGAACTCTAAAGTTTGGCTATATGTGGAGGTGTACAATATATGAGGTAATATATTGAGGTATTATAGCTCATCCAATGGAGATGCATTTTAAAGTTTTGAACTATATTTTAGCTAAGTAACTATTATAGTTATTCTATTGGGAGTGCTCTTATAACTAAAAATGTAAATTATAGCTTAAAACCTAAAAAAAAAACTACTTTTATCATATGCTTTAAAATACAATTTTTTTACTTCCATCTACTCTTCATCCTCCACATTTATAGAGTATTATTCATGCTCTAAATAATTTATTTATTTTCCTATCCCTCTCTCTCTCTCTCTCTCTTTTTATAATATGTACATATTCTACCATATATATATATATTCTTTCTCTACCATATATTTTCGCATAAAAGAAAATCTTTCAATATCATTTTACTATTATTTTTTATTTGACTTTACACCACACCTAACATACATTTTATATGTAATATTGTTGATTGGTTTTTCGTCAGCTACAAATAAAAAGATAAATGTTAAAGAAAATAAATATCAAACACAGAGTTTTACGTTGTTCAAGCTATTAATTAACCATAGTTCACGAGTCCATTGTATTGGGGAAGAAGATCATGCAAAGTTCAAGTTCTCTAGAGATTTAGACACCATTTTTGCATGCACTAAAGTTGGAATCCTTTTACAAGAGATGCCCAAGCCCTATTTATAGGCAATTGGGGAGTTAAGCTCATTAATGAGAGTTGATTACAATAACATTTCCTTAATGAGATCAAATTACACGTAAATTAAGGTTTCTTTCCCATATGTTAGGCTTCTAGGCCCCATTTGCTGGTCAATGGGCCCACAACGAGATTTACAAGCCCACGACCTTATTGGAAAATGTGAACTATGGTACTTTCAGGGGCAGCTGCACATATCCCTATGTTTAGGCGACATCGTAGGATATCCTCCTTGCTGCATGTATAGAACCGACAACACGATCTCTGCAGCCACTAAATGTGTCAGGCACGTGTCTGTGGTCCTGAATGCCTTTTTGATTCACACCTAGCGGGAGATTTTTCCTTCCGTGAAGGGAGGTCCTCAAGGCTTGCTAGGCTGATCACAACTGCTAGGCTGATCACAACCTGATGAGCTTTATTGGATCAATGTACCCACTTGTGCGGTTACTTTTTGTCTGAGGTCTTTGAGAGATGGTTCTGTTGATTAACCTCCAAGCATGTTATCCGGTCGTGATGAAACGACACTTCTACATATTGGATTCTAGGTCCCGGGGTTGACTAAACAACACCACACACTGAAATCACGTTATCGTTTGAGGAAAGCACACACAACAAATATATTTAAATTATTTATATTTTATAATATTGTTAATTAGAGAAAATATATGATTAATTTAAAAATAAGATATATTTATATGATATTATAAATTGGTAGATATTGTAAACATTAAAAGATGTAGAGATATTATAGATAGTTATAACAAATATTTGAAATGAATAAAATATTTCAATGATATAGAGAAAAAAATAGAGAAGCTAATGTATAGTGTAATGTAAAAGTTAGAGGTAAAATTAAAAAAAAAATAGTGTTTTGGTTAGGTATCTAAAAAATATTATCTTTTATTTTTATTTTTTATGTATTGTTATGTATCTTCTCTCTCTATATATATATCTATATTTATATAGGTTACTATTCATACTTCAACTTTTTAAAATAATATCTCTCTCTTTATTTCTAATTATTTTACATTTGAAATGAATAAAAAATATAATATTTAAATAATATAAAAAAAATAGAGAAGATAGAATTTTATGATGTGTTTTAAAGAATAGGTTAGAGAAAATTTTAAAATATATCACATTAGTTTTATATTTTATGTATAGAAAGTCATGGATTGGGAAAAAGAATGGAATAAAACTTTTAATATATACTTTTATTTGGTTACAATTTAAGGTATTGGAATCAAGCACCAAATCAAAATCAAAAGGGCTCTAAAAGCACTTGAGCTCTCATTCAAATTTCAATTTAATTTTTAATTATATTAAAAAAACATTACCTAAACTATATAAAAAGAAAACCTTTCAACTCCTTCTACATTAAAAAATAAAAAATAAATTTGGTCAAAATATATAAATAAATAAATAACCCCTCTCATTATCATATTATATATATTTTACAAATTATAAATAATGTTTTGGTTTAATTATTCATTTAAAATATCATAAATATTAATATAAATTTAAATATTATAATATATAATTATAATAATAATATATAATACATAATCTTAATTTAAAAAAAATAATTATTTATATTTAAAAAGTTATCATATTATATATATTTTAAAAAATTATAAATAATATTTTGGTTTAATTATTCAGTTAATATGTTTATACCATTATTTCATATATAATATTGTTTATTTATTTGAAATTTATATGACAATGATATAAATTTAAGAAAAATAATTAATAAATTCTATAAATTAAATTAAGCAAACTTATATTGTACGCTGCAGTGTCTAGTAATTTATAAATCACGACTCAATCTCTCAAACCAAATCAAATAATTTATCCACCACTTCATTCAAAGGAAATATCATTATATTATAATGTATAATAATTATTTTTATTATTTTTCTACTATAACTATATTCTTATCATTATATTATAATGTATAATAATTAATTTAGAAGGAGTTCACATACTTTGTCAGAAGAAAAATAGTTCGCATCCAAATAGTCTCTACATTATATTGTCCTTTTTAAAGTCTAATATAGCATTATTATTAAAATTTTATATAGCATTATTGGGCTCTAAAAGCACTTTAAGTCTTCATTCTAATTTTTTTTTTAATGATATTAAGAAAAATATTACATAAACTATATAAAAAGAAAACCTTTCAATTCATCCTAAAAGTAAAAAAAAAAAAATCATTTCAAGCAAACAAATAAATAAATAACCCCTCACATTATAAAACACGACTTAATCTCTCATTCCAAATCAAATAATTTTTCCATAACTTCATTCCAAAAGAAATATCATTATATTATAATGTATAATAATTATTTTTGACTATTAAATTTAACTCACATCCAAATAGTCTTTACATTCTTGTAAAAAAAAAAGTCCCAATATTATTGTTATTTTTAAACCCCTAAAATAGCATCATTGTTAAAATTTTATATAGTTGAAGGTAGTATCACCTATATTTATGATATTAAAAAAAATAGAGAAGAAAATGCCAGGTCAGTATGAGCTGGATGCTGATAAAAATTTATACACTAAAAAAAACTTTTGAAAAAAAAAACAATAAAAAAAAACAGAGTAGCAATATAGGATACTATCCTTTTTAACGTGCGTAATTAACAATTATGACAACGGTTGAAGGTAGTTGCCAACACAAACGCGGGAAAGCGCGTTAAGTTAAGAAGAGATTATTCAGAACGAAAGAACCATTCTCATTTCTGATTACTGGATGATGTGTATCCGATTCAGCACAACCACAATGAATATCCTAAAACACTATATTCTTATCTCTTCTTAATGTTCAACTCTCTTATATAAATGGCAATCGTATCTCCATGAACCTCTTCTTTCCATTCCAGCTGACATTTATTTGTACACACATTCATTATATTCATAGTCTCATATTCTTTCCATCCACAAAGGGTCATCGTTTTTTGAGAGGATAAGGCTGTTTTTTGGCCAGTTCATTATATAAATACGTACATAAACACACACATACAATTTTGGCTTTTGGGTCATCTGCATCAGAAAATTTTGATACATACACAAACAAAGAACAAACGGTATGTGTGTTGCTAATTTTTATCTCTTTATCCTTATCTTTCTCTTGCAATGAATTATTTTTATTGGTTTTTGGTCCTGACAACATACAGCTCTTTTGGGCAATTTTTTTTTTTTTTTAAAAGATTTAAATTTTCATTATGGAGCAGAGATTGTTGACAAATAGAGGGTTGTTTTCGAATATTACATTTGGTTGTTGTTGCCTTGTAACCTATGTTGATTTGGGAATGGTCCCAAGTTGATCAGGAAAAACAAAAAAGGTTAAAACAGAGAAAATTTTAACATATCATTATTGACATTTGACAAGTTGTCCAAAGGCAATGAAAGGGACTAGTATTGTAATTTGGTTAAAGGGTTGCGTCACTCTTCACCAATTTGCACGGTTGAGAATTGGTTCATTTAGATTAAAACTATGACGAGCCATAACAAAGCCCAGTATATAATTTGTAGTACTACTTTGGTTTATGAAAGTATCTGTTCATTGATTGAAACATCGTGTTTGATTTTTTTGTTTGGACCCGCGAAAACGAAATGGACCGTGTATTTTTTATTTGGTTAGATTTTTGTTCTGGCTGATGTAATGTGGTGATTTTTTTATTGCAAACCGAAATACATTGACATATGATCCCCTTTCAAATGCTTCCAAAGTTGAGTATAAGAACCAAATTTGATATTGTTTTTGTCATAACTTTGTAGATTTCAGCCATTAAAACTTGATGAAGATGGAAACCGTGGTAAAGGGATCTGACCCTTTTGAGGAGAGAACATGTTCAGCACCGCAACCGCCGCCGCTGCCGGGGCCAGCAACCACTTACTCTAAGAGGCCAGTGGTGGGTGGTTCCTCCTCATCATTTAGAGGATACCGCTGTGTCCCTGCAGCCACGACAGACTTGTGGGAGCGCTTGTTTGACGAAGGTTACAAGGCAGATGTGTGTGTTCATACTGAGAACGGCGGCACCATTTATGGACACGCCAACGTTCTTGTAAGTTACTATATTTGCTCTTTGCAGTAATAATTCTCGTTTAACTTTCTTGATCTGATATGTCAAAGAGAAAGAAAATGGAATAAAATAGTTAAAAGAAGTGATCTCATCAATGTTTCAATGTAAGCATACAAAAATAGAACGAAATATTGAAGAATTTGGGGTTATATTTGACAGGGTATGGCTTCTCCAGTGTTAAGACAAATGTTAAAACAAGCAAGAAAGCATGGTCATCAACGATCAATTTCAATTGTTGGTGTTCCTTCTGAAGCAGTTCGAGTCTTCATTCGATTCTTATACTCTTCCTGGTAATAGTTTCTTCCCTCACAGATTGAGCCTCTAATATATGCCTTCTGATGTAAGATATAACTTTAGAACTAGACTTGGAAGATTTATCATAGCTAGTAGATTTGGTCTACTAACACTACAGAAAATAACTCAGTTTTTGGTGATTTTTCTATGCTATTTTTCACATGAACCATCAGATCAAAGAACCAGAAATTTTGTAACACAGCAATTGAAATCTGTTGACTCTATATGCTAACAAGATTATGCCACTCCAAAACTGAATGTTGAGAAATTTTAATTGTGTAGTTATGCGAAAGAAGAAATGGATGAATTTGGCTTACACTTGCTGGTGCTTTCTCATGTGTACGCAATTCCCCAGCTGAAACGAGAGTGTGAAAGGCAGATAGAGCATGGTCTGATCACCACAGAGAATGTGGTTGACATATTTCAACTTGCATTGCTCTGCGACGCTCCTCGCCTTAGCTTCATCTGTCACCGTAGGATCTCGAACAACTTCAAATCCGTTTCAGCTACAGATGGGTGGACAGCAATGAAGCAAAGTCATCCGGTGCTAGAAAAAATACTCTTAGAATTCATCGCTGATGAAGATAATGTAACTCCTAGTTCTTTTTTCTTTGTTTTCTCTCTATAATTGGTAGTAAGATCAATGTTCATTTTTTTCTTCTTATCTTTGTGTTTTCTCAGAGGCGAAAGAAGAGAGTAAGAAACAGAAACGAGAGTCAAGTCTACTTGCAACTATGTGAGGCTATGGAGGCTCTTGTACATATATGCAAAGATGGTTGTAGAACAATTGGTCCACATGATAAGGACTTCAAGGTGAACCAAAATCCTTGCAATTTTGCAGCCTGCAAGGGTCTGGAATCGCTTGTTCGCCATTTTTCGAGTTGTAAATTGAGAGTTCCTGGTGGTTGTATCCATTGCAAGAGAATGTGGCAGCTTTTGGAATTACATTCTCGTCTTTGTGCTGATTCTGATGTTTGTAGAGTCCCTTTGTGCAGGTTAGTTTTATTAGTTTGTCTTCTCTTTTGTCTTGTAATTCAATTTCTTCCTTTCATCCTTGCTTACTTGTATTTAAAAATACATTGGAGATCATTGGCCAATCTTTTTTTATCTGAGGTTGACAACAATAATGATTTTTCAATTGCTGATTGTTTTCATAGTCTTAACTAACTCTTTCAAATATATCATTTTAACGTACTAACTCTTTCAAATATAACATTTCAGGACTTTTAAGGAGAGAAGTAGGAAACAAAGTAAGAAAGAAGAGATAAAGTGGACAATATTAGTGGAGAAACTTTTAAGAACAAAATGCTTCTCAGGAAGGCCATTTTTTTCAAGGGCAATTACTGTCAATTCTTAATGACAGCAAACTATCTAGTTTGTTCTTATGTAAAATGTTTCCATTTTATAGTGCTGTTGTATGTAGTTTGTAGTCCAATCATAATTAGATTAATAATAATAATAAAAGTACTTCACTAAACAGTGATGCTTTGTCTTTTATTTTTTTGGTGACTCAAGTATACATGATTATGATTTTAGATTAAATGAAATGTATGCATATGAACAATTCTATACATGTAGGCGGAATAAATATATAGATTGAATATATACAAAGAAATGATCGAAATTGTTACCTCCAGCCATTGATTTGGTGAAACTCGATCTAGCTTTAGATGTGTTAGAATGTAGTGGAAAGTGGTTTAGAAAGTAGGAAATTGTGTATAGTAAGAAGTATGAGGTTCTATCTCAAAACCAATTGGTGATGAGTGGAGTAACTCATACTTTTATAAATTGTTGAATATACCCACACACACTTTCCACTTTCCATGTGGTATATTTTCTCTAACATCCCCATCAAGATGGTGGCTATTTTTGCTCACCAATCTATCTTGGACAACTCGATCGCAAGTGGCTCGTTGGCTCTTTTTGGCTCACTATCCCCGAATCACAAAGGGCTCTTTTTGGCTCTCTTTTTAGACCGGTTTTGGATTTGAATCGGATACATACTCGTTAGAGTTTTCTTTGACTCTTGATACCATGTTAGAATGTAGTGGAAAGTGGTTTAGAAAGTAGGAAATAGTGCATGGTAAGAAGTATGAGGTTCCATCTCAAAACCAATTGGTGATGAGTGGAGTAACTCATACTCTTATAAATTGTTGAATATACCCACACACTTTCCATGTGAGATATTTTCTCTAACAAGATCTACAAAAGGAAAACAAACATATATTAGAACGATTACACATGCTTCCAAGCTCTCACTAACTCTTTTAGATGGAGTTATTGATGGTCAGAATGAACCGTGAGCTTGGGGACCGGTACTCTATATTTATAGAGTGAGACCTACCATCAGAGTCTCTGTCACAGATTGAGATATTCTCTCAATCAGTTGGGATATACAAAATCAGATAACAAATAATGTTGATCATTAATTAGAATATTTTGTCAATAAATAAAATATCGACGTTGATATATTAAATCAATTAGTTACACTAAATTGATTTTATATACCATTTAAATAAATATTCTATCACATGAACCTTGAAGCAGAGAATCACTTATCTCTTATCTTGGATGCTGCAAAGATAACTGGTAAAGAACTTGAGCATTTTAGATTTTTGGGCCAAACATTTTAGTACCCTTTACCAAAATATTTAAAGATTTTTCAAAGTTTTAAATAGTGATCAAGTACCTCAGTGCCTTGGGGGATGTAAGAGGAGACAGAATATACCACGCAGTAGGTCACACCAATTATAAGGTCATTTAGTATGACACCATCAATTTTTATAACCATTTTTCTTTCTTTCTAGAACATATTATAAAGATATATATATATATATATATATAAATACATATAAAAAAAAGGATGGTGACGTAGAAGTGGACGGAGATTTTTTGGTAGGTTTCATTAGGAGTTGTTGGTGGCATGAAGAGATTCAATGGACCAAAACCAACTGAATTTGGCGGTCTATTAATGAGAATATGCATCGACTTAGGACCATGAGCGACAAAATTAAACATTTGTAGACCAATGTTGTTTGCTACACTGACCCAGCTTACACCGTCTCCAATTGAGATGTTCATTACAGAATCTGAGACAAATTGTTCAAATATGTCATTGTCCTTCATTTAATGTCCTTTTACTTTTTATTCTCACCTCTTTGTAAGAGTAGAGAAGATTATTTTGGCAGCATTTAATGTCCTTGCGTGGACCCTACTCAAGTAAAAATAACTTATTTCACATCATGTTCATGCATCAATCTCACAAACATAGTATTAATTTATTTCCTAGTTTTCATCTCCTTGTCTAATCTAAAGTCTGAACCCATGTCCAGCGCCACTCTCGCCGAGGAGAGGACCAACCTTTGTGTGTCATTGCAAAATATGCTGTAACAATATGTAGCTTTGATTATCTTTTTTTACATATAAAAGAGGGAATGAAAAGAACCGTTTGTTGCATGTTGGCCACTACCATCCCAAGCTGTGTAATAACAATATCATAATGATTAACAAGTTTAGAGTACTTGTATCTAAATGTAGTCCAAAGTTGTAAGTAAAAATGACTAGGTTTATTATTTCGCTTTTTCTAAAGCTATAAGAGTGAATTATAGACGTTGTGTTCAAGTCTTTTGATGTTGTTGGACTACTTTTGTTGTTCCATTGAATGATTAAGTCATTTTTGTACTAAGTTTTGATGAAATCCCCTTTACTTTTCCTAAAGTTGTTTTGGCCGTTCCTTCCTATGTTTCCCATCAACCATACTCCTTTTGTTTTTGTTTGACTCCTTTTGTTCTTATATATACCACTCATTTTAATTCAGAGATATGCTGAAAGCAAGGAGATGACGTAAAGGTTAAAATAAAAAGCTCCTTATTTTTAAAAATAATGAATAATCAAACAAATGGAGAGCTTAGAATCATGGCTGAAATAAAAACGTTCTGATATGTATGGTAATCTGATCTAAATGACAAAAGAAAAAATCTATTGTAGCTATTGAATATGTGTAGGATTGGAAAAAATATATATAATTATATATATAAGTGAGGAAACAATGCTTCATTTTATCTATGCACTTCATTGTTGATTATAAATTCTTGCCCTCCAATGCCCTTTCCTTTAAGATGGCTGCTCTTCTCTGTTATTTCAGTTTTTTTCCTTCATACGAAACGTTTCTCCTTTCCCAGGAGCCTTATCTAGTAAATTGATGGGTACCCTCTTAGCAAGGAGTGGGAGTTTGTTGATGATGGGAGACCCTTCAAAATTGCTTTCTAATTCTTTAGTTGAATATGGATAGAGCAATAACAAGGGAAGTTACTCTAATCTTCCTCCTATGAGGTTTTCATGAGGCTTATATTCACATATTTAAGGTGACAAGCTTTCATCATCTGAACTGGTATCATGTCTCACATTATATCGGTTGAGTACCGGTAATGAAGCCGTTGCAGATATCCGAAATGATCTAGCTGAACCAATCACTGTTCTGTCCTGCATTCTTCCCACTTCCTTGCACACCTGATCCAATATGGCTAGAAAATCTCTAACAATCATGAAGATTCTGAAAGGATGGGCTCCCTCCTTGGCCACGTCGCCGTGAAAATATTCGGTGACTTCTTTTACAAGGAACAAAGCCTTTCTTTCATCAGCCTTTATCCTAGAAATTTCTTCTTCAGCCTCTTTTAGAAACAACTTCATTGAACCAAAGAATTTCCCTTGGATTTCTGGCCTCTCATACTGCAAAACCAGTTTGACTTTCTCGAGCCCCATTTCTAGCTTTGTCACATAGCTGCTAAGGACATCTGAGTCCATTCCAGCAGCTTTTTTTACATTACTGAGGTCCCTACTCAAACCAGACACAACCTGCAATCCTTGCTTCCTGAAGTCTTCATCCTTCATTTGGCTCTGAACATTCCCATTTGTGGAGTCGCCACCTGCACCTTCAGATCTAATAATCTCTTGGACCACAAAATGTAGCAATGTGGTCTTTCCGTCGGTTCCCTTTATGTCTACTAGTTTTAAGAGTGTGTCGAGCTTAAACGATTTAGCATCACCTCTATTGGTGCCAACATTCATTCGGTTTCCTGTCCTGAGAACAGCTTCAAGAAGTTTGAGAAATAATCGGCTGTTCTTTAGTTCTTCACTTGCTTCCTATAAAATGTATAAGCAGAGAGTTTGAGTCTACAGGCATGAAACTGAAAGACCGAGATAATGCTAACTGTAAAACTTGAGACAAAATTACCTCGAGGGTTTGAAAAGACTTCCTCAAGTAATTGACTTCTGTATCAAAATTTGCTCTGTATAGCATTGCTTCAACTCTTTTAAAGGCAAACGGGATATCAAGTACTGCCTTGAGAAAGCGTTCTGCAGACCCTAATTTTGACATATCACCCTGATACTCTCGAAGCTTAATTTCTTCTTCCTTTGTTGGAGCCATCTTTACCAGGGTTTCCAAAAGCTCAGCACCTAATCCTTCTGGATTACCTATACTTGTCCAACACATGAATCACACAAGGCAAATCAACAAAGAGGGAGAATAAGAGATCTAAAAGAGCTCAATATACAAAGCAACTACCATAATAAACTACACAGAATGTGACTGAGCAGAGTTGTTTATTCCTTGAGTATCCCGAGGCTGTTGTTTGGTGGAGTGTTTTTTATTTATTTAAAGCAGTGCGACTGGTAACGTACTAAAATACGAGAGAAGTAGTTTGCAGGACCAACAGCCACTTAGATTAATTCGACATAAAATACAGGCAGAATTCTTGATTATTTTTTTACTAAAATTATATGTACATATATCAATTATGCACATGCATGTGCATCAAAATTATATATATGGAGTCAGTGCTGATATAGATATGGTAGCCTTTCCTAACACAACTTGCACAGATATAGAACTGCCACAACTTAGAAGTTACAGGTTGATCAAGCTACTGTATATTGTTCTAGTAATGGCCTGCATTAAGGGATTAGAGTCTAGGTAGAACATGAGTTTCATTTCATTAATGAAAGGGATAAAAGTTGAATTGTTGACAGAGAAAAAAATCCAACTCATTGCCATTAAGAAAGAGGCCTTCTCAACTATGAAGATAAAGAGAAAGATGGAATGATAGGTTGGAGCATGCCTAGTATTAGTAAAAAGCTAGTAAAATCATTTAAGACTTGGGCAACAATAAAAAGTTTTTGGTTGCTTCAGTGATGAATATGATGGTTTGTAAAAGATTTAATTGAATTGAAGAAAACGCCAGAGACTTTAGGACATAAATTGAAGGATTTACTTTTTTCTTTTTCTTTTATTGAAAAGAACATATACCTGTAATGATTAATTTTATATTGGCAATTTGTGGAAAAGGATGCTTGGAAATCTGATACCATGTCTTACATTTTAAAAGAGTTATATGATTTCTTGTGTCTTTCATATTTGTTTTTTTACAGTGTTTCACTTTTTCCTTTTAACATTCTTAATAATAGAAAAACTAGCATAATGATATATATTGCATCTGAGTTATGAAGCATAATACTTATGTCTATTATTTCCTTGTGTCATGATGATCTTCACATGTAAGGTCTTCAACCACATTTCCTATTTTGATGTGTGTCCTCATTTTCTTTCCCCTTTCCCGACTAAATTTTTTGATGGTAAAAACTTACCATGTAATTTATGAAATTATTTATAAAGCCTCAATCATATATGGAATGTTAATAGTTATTCATTTAATCAATAAAAAAACTAGTAATTCCAAGGCTATAAGGAAGACTTAACAGAATCTAATCATTTAATTAACAAAAAAAAATTACGTACCATCCCAAAGAGCTTCGGAGACTTCATCTCTTGTCACATTCAGAGCTCTCAATAGAATGGCAATGTTCTGTGACTTCTTTGGATCTAAAACCCTGTTTTCTAGCTCAACAGGGGGAAGAACCGATCTTCTAGTACTAATAGCCTCTCTGGGAGCTGAATTCGTCGTATTGCAGCCAAACAGAGACTCCATCATGTCCTCATTTAATCTGCAAAACAAAATTGAATTCCCCTTTAAAATTACAAAACTATATGCACAGTCAAAGGCACGGCAATTGCTCATTGAAAAATCGTTCCGAGTCGACTCACTGGAAAGTGCTGGCTTTCAGCTGGTCCCAGACTGTGGCTCTGTCCGAGGTCGCCCGAACTTTGTCCCAATGCAGAGGCTTCAACTTGGGTTTCGCCCCTCCTGACTCTTCCGCATCAAAACCCTCAGAAGTACAGGCGTTTTCCTTATAAACTAGTTCCTCTGTTTTTACAGTACCGTTCTCTGTTGTCGTTTTTGGAACTGAAGCCCATAATTGAGGCTTCAATGGAACTTGGGTTGTCTTTTCGGGCACTACCCTTTCCAAATCTCCAATTATTCTCGAAGTTGATTGCGTCGAAAGCGAAGGAGGTGGGGGTGGAGGAGGAGGAGGAGGTGGTGGTGGTGGTGGTGGTGGAACGGCTGTTCTTGACACTTGTAGTGGTTGGTTGTTTGTAGATTGAAGGCGCGCCATATTTGGCAGCTGCGGCGGAGCTGAGAACTTTGGCTTTTTAAGATACGAACTTCTTTGTTCACCGTCGTTAGAGAGTTCCGGTAGCGGTGGTGGTGGCGGAGGAGCTTGTTTTGAATTGGAAAACCGTGATTTGGGAGAAGTTCTTTTGGAGTGAGGGATTGAACTAGGAGCTGAACTCCTTGCCGCCGTTGAATTACCACTGTTAGCACTTTGACGAGAAACAGGCGTGTAGTAATAACTGTCTTCGTAACTAGCGGAGGAGCACTGCGGCGAATGAAATGCCGTGTCCCGGCTCTCCTCTTCGTCGGAAGAAGACATTGCCGACGGAGAATTCATGCTCGGAGGCTTCACCAGCGGCGGCAACGGCTGCAATTCGGGACTCGGACGATACCGATCCGATCTCTTTATCGAATTCAGCTTCCGATATGGCGATTTATTCGGCGCTTCTCTGTTTGCTCCTCCGCCGCCATTGGCTTCACTCAGCGAGGCCCGGTTCGGTTCAACCGTTCCGATATAGAGAAAGCTCGAGGGCGGAACTCTAGACTCTTCGATGAAGGTCTGAGAATTCCTTCCCCCGGCGCCTCCTCCGACGAGCTTCTGGGTCTCCGATGGGTGTTTCACCCGGTGACGATAGAGGAAGAAAGCTAACGCAGAGAGCATACCGAGAGTGACAATTCCAACAGAGATTGCAATGGCAACCTTCTTAATCGGCTTAGGTGGCTGAGTCGCCGTCGGGATTGGGACGGTGCCATTGGTAGAAAAGGAAGTAGGAGGCGGTTGACTTTGATCTGGTGTTGCTCCGTTATTGGGAAGCTCATGAAAGAATGGCTGATCAGGAGTCGGTAATGTAGAAGTGTCCGGAGAGGGCGGTGGTGGTGGAGGAGGCAGAGGAGTGGCAGTGCTGTCGGTTCCCGGCGGTGGTGCTGAGCTTGCCGGAAACAATGGCTGATGCAGAATCCTTCTGTGAGATTTATCAACAACAGAACTAGAATCACGCCCAATGACGATCCTTTTGTAAGAATCAACGTGGGCAAAGGTTAGAAGAAACGGTAAAATAAAAAAGAAGAAAGAAGAACGAAATTTCATAGTGAAATTTTCTGGGTTTCTCTTATTTTCTTCTTCTCTTCAATTTTTTTCACCCAATTCATCTCTTTATCGTAATTTTCTTTGGAAAAATTCTCAGAGAAAACGAAAGAGAAAGAGAGAGAGAGAAGAAGACTGAGTGACTCTCTCCGAGTCTCTGTGTGTGGTGTGGTGTGGTGTGTTAGGCGAAACTTCTTTTGGGTGCAAGATCTGGGATGCTTACCCCAACCCCAAGCTCACGTCAGACACAGCCGCATTTTTATTTTTAAATAAAAAAAATTAACTAAAGTTATTTATTTGAGTTTTTTCTTTTCTTTTTATGGTGAGAATGACACGTGTCAAATAATTTCACTTTGCTGATTTAAATGTACGATAATGACCATGCAACGCTGGATCACAACTCAGTACGTTGATGTCCATTTTGGTCTATTCGTTAACAATATTCTGTAAGGTATTATTGTATTAAATATAGGTTAAAATCTCCTACAAACCAGACCAAAGAACCATCCGGTGTGGTCCATTTGATAAGTTCCACGTGTCACTTGATGGGAAATGTCTAATGGATCTTCGTCCTTTTTCCCTTTTTCATGATGGTCGGCATGGACGGTGGAGATTGATGGGAGAGACAATCATAATTTGTTTTCGAGTAATCGTAAATTAGGATTTTTAATTAATCAAATTAACAATCAATTACATAAGTTTTGGCATTTGGGTGAGGTTAATTATGTAATTTAATAAAATAAAATAAGGGATAAAGTTTGTAACGTTTACTTGTTTAGATTGATCCACCGACCTATCTACATCTCTCTTTGTGAGGGAACATGCACACGTATAAGGGCATATGCTTTAACACTTTTCTTTTTTTTTTCTTTTCAATTTTTTATTAATAATATAACAAGAGGAATACATACATCTCTTTTTCCCTTTTGTTTTGTAGGGCACCCAACAAATGCAAAAAGACAATTTTATCCTTTTCTGTCAATATTCACTGATCTAGTGTCCTCTAATCTAATGTATTGTAAGAACCTTTTGTATTTTAAAATGTATTATGTGCAGGCTGACCAAATTTTGTATGGTCGTTTTCTTTGGAAGTGAACATTTTAGTATCTGTCCAAATTTAGTTAATCTATATTAATCATTTTATTTTAATTTATTGTATATGGAAATCCCATAAATAAAAAATAATAATTGGGTAAGTGAATAACTTGTATTTGCATAGTTGTCTTTTTTATGAGTATGTCTGAGATGAATAATTTAAACTTGTTCAGAAAGGTAAAATGAATATATTCTTATATGATATGAGTAGTGAGTGGTTGTTATTACATATTACAATGACCTGTCCTTAATGTAGATTACATTTTTTTTTTTTTGCTTTTATAAATTTTTATATATATATAAATTGCTTATCTTGGAATATAAGCCAGTCTTATGGTACTTAAGAAATTATTCTTACTTTACAAACAATTTGCATAAAATTGTTATAGGATACTTGACCCATCTGTCAATATCAATGTACTAAATTATATAAATAACAGGACAAATTATGCTCAATAATATTCAAGAGAGAAAGTACATATCATTGCTAAAGTTCTCCAAGCATATGTTTTAGCTTGAAATGTATTGCATGTTTTTAATTTTTGGCAAAGAGCAATTTTATACTCTTTTTATTTATTGAAAAGTTTGAGCTTAATCACTTTTTGTAGGTTTATTATGTTTAAATGTTTTTGTTTAATCACGTGTTAATTTGCATACGCATGAAAGTTAATTGTAATATCTAATGCATTACCACCCATAAACATACAAATTCACCATAATTTACATAAAAAGTGTCCTTTTAAAAATTATGGAACGTTTTATAAATATCAATTATAATATTAAGTTCTTTAAATATAATAGCTTATATTTAGAAGTATTGTAGTCTTATACAACATGAATGGGGAAAACTACGTATTGGCAAATTTGCAACTTTACAATAAAAGAATAAAATCTTATTCCCAAGAATTACTAACCTCTCAAACTCACCCAACAAATTCCCCCTCAAAAAAAAAGAAAAAAGAAGAGAAACTCACACATAAATTAAGCAAGAAATCACGGTATTTACACGACTCTATATATATATATATAGTCATAGAGAGAGTATACTAGGCTACTATAATAAAATCGCTTGTGTTCTTTTTCTTCTCATTTAGAATAATTTGACCAAACTAATTACTATAAAAGTTAATATAAATTTCACAGATTAGGAAATATTAAAAGAACTTGTCTTATTCTAAAGATTTTTTTAGCATTTTAGTTCCCAACAATAGAGTGAAACCCCAAATTAGCCTTTTTTTTTTTAATGAGTCGTTACAAAATCCTATTGACCGACAACTCTCCCAAGATTATTTGCTTCGTTTGAGTTTTGATTAATATTTGAAAATGGTATCTTTGGGTGCTTTTTGGTCATGCTCTTAAACCAAGTAATCCTTTTTTTTAATCCTAAAAAAGGTACCTTATGGAGCCATACTATTGTACGTAAAATAAAATATACATGGCATTGTTGGGACAACATTATTAACAAGTATAATTTAATTAAATGAGGTATTAGTGTTGGAATGTGCTGGAGGCAAGAGAATTATATAAATAATTTATTTTTTATTGTCCAATTTTGGGTCCTAAAATGAAGGAATTTATCAATACAAAGACTATTTAGAGAAAACACTTGAGAGAAATATTTCTTTTATCTTTATTTATAGGCAGTAGTAAAACAGATTACAAAGAGGGCTCACGAAAATACAACCGAAAGAAAACTAACTTGTTTCTAACTGAATAACAAATTTTAAACAAACTAAAAAACTCAACAAAATGACTAACATAAGCTTAATTGTTCAGAATGCTTATCATCCCCTTAAGCGAAATGTGGTGAAACACACTTTGAGCTTGGACTTGAGATAGACAAAATGATCTATTGGAAGGCCTTTAGTGAGAACATAGGGCACTTGGTCAACTGAGGGGACATATCGAACTTCAATTTCTTTTGCCAATATTTGATCTTGGACAAAATGAAGATCAATTTCTATGTGTTTGGACCTAGCATGGAAAGCAGGATTTGTAGCCAAAGAAGCCGCACTTTGATTATCAACCCACAGTATTGGACAAGTAAGAAGAGAAACATGAAGTTCAGTGAGCAAAGAAGTAAGCCACTTGATTTATGCTGAAGTGTTTGCCAAAGCTCTAAACTTACTTTCTGTGCTAGAACGTGCCACCACCTGCTGTTTTTTGGCAGACCATGAAACCAAATTTGAGCCAAAAAAGATTGCATAGCCACTTGTGGAGCGCCTGTCATCTGGGCAACTTACCCAGTTTGCATTAGAGTAGGCTTCAAGGCTAAGACTTAGGGTTGGTTTTAGAAGAATGCCATCATATAGAGTGTCTTTCAGTGTAATGCCCCAAATTTCCTAATAAGGTTTAGGACCTTGATTAGGAGGCCGGGAGGGCCATAATTGATTTATTATAGTATTTAATGATTATATGCATGTTTACGTGACTTATATTATTATATGATGGTGAATGCATGCATATGGGAGAATTTATTATTGTGAGGGTATTCTGGTAATTTGGCCGCTGTGGGCGTAATTGCGTATTTTGGGTGCATGATTGTGATTAATTAATATAGCCACATTATAAGGTGGGTTGGTTCGAGCTAATCGACGTGAGACGATCATGAGATGCAAGTGTTCGGTCTAGTCATAACGGGTTTAAGTTCGGGGCCCGGGGTGAGTCTCGGGGTGAATTTAATGAGTAGAGCATTACCGGGAATTAAAGGGTAATGGGATATGGATTATTGGTGTTTGAGGTTATTGAGAATAGCGGGAATTGGAGGGTGTTAATTGTGATTAATGAAATAGGTGCGAAGGACTGTTTTGCCCTTGGTGGCTATTAAGGTTTTATTTTAGACCTAAGGGTATTTAGGTCTTTTTACCTTAAGAGATATATATCAGCCATTGAGGCTGTAGAAGAGTAACAAAAACAGAGCCTCTCCTCCTTCACTCCCGATAGATTTTCTTCCTCTTTTCTCTTTGGATTTTCGAGCTCAGTTTGAGGAATCGAGCCAAGGAACCAAGCTTAGCCAAGCCAGGGTTGTGCTCCACCATTGAAGAGGGTGTGTTGCTGAGATTAAGGTGAGTTTTTAGCCACTAGAACTCTTGGTTTTGCTCTGTTTTCTTAGTTAAGTTTCAGCTGGTTTTTGGGTTGGAAACTTGGGAATTGGTTGGAGTTTTGGCTAGGGTTCTTGGGGTTGTGGTCCCTAGGACATGTGGGGATGGTTTTTGGGTTCATTTGGCACCAAAAATGGGATTTGCAAGCAGTGGAATCGATTTAGAATTGAGGAAGTCGATGAAGGAAGTTTCAGGGGTGGTGCTGTCTGGGGGTAGCTACAGCGCCCATCAGAGGGCGCTATAGCGCTACACAAGGCTCAGTTGGGCGGTTTGTGTTTCTGTCTTGAGCGCTGGGGCGCTAGTAGGGCAGCGCTGTAGCGCTACCCTGTTCCTTCAGAACCCTGTTTTGGGTGTTTTTAAGGGTTTTTGACTTGGGGTTTCAATCTTTAAGGCCCGGGATCGAATCTACTCACTGTGTGGGCGTGTTTTGAGGTCCCGAGAGTGGGGTTTAGGTTAAGACCCTATCTTTGGTAATTTTCATTAATTGGAGATTGTTTTGGTTATGACTAGGTGACCGTTAAAGGATTAAGGATCGATCGTTCTCAGGGGTCGTTCTTACTCTAACTCTCACTCGAACCAGAGGTAAGAAAAATGCACCCTGTGTACATGTGACATGCATGGCTATCATTGATGCATGATGGTTGATTATTGAGTATGACATGCATGGCTATTCTTGATGCATGTTGGTTGACTGTTAAACGTGACATGCATGGCTGCTATTGATGCATGTTGGATTGTTAAGTATGATGCATGTGATGCACGAGAAACATGTGATTAGGACATGCTTTGTATACTTGGTATGATGTTGTTCAGAGCTTGAGCCTCTGTGTTGTGCATGGACCTAATTGTACTAGTACCTGTTAAGTAAGCGTGCTGAATGCCTTGTTTATGGATATTGGATATGTGATATATGTTTGGTGGCATGGCTTACTTGTGTATGGCGCTAACTTATTAGTCAGAATCGACAATGGTGTCAGATCCGTCTGTGAAGCTGTGACTTATTAGTTAAGTTCACCACGGGCTGAGCACTGGTCGTGTTTTACCGACCCAAGGGTCAGAAGTGGCAGTGCGTTGTGAACGCCGGGTCGATTAAATATTAGATCTAATCGAGGTCGGCGTTGAATGACTCATATGGGGTATTAGTGTTGGACCGACCGGAAGGTCAATGAGAACTATAAGCGCTTGCCTGGTCTATGACCAGATGTTTAAGGCCAAGGTATATGACCCTGGTGACTGTTTGTCACATGGCCAAGGGACACTGTCCATAGCACGACTCTAGAGTCGGGAGGAAGGTTATGTTGGTGACCACTCACCATACACCTGTCCTAATCAAACTTATGAAAGGATCACCTATCAGTTAAGCCCTGGTGACCCTATCGTCACATGGCTAGAAGGAGCGATGCTCATTACTGTGACTTTTGGCTATTGTCACCTATTTGCTTGGACTGATAGTCCTGAATGGTTATTATGATCGTTGTTGAATTATATCATGCTTTATTGTGTTTTCTTGCTGGGCTTTGGCTCACGGGTGCTACGTGGTGCAGGTAAAGGCAAGAGGAAGCTGGAACATCCTTGAGTTGAAGAGCTTAGGTGATGACGTGTACATATGCAGCTGCTCGTCCGCCACGGCCGAGGTTTAAAGTGGAACTAGGGTTGAACCCTGTTTTGCCGCTTAGAACGGCCTGTTGTAAATATTTTCTGTAATAGACTCTGAAATTATATTTTCGGGATCCCAATGTATGTTAAACGTTCTAGTGAAACGTTACATCTTAACCAAAAATTTTAATCCCTAAACCGCTAATCATACTTAGTTACACGTTTTTGGCCAAATGACTCGATTAGCGAGTTTAGCACTGTTTGCAAGGCACACCGTAACGGTCCCTGGAGTTTTGGGCGTTACATTCAGATACCTCATAAGGCGTTTACATGCTTCCCAATGAATATCAGTGAGTGCATGAATGAATTGACTTAACTTGTTTACAATAAAGGCAATATTGGGTCTTGTTAGAGTGAGCTATTGGAGAGCACCAAAATTACTTCAGTATAGAGAATGATCAGAAAAGGGTGCACCATCTTGCAAGGACAATTTATGGGTTGAACTAGTAGGACTAGGACTAGCTTTGGCACCTTCCATCGCAATTTGACCAATAAATCTGCAATATACTTGCTTTGGGTAAGATATATATCAGTTGAGTTGCGATGAATCTCAACACCAAGGAAGTAGTGAATTGGGCCAAGATCCTTTAATGCAAAAAAGTGATTCACAGCTGAAATAAGCTTGGAAATCAACAACTTGTTAGGCCCTGTAATTAATATATTGTTGGTAATTGGTTTACCATGTGAGCAGCGGAAAGCACGGGATGTTGGGTCCAGAGATTTCAAAAAAAGAAAATTATTAAAACAAACTTTAAATAATTTGATCAATTAACATGCAATACATTAATTATAGAGAAATAAAAAGATGGGGATTTACTAGTTGAAGAGCAATCAAGAATCATTCTTATCTTTTTGTATCTCCAACGAACATCCAATCCAAAACACTCTTTGAAATACTCAAACCAAGATCTTCCAAGATATATCTCTACACCCCAAGACGTGTGTGGGCATGTAGAGTAATGGTAGGAAAATTTCCGATTCACAAGATATTCTCAACACATGAAATCTTAGAATATTAGGCCTAAGACAATTTTCAAGGATAGAAAAATAATATGATATATTTTTCTCTTTGTTTAAAGTCTTATGAAACTATTTCAATCTAATATAATTATAAAAGAATTGATTAAATTTTAAAATTCAAAATATAAATCAATTATTAAATAATTAAATAAATAAAAGAAATATCCAAGACCCATTCTTGGACCTTGTTACATGTCAACTACAGTGCATGCACTGTAGTTGGCATGTAACACATCCCTGATTTCAGGAATGTGTTCCAACCATTTTCTTTTTAATTATTATTTACTCAAAAATATATGAATCTCATAACTTATTTATCAGATTAATTAAAGAATAAGTATCATTTCACATTCAAATCCAAATTGAATTATTATAAATATATTTTTCACATTATTTAAATAAATAAAGCTAATTAATTCAAAATTAATTATCTTAATTATTTAAATGCTATTTTCGAAAATACCAAAATAATTTTTGAAAAATATAATTAATTATTTAATTAATTTATTAATTTCCAAGCTCCTAAAGATCAACTAGTCACAGCCATAATATAGAATCTCGTCAAAAATGAGTAAATAAAGACTTTCAGATTAAGTCCTAGCCTCTAGGACATCGAAACCTATCAAACGGGGTAGTAGGATCGATCCCGAGCCCTTAGAGTTAAGTTCCCACGACTAAAAACCAAACATGGCCAAAAATGCACAAGCGGGCGACTTAGCCCTGGGGGTCGCGACGTGTGGCGTGCTGCCCCCTTGGCACACCCACATGGGGCCATTTTGTAAGTGAGCATGCCTTGGTGCTTGATCATTAGTCAAGTCTTGTACTAAGCAACCTCATGGGGTAAGATAGTGACAATTTTGTAATTATGCATATGTCTCCCAAACAAAAATCATATATGTTACTGGGAAGACCTTGTATCCCTAGAAGGCTCCTTAGGGGGAGGTGACCTGATGACTTAGGGAAGCACCATGGCCACCAGCAGATAGGGGCCAAAGTTGTGTACTCCCTTGATCTATCAAGGTTATATGTTAATAAAATGATCTTTATCCATACTTGCATGTGTATGCTTCCTTATTGCCTACATGTTACTTGTTTGTTGTCTCTGTTGGGCCATCGTGTGCCACTTGCCTTGTTGTATGCTTTGTGTTGTGTGGACGTTCCAAGGAATGACTTGCTTTGTGCTTGCTCATACTTCGTTATTGCCCATTGCATGCTCGAGATATGTTTGTGGCTAACCACTGAGTTTGTTAGCCTGCAGGTGTGAGTTGTAGGCTAACTTGCTAGCTTGGAGTGTCCGCAAGTGTCGCACGTTCCGTCTACTTGGAGTTCCCAAATAGTCGGTTCGTGACAATTGGTATCAGAGTCAGGTTAGAGAAAGCTTGGCAGAACACACAAATGGTGACCAACACTCAGAGGATCGAAGTGCTTGAGAAGCGCATGGAGGAACTAGATGGCTTGGACGAGAGGTTCAGGGATCTTTCCTCTACTAGCCGTAATTCTGGTTCGTCAGATGCAAGCAATCGCATAGCTGCGCTAGAGAAGGAAAACGATGTTCTGCTAACCAGAATAATTGCGTTGGAGCAAAGAAACACTCCAACAAGTACATCTGTTACCCCTCGATGGGAGGAGCGCATTGCGGCGGTGGAGCGCATGTTGAAGGAACAACAAGTCTCCATAAATGACACCACGGAAGACTATAGGGAGTCAGTTGGTGCGCTTAGAGAAGAAATGACTGAGCTATCTGCAAAGGTCAACCTAACCATGCGAGTGGTTGGGAATGCACCTGCGATGGGGCCGATAGGTATGGAATATGGCCAAGTTAAAGTGCTTGAGCCGAGGCCCTATAACGGGGCTAGAGACGCAAATGACTTGTAAAATTTTCTCTTCGACATGGAACACTATTTTAGAGTCGTGCGGGCTGATTCTGAAGAAGGAAAGGTCGCCATGGATACCATGTACTTGTCCGGGGATGCCAAGGTGTGGTGGAGGACAAAGTATGACAACATTGAGAATGGTAGATGCACCATCACATCATGGGGGGACTTGAAGAGAGAACTGAAGACACAATTTTTGCCAGAAAATTTCGCCTACATGGCTTGATGCCAATTGAGAGAGCTTAAACAAGTAGGGACAGTCCGAGAATATGTGAAGAAGATTTTGGGACTGATGCTCGATATAAAGGACATGTCCGAAGTAGACAGGCTCTAGCTTGTTGGCTCTGCAAAGGACCACATAAATCGACAGTTTACCCTTATAGGGGCAAGTTGAATGCCCTCATTGGTCAAGAAGAACAACACGAAGGAGAAGAGGAGGATGAAGAGTACGCGCACATGGGCGTTTTCCACTTGTTGAATGCTCTCAATAAGCATGGAAAAAAAGGGAAGAAGACCCTGGGGAGGGACTAATGTTCGTGGATGCCACCATCAACTACATGCCGGACAAGAGTGTGATGATTGATACTGGGGCCACACAAAACTTCATCTCGGAACTCAAAGCCAAGCGACTGGGACTAAAACTGGAGAAAGATGCGGGCCGCATGAAGACGATCAACTCAAAGGCCTTGGCCACAACAAGAGTGGCTAAGGGCATAAAAGTTAAGATCGACACATGGGAGGGGCAGACCGACTTAGTGGTGGTCCACATGGACGACCTCGATGTAGTTTTGGGAATGGACTTCCCAACCGAGAAAGGTGCCATCCCGATTCCTACTACTGGGAGTTTGCTCATAATGGGAGAGACTCCTTCAATGGTGCTTGCAAAGGTGATACCACCCCCTGGTGTGAATGTAATGCCCCAGATTCCCTTTTATGGTTAATGGCTGGGTTAGTAGGCCGGGAGGGCCATAATTGTTTAATTATGCCATTAAACGTGTTATGCATGCTTATGAGAATTATATTATAATATGATGTTAAATGTGTGCATGTGAGTCCACATTTGTTTACAGGGATGTTTTGGTAATTTGGCCCGTTGAGGGTATAATTGTATATTTGTATGTGCGTTAATGATATATTGTGAGACCACATTATAATGTGGATTGGTTCGAATATTCCGACATGAGACGATCGTTGAACGGGATTTATCGGTTTGGTCATAACAGGTTTGAGCTCGGGGCTCGGGGTGAGTCTCGGGGTGTTATTAATGGCTATAGCGTCACCGGGGATTTTAGGGTAACGGGATATGAATTATTGGTGTTTGAGGATTTTGAGATTAGCGGGAATTGGGAAGCGTTAATTATAATTAACGGGTTAAGCTAAGAGTTCCAACTTTACCCCTAGAGTAGCTTGGAAGGCTTTAGATGGCACAAGGGTATTTTGGTCATTTTAGGGGAGGATATATGAGACTTTTATGACTGTAGAAGGTGGTGGAATAAACAGAACAAAAACAGGGGTTTGCCTCTTCTTCTCCCGTACATCATCTCCTTCACTTCTCCTTTGAGGGTTTTGAATTCTTGGTGGAGTTTCAAGCTAGGGAAACTTAAGGGCTGGATTGGAGACTTGGTTTAGCTTGTAAGGGAGGTCCAAAACCGGTTCCAAGGTGAGTTTTGGTTGTATTCTACAGCTGGTACTCTGTTTTCGTTTTAGTTTTTAATTCATGGATTTTGATGTGGGAAGTGAGAATCAAAGGGGGTTTTGGTGTTAGTTTGATTGGGGTTTGATGTGAGTGAGCTAAGGGAGTTTTTTGGGGGTTTAATTGTGTGTTAGGAAGAGGTTTTATGAGGGTTTGAAGGACTGGTTTGAGAGGGAATTGCACAGGGGATAAATCTGGTTCGTGCGTGACTTTGTTGCTGAACTGGGCTAGGCGCCGCGGCCCTTGGCGTCTGGCAGATGGGGAGCCTCTCTGTTTGGGGGCACGTCGCGGCGCAGCAGAGGGGGGCCGTGGCCCTTAAGGCCAATTTTGCTAAAATGTGGTTTTTAGCTTGGGGATTCAAGCCATAGGCCTCGGGGTTGGACTTAGTACCCGGTTGGGTAGTATTTGATGTCTCGGGGGCTGGGTTTTGGTTTGGGAACCCTCGGTTATCATTTTTATTGATAAATTCTATAATTTGGTTATGACCAGGTGACCGTCAAGGATTTTAAAGGTTGATCGTTCTCAGGGGTCGTTCACACTATAATCCTCACTCGAACCAGAGGTAAGAAAACAGTGTATGAATACAGTTGCACCCTGTATAGGTATATGACATGCATCGTTTGATATTGAGGCATGTTGGTTGATTTATGTGGACATGGATTGCATGTTAAATGCTAGTGAACGCTGATTACTGTTTGAGACACTGACTAGTCAGGGACCGACTCTAAAGTCGATGATCACGCATTGAATGGCTCTATGGCATTAATGCGGGACCGACCCTAAGGTCGAAGAACTTATAAGCACTTACCTGGTCTACAACCAGATGACTATAGCCAAGGTATATGACCCCGATGACCGTTTGTCACGTGGCTAAGGGACGTTGTCCATGGTTTCGACTCTAGAATCGTGAGGAAGGTTATGTTGGTGACAAATCACCATGCACCTGTCCTGAACAAGCTTATGAGAGAAATCACCTATAAACTAAGCCCTGGTGACCCTATCGTCACATGGCTAGTGGGAGAGATGCCCATTATTGTGACTTTTGGCTATTGTCACCTATTTGTTTGGAATGATAGTCTTGAATGGTTATTATGATCGTTGTTGATATTATATCATGTCCTATTGCGTTTTCTTGCTGGGCCTTGGCTCATGGGTGCTATGTGGTGCAGGTAAAGGAAAGGAAAAGCTTAACCAACCCTGAGTGGAGAGCTTGGGCGATGTGGTGTACATACAGGGCCGCTTGACCGCCACGGTCAAGGAGTTCTCAGAGAGACTAGGAGTTTACCCTATTTTTGCCGCTTAGGCCGGCGGGGATTGTAAATCTGAAACAATAACAACTCTTTTGTATTACGAACTACTTGTAAACATTTTAAAAGGCTCATGAGCAGTTTATTTACTTAATGAAATGTACCCTTTCCTTTTTTATTGGTTTTTCACCTTAACCTGATGATAGCACTTAGATCACGTTTTTAACCAAAGGACTCGGGCAGCGAGTCAAATTTCCGGTTCACTGTTCACCGTAACTGTTCTGGGGTAGCCAGGGCGTTACAGTGAAGCTTTTATCAGCTCTATAGTTTATGAAGGGTGTGAAGAAACAAGAGCTCACTTATGTAGCGGTACCCGCCATGTTCGAAGAAACAGTGGAAGAGATTGTTCCACTTCAAATTACGAGGGTCTTGAAGATGTATGGGGAAGTGATACCAGATAAACTCCCCAAAGCCTTGCCGCCAAGAAGGGGGATTGATCACTAGATAGAGCTGGTGCCGGGAGCGAAACCTCCAACGAAAGCGCCTTACAAAATGGCACCCCTCGAGCTAGAAGAGTTCAAAAAGCAACTAAAGGAGTTATTGGAGGTAGGCTTTATCAAACTGTCAAAGGCGCCATTTGGCGTACTTGTGCTATTCCAAAAGAAACACGATTGGAGCTTGAGTCTGTGCATTGATTATAGGGCTCTCAACAAGGTGACGGTTCGCAACACCTACCCCATCCCTCTAATCGTTGATTTGTTCAACCAGCTAAGTGGAGCCAAGTATTTCACAAAGTTGGACCTGAGATTGGGCTACTATCAGGTGAGGATCGCAAATGGGGATGAACCAAAGACAACTTGCATTACTTAATATGGAGCATTTGAGTTTCGATTTATGTTGTTTGGGTTGACGAATGCACCTGCCACTTTCTGTACACTAATGAACCAAGTATTCCACGAGTATCTAGACAAGTTCATGGTGGTGTACTTGGATGATATCATGGTTTACATCACCATGTTTGAAGAGCATCAAGGACACTTGGCTCAAGTGTTTCAGAAGTTGAGAGAGAACCAGCTATATGTGAAACGCGAGAAATGCTCATTTGCACAGGAGAGCATCAAGTTCCTAGGCTATGTTGTGGAATATGGCGAATTCGTATGGACTTGGAAAAGGTGAGGGGAATCCAAGAGTGAAAAGCCCCCACAAACGTGAAAGAACTACGCTTTTTTCTGGGCTTAGCCAACTATTATAGATGATTTGTGGATGACTACTCAAGGAGAGCGACACCCTTGACCAAGCTGTTGAGAAAGGGTGTGACTTGGACGTGAACTGATAAGTGTGCTAAAGCATTCATGAGTTTGAAGGAAGCCATGATGAAGGATCCTGTTCTTGCCTTGCCAGATGTTAGCAAGCCCTTTGAAGGATAGACATATGCGTCAGATTATGCTTTGGGAGGGGTACTGGTATAAGAAGACCACTCGATAACATATGAAAGTCACAAGTTGTAATGCCCCAAACTCCAGGGACCGTTACGGTGCACATTGCAAACAGTGCTAAACTCGCTAATCGAGTCATTTGGCCATAAACGTGTAACTAAGTATGATTAGCGGTTTAGAGATTAAAATTTTTGGTTAAGATATAACATTTCACTAGAACATTTATTATATATATTGGGATCCCAAAAATATAATTTAAAGGTTTATTACAACAAAATATTTACAACCAGCCGATCTAAGCGAAAAAACAGGGTTTAACCCTAGTTCCTCTCCTTCAAACCTCGGTCGTGGCAGTCGAGCAGCTGCATATGTACACATCGTCACCTAAGCTCTCCAACTCAAGGATGGTCCAGCTTTCTTTTGCCTTTACCTGCACCATATAGCACCTGTGAGCCGAAGCCCAGCAAGAAAACTCAATATGCTCATGAACAATCATTTTATGATATCAAATCATATCTGGCATGCCTAACAAACATAGCTTTATTCAAGCATGCAAATAAATTCAAACAATGCTGGGGAATCAAGGATAAGAAATACTACCATCCTGATTGGATGACTATCAAGTCAATCCTAATCAGATGAGTGTTTCAACACTTGAGGTTCTGGTAAACCATACTGAGTGGCCAACAAGCAAGTCACTACGGGCCTCAGCGCCCAAAGCCATGCAGATGATGATCAGAATGATCATACAGAGCTTATAGCCCTGAACAGATGAGTGAATATCACTTTGAGGTTCTGTTAACCATACTGAGTGACTGACAAGCAAGTCACTATGGGACTCGGTGCCCATAGCCGTGTAACGAAACCGTTACCTGGGCTTTCCTGCAGTGGATCTAATCATATGAGTGACTGATGGGTAGTCACTAGCTTAAACAGATGAGTGACTGCTGGGTAAGTCACTAGCTTAAACAGATGAGAGACTGATGGGTAAGTCTCTAACTTACCAGATGAGTGACTGATGGGTAAGTCACACAAGCGCTTTTAGTTTTCATCAAACTTGAGGTCAGTCTGACATTAATGCTCTTGTTGAGTCATCTAATGCAGAATGTCGATTAGATCTAATCTTTTATCGGCCCTACGTTCATGACGCTTATGCCGTTACTGGCTCCCAGGTCGGTAACACACGACCAATGCCAAATCTGAGTGATCAGGGCCATGCACAAGTAAGCAATGCTACCAATATATATCATATGTCTGATATCCAAATACAAGGCATTCAGCATGCTTACTTAACAATTACTAGCACAATTAAGATCATGCATACACACAGAGGCTCAAGCTCTGAACAATCTCATATTCAATATTCATGGCATGCCCTAGTCACATGTTTCTTGTGCATCACATGCATCATATTTAAACATCCAACATGCATCAAGAATAACCATGCATATCACATATGGGTGCAGTTTTCTTACCTTTGGTCCAAGCACAGGTTACCAACAAACGATCCACAAGCACAATCCTGATTCCTAGTGATAACCTAGTCACAACCACAAATGGTGATCTAATGAGTACAAGTTCTAAAACCAACCCCGAAACCAAAACCTAGCCTCCAAGACATCAAACCCCACCGATCCGGGTAGTAGGAATGATCTCGAGGCCTAAAACCAAGTTCCCGAGGTCAAAACACTCAAACGGGCTCAAAACCAAACAAGGGCTGTGGCCCTAGAACCTTGAGTCGCGGCCCCCAGCCTCATCAGGAGCAAGGGCCGCGGTGCCCTATACCCAGGGTCGCGGCTCCCAGCAAGGCCAAAGCCCTCCTCCTGCTTCTTCGAGCTAGGGCCGCGGCCCAACTTTGGGCCAGCCATTTTCCTCCGTTTTCAACGTTTTAAAACCTCCCAAAAACATACCTAAACACCCCCAAATCCAAAAATCAAAGTCCCCAAACATCCCCATGATCCAAAACCCATAAAAACCAAGCTTCAAATCTAACAAAAACTCATCAAAACACAAAGTCCAATTCAAGCTTAAAATCTTTAAAAAAACTTAAAAATTATAACTTGAATTACCTCCAATTGAGTTGTTTCCAACTAAATCCTCCGGCTAATAAGCTTATAATCTTTACTAGGATCAGTATGCCATGATCCTCGCTTGAATTTGAGTCCTAGAACTCAAGTTACCTTCGAAAACACGATCGGGAGACAAAAAGGAAACTTTGAGGGAGAGAGAACGTACAGAACGTTCTTTTATTCTTTTAAAAGGTTACTTCAAGCTTAAGTAATCTCAAATAAAACCTAGTGCTCGGGGTCCCGAAAACACCCCCGAGAACATTATAGTCAAAACCTCCAGAATTTCCCCCTGATCTTACTAACTCCCAATTTATCACCAAATATTAATTCCCATTACCCAATAACCCGGTAATGCTCTAATTACCCATTAACTCACTCCAAGTCAAGAATAAATCCCGTTGTGACTTCCCTAATAGCTTACCTCCTAGGATCGTCTTGTGATGAGTAACCCTAGCATAACCAAACAATAATAAAGCACCACACACATATCACATATATGACAAATATGCCTGAAATGGCCAAAATATGAAAATCACCCAATTACTCAAAAATGAGTTCACGTGCATATTTAATACACCTAAACATGCATATTATCATTTAATAACACAATAAATCAATTATGGCCCTCCCGGCCTCCTAATCAAGGTCCTAAACCTTATTAGGAAATTTGGGGCATTACACAAGCTGTCCAAAGCTGAGAGGCGATATACTGCACAGGAGAATGAATTCATCACAATTATCCACTACTTGCGGGTGTGGAGACATTACTTGCTGGGGTCGAAGTTTGTGGTGAAGACGGATAATGTATCGGTGAGTCATTTCCTTACCCAGCCGAAACTGACCCCTAAGCAGGCTCAATGGCAGGAGTTCGTGGCGGAATTTGACTTCCATTTTGAGCACAAAGCAGGATGCTTGAACCAGGCAGCCGATGCCTTGAGTTGCAAAGCAGAATTGGTGACTCTAAAGATCTTGGCTAGTTTGTCATCTAGCATGGTGAACACTCCACTCAAGGAGCGCATCAAAGAAAACTTGGAGAAAGACCCGGTTGTCAGAACCATCATGAAGCTTGTGAAAGAATGCAAGACTCGCCAGTTTTAGGTGGAGAATGATCTTTTATGGGCCAAAGGGGGCCGCTTGTATGTTCCGAAAGCTGGAGATTTGCGGAAGACATTACTAAGTGAGTGTCACGACACCTTGTGGGCGGGTCATTCAGGGTGGCAGAGGATGCATGCCCTTTTGAAACAGGGATACTATTGGCCACAGATACGAGATGATGTAGTGGAGTACACCAAGACCTGTCTCATTTGTCAGCAAGACAAGGTCGAGAGGAACAAGACACCAAGGTTGTTGGAGCCGTTGTGAGTCCCAAGCCGACCATGGGAGAGTGTGTCGCTTGACTTTATAACCAGCTTACCGAAGGCAGGGGATTTAAGTGTGATCTTGGTGGTCGTGGACAAATTCTTGAAGTACGCAACATTCATCCTGGTGTCGAAGTATTGTTTGGCAGAAGAGACAGCACGACAATTTTTCAAGCATATTGTCAAATATTGGGGAGTGCCCCAGAACATTGTTAGTGACCGAGATGGGAGATTCACTAGGACCTTTTGGTCTGAACTATTTAGCCTTTTGGGGTCATAATTGAACATATCCTCGAACTACCATCCACAGACAGATGGACAGACAGAAAGATTCAACGGGATGTTGGAAGAGTACTTGCGCCACTTTGTCAATGCCAATCAGAAGAACTGGCCGCAACTACTCAATGTAGCTCAATTTTGCTTCAACTCTCAAAAGAGTTCTTCATCGAATAAGATCCCTTTTGAAGTTGTTAATGGACAGAAGCCATTGTTGCCCCACACAGTGGACGAATACTGCGGTCGAAACCCACGAGACTTTCACTTCACAAAAGACTAGAAGAAAACGATAGAGATTGCCCGAGCTTATTTAGAAAAAGCATAAAAAGTATGAAGAAGTGGCAGATCAAAAGCGCAGACCACTGGAGTTTAAATCATGTGACTTAGTGTTGATAAAGCTAAGGCCCGAATAGTTGAGATTCCAAGGGGACAAAGACATCAGACTCATTTGCAAGTACGAGGGTCCGGTCTCAATCATCTCAAAAGTTGGCCTAACTTCCTACAAATTCGACCTACCAGAGATACACCCGGTCCTTCATGTCGCAACTTGAAGCGGTATCATGAAGATCCAGCAAATCCAGAGCGCAACCAGTCAACCAGAGGAGGATTCATCATTTAGCCAAGGAGCAAGCGTCAGCCTGAAGAAATCCTGGCGAAGAGGATGGTCACCACTGATCATAACAAGCACAAGGAATATCTAGTAAGATGGAAGGGGCTCGCAAATGATGGGATAAGCTGGGAGAGGGCGGAAAACTTAAAGAAGCTCACGCAGAAGATTGAAGATCTACAAGCTACTTCGTTGAGGACGCCGAAGAATTGAGTGGGGTAGAGTGTGGCGTGCTGCCCCCTTGGCACACCCACATGGGGCCATTTTGTAAGTGAGCATGCCTTGGTGCTTGATCATTAGTCAAGTCTTGCACCAAGCAACCTCATGGGGCAGGGTAGTGGAAATTTTGTAATTATGCATATGTCTCCCAGACAAAAATCATATATGTTACTGTGAATACCTTGTATCCCTAGAAGGCTCTTTAGGGGGAGGTGACCTGGTGACTTAGGGAAGCACCATGGCCACCAATAGATAGGGGCCAAAGTTGTGTACTCCCTTGCCATATCAAGGCTATATGTTAATAAAATGATGTTTATCCATACTTGCCCGTGTATGCTTCCTTATTGCATATATGTTACTTGTTTGTTGTCTTTGTTGGGCCATCGCGTGCCACTTGCCATTACCCAATATCCCGGAAATGTGATAAATACCAAATATACCCCTTGACTCACTCCGAGTCAAGTATGGGTCCCGTTGTGACTTTCCTATTAGCTTGCTTTATAGGATCGTCTCGTGCTGAGTAACCCAAACATATCCACATAGCAACATACCACATATATTCCAAATACACCCATAACGGGCCAAATTATAAAAATTACCCAATTAATCATAATTGAGCCCACATGCATATTTAATACACCAAAACATGCATATCAAGTCATATTATAATATAACTCACATAATCATATAAGATGCACATATATAGCACATAAATCCATAATTTTCAATCATGTTCCCCTAATCAAGGTCCTAAGCCTTATTAGGAAATTTGGGACATTACAACACATATATCACATATATGCCAAATATACCCATAATGGACCATATTACGAAAATTGCCCTTTTAATCAGAAATGGGCCCACATGCATATCTAATACACCAAAACATGCATATCAAGTCATATTATAATATAACTCACATAATCATATATTGATACACATATATATCACATAATCACATAATTTCCATAATTTTCCATCCTGGCCCCCTAATCAAGGCCCTAAGCCTTATTAGGTAATTTTGGACGTTACAATGATACACTCCCAAGGTGGCATAGCCAAAACAGATGGCGCTCTACGCCCGTGGTGCTGAGCATGACTTATAAGTTGAACCTTGTAAACCCTCGACTTATAAGTCGAGACGTGTAAACCAGATATGCCCTCGACGAACATGCCAAGCTTTTAATTAGATGCAATAGATAGATCCTCGACTTATAAGTCGAGCTTCTCAGTTAGGAACAAGTATACATATAATACATTCATCATACACACAGATACAACGCATTACAATGTACTTAAACTGATAGTCACATGCATAATTATAATCATGCTCATTATCTGGGCCCGAGCCCTAATCACGTATCTCACGCATCAGGTGCAGTTTTCTTACCTCCATCCTCGTTCAAATACTGAAACGACCCCTAGCCTGGCAAAAACCCTATTCACAACACAAGTATATGTTCATCAGGAATTAACCCTAGAACCCGAGTTCCAAACTGAACTCTAATTCTCAAAACCATTATTCTCAGTTAACAAGGTGCTAGAAATGTCCCCCAAGCCCCCAAGCGGGCTTCTAAATCGAATTCCTGAGCACTCGGGCCTAGCCCTAAAAACTCAGCATTTTAGCATTTTGGGGACCCTGGCGTGGTCGCGCCCACAGAAAAATTGGGATTTCTAGGCCATTGGCACGATCACGCCCCTTAACTTGAGCCCCCAATTGAAACGCAATTCCGCCCTTTCTGGGACACTAGCACGGTCGCGCTACAACCTAGTGCAGTCGCGCTACAACCTAGCGCAATTGCACTAGGTCACCAGAAACTCAAAAACGGCCTAGAACACAAGTGTCCTTCCCCAAATTTGCACCTGAGCGATTTCTACAAATCTAGACCTTAAATTCAACCATAACCAGTATTTCCAGTAGGATTCCAACCACAAAAACGTTATACTAGGCCTAAGCAACAAAACCCACTAACTAGCTCAAACCAAAACACAACATACAACTCCAAATCCCAAAATCAAACTCTAAACTCAAGAACACCATTAAAATGTATAAGACAGGGGTCTCACCTATGAATTTGAATTTCTTGGGGATGATGATGGCCCTAGGAACCTCTACTCCCAATCAAAAGCTGCTAATCCACAAGAATCCTCTTCAATTTTCACCAAAATCGCTCCCAAGCTTGATCTCTAATTAAAACTCCTTCAAGGCTTCCAAATGAACACACCAAGGGAGAAAGAGAAGGGTTTACACGTGAGTGAGCCACAATGCCCAGTTGTTGGCCAACGGGTAACCCATGTGGTCAAATGACCGCAATGCCTCTTGCCCCTTTTAACCCCAAATGTTACTCTTAAGGGAAAAATCGGCATTCAGCATAATTCCCGCTAGTCTCAAATTATCTCATACAATCTATCAAACCAATATTTATCAATTAATTCCTGTTACACTATAATACCAAATTACCAAAATACCCCCTAAGCTCACCGCTTGCCAGGTATTTTACCCTGTTGTGACTTTTTCGCTAACTGGCTCCCTAAGATCGCCTCGTGTCGGGTAACTCAAATATATCCACATAATAATGTGTTCAAAATTATATATCACACATATTTAAAATTATACACTTAGCAGGTCAAAATTACGAAAATACCTATAATGCCCCAAAAACCCTAATGCAGTTTAATGGCTGGATTAGAAGGTCGGGAGGGCCATAATTGTTTAATTATGCCATTAAATGATTATGTGCATGTTTACGTGAATTATATTATAATATGCTGTTAAATGCATGCATGTGGGTCCACATTTCATTACAAGGGTGTTTTGGTAATTTGGCCCGTTGAGGGTATAACTGTATATTTGTATGCATGTCGGTGACTTATTGTTGAGACCACATTATAATGTGGGTTTGTTCGAGCTATTCGGCATGAGACGATCTTGGAATATTAATCATCGGTCTAGTCATAACAGGTTTAAGTTCGGGGCTAGGGATGAGTCTCGGGGTGATTTTAATGATTAGAGCATTGCCGGGAATTAAAGGGTAACGGGATATGAATTATTGATGTTTGAGATTATTGAGAATAGCGGGAATTGGAGAGCGCTAATTGTGATTAACGAGATAGGTGGGAAATACCAATTTTGCCATTGGGAGCCTTTAGAAACCCTTATTAGACCTAGGGGTATTTTGGTCTTTTCACCCCTAGGATAGATATAAACCATTGAAGGCTGTAGAAAGAAGAGAAAACAGAGCATAGATTGAAGCTTCTCCCGTAATCATTTTCCTTCCTTTTTCTTTGTGATTTTTTAGCCTAACTTGAGGATTCAAGCTTGGGAAGTAAGTCTTGTGAGCTTGGGAGTGTGTTCCATCATTGAAGAGCATCATAATCTGAGCTTGAGGTAAGTTTCTAGCCATTAAAATCCCCGGTTTGGTTTGTTTTAGCTTTGGTTTTCTGCTGAGATTTCTAGGTTGGATGATTGGTTTTGTTGGGAGTTTTGGCTAGGGTTCTTGTGGTTGTGATGCTTGGGGTATGTGAGGATGGTTTTTGGGTTCATTTGGCACCAAAAATGAGATTTGGAAGCATTTGAATTGAGTTGGAATTGAAGGAGTCGAAGAAGGAGGTTTCAGGGGAGAATCTGTCTGGGGGTAGCGCTACAGCGCCCATCAGAGGGCACTATAGCTCTACACATGATTTTTGTTGGGCGGTTGGGGGTTCTGAGTATAGCGCTGGGGCGCTATTGAGCAGCGCTGTAGTGCTCTCTGTTCCTCTAGAATCTCGTTTTGAGTGTTTTTAAGGGTTTTTGGCTCGGGGTTTCAATCCTTAAGGCCCGGGATCGAATCTACTCACCGTGTGGGCATGTTTCAAGGTCTCGAGAGTGGGGTTTAGGTTAAGACCCTTTCATTTTTGAATTTCATTAATGGAGGTTATAATTGGTTATGATTAGGTAACCGCTAAGGAATCAAAAGGTTGATCATTCTCAGGAGTCGTTCTTATTATATTTCTCGCTCGAACCAGAGGTAAGAAAACTGCACCCTGTGTACATGACATGCATGATTGTTGTTGAGGCATGTTTGTTGATAAATGTGGACATTGATTGCATATTAAATGCTAGCGGATGTTGTTTACTTGTGTATAGCACTGATTAGTTAGGGACGGCACTGGTCGCGTATCACTGACCTAAGAGTCAGAGATGGTATAAGCGTCCTGAACGCAGGGCCGAATGAAGATTAGGTCTAATCGACATCAGCGTTGAATAACTCTAAGGCATTAACGCTGGACCGACCCTAAGGTCGATGAAACTTATAAGCGCTTGACTAGTTTAAGCTAGTTACTCAGAGCCAGGGCCTAAGGCCTAGGTGACTGCTTGTCACATGGATAGGGAACAGTGTTCCATGGTTATGACTCTATGGTCATGAGGTAGGTTATGTTGGTGACTAGTCATCATGAACCTAACCTGTTTAAGCTAGTGAAAGGATCACTTATCTCTAAAGCCCCGGTGACCCTATCGTCACATGGCTATTGGGAACGGAATCCATCTTAGTGACTTTTCAATTGTCACTCCTCTATTTTGGACTGAAAGTCTTGAATGATTATTATGATCATTGTTGATTTTATATTCATGTTATAATGTGTTTTCTTACTAGGCTTTGGCTCATGGGTGCTATATAGTGTAGGTAAAGGGAAAGAAAGCTCACCCAGCCTTGAGTGGAGAGCTTAGGTGGTGTTGTGTACATATGTGGCCGCTTGACCACCACAGCCAAGGAGTTCTCAGAGGAACTAGGGGGTTTACCCTATTTTTGCCGCTTAGGTGGGCGGGTTTGTAAATTTGAAACAGTAATGACCATTTTGAGTTGTAAATAACTTGTAAATGTTTTTGATGGTCCCATGAACAGTTTTATGTATTAAATAAAATATATCATTTCCTTTTGATTGGTTTTCCACCTTAGCCTGTTAATAACACTTAGATGCACGTTTTTAACCAAAGGACTCGGGTAGAGAGTCAAATTTCCTGTTCACCGTAACTATTCTGGGGTAACCAGGGCGTTGCAATACCCTTCTAATAAGAAACATGCCCACATGCATATTTAATACACTTAAACATGCAAGCATAATCATATCATAATATAATTCACATAATAACATGCTCGTAACACATAAGCACCTAATTAACTCAGTTATTGCCTTCCGGGCCCCCTAATCCAAGCTCTAAGCTGTTGACGGTAAGAACTTGTCAACTAAGTTAGATCGAGAACTTTGTGAGTTATAAAAGAAGTAGATTCAAGCAAACTTTCTTATGATTTCAGGAACACAAAATGTAAATGCCGCTGTTTTAGAATGAAAAATAGAGAGAATGTAGAGTGTCTCTTTCCATTAACAATGAGTGGTTACAAAATTCTCTCTCCCAAAAATCTCTTTCTCCCTCCCCAGATAAAGGGAGGTCATATTTATAGTAGAGTACTAATGACTCTTAGTACACTGTGGTCCCTGGGGACACGACCCTGCATATGCAATTTACAAGTGGTAATGGTGCCAAAAGTGTGGTGGTCGATTTTAGTACATGCAGAGGGTTTGTTGGAGCACCTCAACCCCAGTACTTGGATGTACCTCCACCGCTTGTTTAGTACGAGTGTTAGAGGTTGGCTGATTAGGACCACACTAAGTACCTTACTCGTACGACCACTACTTATCTGGCGTGTACTTCGTGTCTATACTCCGAATCATCTTGGTTTGTACGTACATTCCGTATTTGTACGAGCTCCTCAAGCCACAAGTTTTCACCCTTGCAAGGTACCTTATTCCTAAGGGCTTCAAGTGCTGAAATCCTTATTATCATTCCCAGATGCCTGTCAATCAAGGATCTCTCGAGATGGCCTTATGAAAATAAGATGAGAAGGGCCTCTCAACCCCAGGCGCATATTCTAGGCACAAAGTGTGGCTCTGTAGGCGTATGAGGTGGGGCACACAGGGTGTTCTCGCGAGACCATGGTACGAGGTGAGGCTGCACACGTGAGGCTGTGGTGTCTCGCAAGACGTGGGCTGGTGGTGCGAGGCTATGGTGTCTCGCGAGACCGTGGGCTACGCACGCGACATAAGTACGCTATATCTGGGCGCCTGGGAAAAGTGAGGCATGTACCGCTATGCGAGCATCATGGCTTCTAGGCACCCGAGCGAGACCTCTGAGTCAAGCGCGAGGCGAGTGCCTCGCAGGACCACTCGTGTGAAACAGCTGTGTTAGGCATGACGCAAGGCCGAAATGGTGGTAATGCTGAGACCATGTTTGATGCCTTTTTCATTGAGTCGGTGCTCCAAGAGACCAATGAGGTGTTGGTCATGGTGGCTTTGGACCTTCAAAGGACCATAAACACGAGATGTGGGTCTTTCATCGGTGTGGAATTTTTAACATCCAAACTTGCCCCTAAGTCTACGAGAGGGTCTTCAGGCTCTATGGTAGACTTCAAGGTGAGATGTTTTTGGGATGCCCGCGAGGTATTAGCTTGCTTCTTCATTTTGACATTATAGAAAAACACACTTTGGAGTTGAAGACTATTATGAGATTTTGAGAGTGAATGTGAGCCTATCATTGTGCTCCGCGGATCCCATGGCGAGTGCAAGCCCCCTTCTTGACCATTGATCAAGCATTGGATCCAACAGTTAAGATGAGTTTGTGGTTCTTATAAATAGACCTTCATCTCAAGCATAATATCTACATTTTCTCTTTTTAGCTTGGTGGTATTGGTGTCTTCACTTCCTCCAAGAGGTAAGGGGTTTAATTCCTCACAAAGTCATTTTGGGATTTCTTTCCTCTTTATTATTTAAATTCCTTTATTTTATGTAAACGTCTATATAGGCGCTTGGAGACTAAAACACCTTTCTCCTTTATTTTTCCAGACGCATACGTTTCGACCCTTTGCATTCCTTCGACCGCGACGGTGCTTTTGACCCTTCACCTTCTTTCGACCGTGATGGTGCTTTTGACCCTTGGCCTTCTTTCGACTGTGACGGTGCTTTCAACCCTTTGCATTCCTCCGACCGCGACGGTGCTCTATTTTACTTACTCATGGTATACTTTCTTTCTTTCTTATGTTCAATGGGTCTAAATTAGCACTACTCAGGATGGGTTGCCTTGGTCGGAGATCCTTGTGAGCTAGTCCACACACATGCCCTTGCTTGCACCCCGTAGTTAGTCATTTCGAGCACTTGTGTCTAGAGGTTTTGAGCCTATTCCTTTGTGTTTTGTAGCACCCCCTTCACCTACACTTGCACCCTTATTACCAACGAGATGAGGTTTCATGGCATGTGAGGGATCGTCTGATGTTCCTTCGGGGGTCAAGTTTGTAGACTTATCTTCAGACTCGGGGTCCCCCGAGAACAACCCTTACCAAGACTATGACACTTTGAGGAAGGCCCGTATATGTCACCTTGAGCACATGGCCAAGATTAGGCGTAAAATCTAGGTGGTGGAGAGCGAAATAGATTCAGTTTTGAGGGGTGATGGAGTCCCTTTCCCCTTTGACCATAGTGTTCACATTGCAAACCTTAGAGTGAGCCTTTTTGATCTACAAATGGAGTTGGAGTTCATGGAGGGAAACCTCCCACCTGAACCTCCTGCTCCGTTCTCCCCCTATAGTTGCCATGAGGTCACCCTGGGTTCCCCTCAACCCTTGTCTTCGATCCACCCATGTTCGATGCTTCCACACTCAAAGCCTCGGTGGAAAACTCTTGCTAGAAAGAAAAAATGGAGGGCAAAGAGCCCTGTTTTGACCTCACATTTTTCCTTGGGTTTTGTAGATATGGAAAAGAGAATGCGGTGACAGGTGGCTCCTGAGAGGCCAGATTTTGGTCCTCTGTTAGCGTCTACTATCGTGTCCAACATGTCGAAGAACCGACTGTTGGAGTTATCCGAGAAATACCATATTGGCAAGGAGTACAAGCTGTACGTTCCTTCCAACAAGTGTCGGGCCGATAATCCCCCCAGGGGTACGTGGCCATCAGTGAGCACATCCTGAAGATGGGTGGGACCATTCCCTTACACCCGTTCTTCCTCATGGTCCTCAACCACTTCGACCTTGCTCCGCTCCAGCTAGCGCCTAACAGCTAGTTGACTTTGAGCTACCTATATATGGCGTTTATGAAGCTTAACCGTTGTGCTCCTATGACCCAAGAGGTGCACTTTATTTACAACCTCATGCACACCCCTATAGCCAATGGCTTTTATTTCCTGCAAAAAGCCAATTCTCAGGTCTCCCTAATAGAGGGTTCCGTGTCCAACCCGGGTTCTTGGAAGCAGGACTTTTTCTTAGTGAAATTATAATGCTCCAAATTTCCTAATAGGGTTTAGGACCTTGATTAGGAGGACGGGAGGTCCATAATTGATTTATTATGCTATTAAATGATTATATGCATGTTTATGTAAATTATATTATTATATGATGATAAGTGCATGCATATGGGTCCACATTTTATTATAATGGCATTTTGGTAATTTGGCCTGTTGAGGGCGTAATTGTGTATTTTCATGCATGTTGGTGAATTTTGAATAAGACCACATTATAATGTCGATTTTTTCGAGTCATTCGGCATGAGACGATCTTTGAATGCAAGTTATCGGTCTGGTCATAACGGGATTTAATTTCGGGGCTGGGGTGAGTCTCGGGGTGATTTGAGGATTAGATCATTACCGAGAATTAAAGGGTAATGAGATATGATTTATTGGCATTTGAGAATATTGAGAATATCGGGAATTGGATGGTGTTAATTATGATTAACGAGATAGGTGGGAAATGACGATTTTGCCCTTGGTGGCTGTTAAGGCTTTTACTTAAGCATGAGGGCATTTGTGTCTTTTCACCGTAAAGGATATGTTTCAGCCATTAAAGCTTAGAAGGCTGTAGAAAAAATAGAGCATCATCCTTTCCTTCTCCCGTACATCATTTCTCTCCCATTTCTCTTTGGATTTTGAAGCTTTTTTTTAGGAACCAAGCCTTGAGGGTTTTGGGTTATGCTCTACCATTGAAGAGGGTATGATTATGAGATTGAGGTGAGTTTTTAGCCATTAAAACTCTTGTTCTTGCTCTGTTTTCTCTTTGAGTTTCAGTTGGGTTTTTGGTTTGAAAGTTGAGTTTCAATGGGAGTTTTTGGCAAATGATACTTGGGTTGTGATGCCTACGACTTGTGTATATGGTATTTGGGTTCATTTGGGACTTAAAATGGAGTTTGGAAGCTTGAATTTCAAGTTGGCAATGGTGGAGTTGAAGGGAAGAAGAAACAGGGCCTTTCTGCCTGGTGCTAGCACTACAACGCTAGCCAGGGAAAATTTCCCCTGGTTATAGCGCTGGGGCGCTAGGGGGGCAGCGCTACCCTGTTTTCTCAGGTGCATATTTTGGGCACTTTTGAGGGTTTTTGGCTCGGGGTTTCAATTCCTAAGGCTAGGAATCTAATCTACTCACCGTTTGGGTACAATTCGGGGTCCAAGGAGTGAGGTTTAGGTCAAGACCCTATTATTGTTGATTTCATTAATCGGAGATTTTATTTGGTTATGACTAGTTGACTGCTAAGGGATTAAAGGAATGATCGTTCTCAAGGGTCATTCATTTGTTATTTCTCGCTCGAACCAAAGGTAAGAAAACTGCACCCCATATGTGAGATGAATGGTTATTACTAAGGCATGTTGAGTATTTAAATGTGGACATGGATTGCATATCAAATGCTTAGAAAATCTTGCTTACTTATGAATGGCACTGACTTACTAGTCAGAATTGGCAATGGTGTCAGATCCGTCTGTGAAGTTGTGACTTACTAGTCAAGTTCGACAGCGGTACTAAGCACTGGTTGTGTGTTACTGACCTATGAGTCAGGAGTGGCATAAGCGTCATGAACGCAGAGCCGATAAAAGAATAGATCTAATCGACATCTGCATTGAATGACTCAACATGAGCATTAATGACGGACCGACCTCAAGTTCGATGAAAAATAAAAGCGTTTGTCTAGTCTAAAGGCTAGTTACTTAGGGCCAGAGTCGGAAAGACTAAGGTGACCTACACGTCACATGGCTAGGAGGGTATGGGACCTCAGAGATTGACTTACTAGTCATTTGACAGAGATTGACTTACTAGTCATCTGACAGAGATTGACGTATTAGTCATCAGACAGAGATTGACTTACTAGTCATCTGACAGAGATCGACTTACTAGTCATCTGACCGAGATTGACTTACTAGTCATCTGACCGAGATTGACTTACTAGTCATCTACCTCAGAGTGAGAGACTTACTAGTCATCTACTCAGAGCGCAGGACTCCACAAACATTTATTTGTACCTGCTTGCATGCGTGATTAAGGCTATTATTGCTAGGCATGCACATTATGATTTGATGACATGTTATTACTGTTCATGAGCATATTGAGTTTTCTTGCTGGGATTCGGCTCACGGATGCTATGTGGTGCAGGTAAAGGCAAAAGAAAGTTGGACCATCCTTGAGTTGGAGAGCTTAGGTGACGATGTGTACATATGCGGCTGCTCGACTGCCACGGCTGAGGGTTGAAAGAAGAACTAGGGTTAAACCTTATTTTTCCGCTTAGATCGGCTGGTTGTAAATATTTTGTTGTAATTGACCTTTAAATTATATTTTTGGGATCCCAATGTATACAATAAACGTTTTAGTGAAACGTTATATCTTAACCAAAAAATTTAACCCTAAACCGCTAATCATACTTAGTTACACGATTATGGCCAAATGACTCGATTAGCAAGTGTAGCACTGTTTAAAATGCACACCATAATGGTACCTGGAGTTTAGGGCATTACAGAAAGGTTCCACTTCTGTGCGCGAACATTTTTGCTCATCCCCAATTAAGTACTTCAAGCTTTTTTCCTTTTACATTGAATTTGCTATTTTGGAACTTATGCTCATATTGCTAACTGTGTTGATTGTTCAGCGAGCTTCAGTATCCCCGACGTTCCTGAGTCGGAGGCAACACCAGTGGACATCTTTCTCGATGCCGACCCCGCTAAAAAAATGGTCGCCTGTCTCTTCATTGTGGCCAACCTTAACTGCTATGGTTTATCCACGGTCTCGAAGCCCGATTTGCTGTGGCATATATCTTAACGAAAGAAGAAGTGACTCTAGTCGAGCCTCACTCGGATGGGGGTGATGTGGAGTGGGTGCCTGAGGAGGTTTCCCTAGAATCTAGATGCCCACCCCAGTCATCTCCGTTCCCCAGGGGGTGCCCTCCTTTTGTCCCTGTGGACCACGACATGGCATCTCATTCATGCGGTCCGCAGGCCATGCCATGGTGCTTTGTTGTGCCCTTCTCTGAGGACTATGATAATCTTCCTCATGCTCCCATTAATCATGGTCCTTTGAGGCCCCACTTTTCTGATATTCCTGCGCATCCTCCTCCTTCGGTGAGTGGGTCATCTGTCCCTGCTCACCCGGGCGCTCCACCCCTGATTTGGAGGGGACATCCTGGGTGAGTCGCATGGCGGCCCCTTACGGGAAAAGTTATATTTGAGTCACTGAGGGTATTCCTGAGGCCGAGTGGAGAGGTCTCGGGAATTTTACCATGGCGGAGCTTGGGGAGACCCTTGTGCACTCCACAACCTGGGTGAGTTCATGCGTCTTACATTGGTCTTTTTCTTTATTTTTGTTTTTTGTTCTGGGTTCTTTGTTTGCTCATCACTTTTTTTTCTTTTACTTCCTTGCAGACTTCTCTGGTGGCTCAACACTTAACCGACTCGGCACAGGACCTCTCTTTGTCGAACATTGAAAGGGACCGTCTAGCGGTCAAAGTTCAGGAGCTTGAGAGGGAGCTTACTGACACCAAGCTTAAGCTGGAGAAGGCCATGGCGAAGGCCTCTTCATCTTCAAAAAATAGGAGGAGAGCGGAAGCAAAGGTTGTGATGTTGTAGGAAAGGGTCACTCGCCTGAAGGCTGATTTGGGGGGAGCGGAAGCCAAGGCTACGACGTTGTAGGAGAGGGTCACTTTCCTGGAGGCTAATTTGGCTGAGGTCGAGTACAAGTCCATAGAGCGCACCCTCTATGGAATGTGGAGGCATAATCCTAATTTCAATTTCTCCTCCTTTGGTGAGCATGTCGTCGCCAAGGTGGCCGAGTGGAATGCTCACGGCGAGAGGCCTTGAGATTTTGCTTCTACAATTTTTACCTTTTAATTCGATTTGGTTGTATGCTCATTTGAACCTCTTTTTTTTTGGAACTTTTCTAAGCCCTACCACATTATTGCAACTTTATTTCTCATTTATATATATATATATATGATCATTTGTTTTTGCTTCTCTATGCTTGAGGTCCTTTTGAGCCCGCAAAAAGGGGTTCGATAGGTCTCTCTTCTTTTTATTATGCTTGAGGTCCTTTTGAGCCCATGCGAAGGGGTTTAATAGGTCTCACTTTGGTGCACCTTGATTATATCTATAAGGATATGTTGACCCTTTGGGTTCTAGTCATCCTTTTATATACTTTTGCGCACGCTTATTATTTCTTGCGAGAAGCGTCTTTCTCGTTATTATACATAGTACTATTTTTGCAAGGGTCTCTTTTAGGACCCTTTTTGGCTAGACGACTTGGTGGCCGTTCTAGGCTTATTGGTGGATGCTCTTCTTGAGGTCTTTCCTCTCGTGGAGGTATCAGCCTTTATTAGGAGGCCTTTCCTGTAGGACCTTTTGATGGGTCTCTTTTAGGTCCTTTTTTGGCTAGACGACTTGGTGGCTGCTCTAGGCTTATTAGTGGATGCTCTTCCTGAGGCCTTTCCTCTCATGGAGGTATCAACCTTTATTAGGAGGCTCTTCCTGTAGGACCTTTTGACCCACTTGATGTTCATAAGGGTAGCTAATCCTTGTGAACTCGAAAGATGCCTTGCAAGGTTTTCTTCCTTATTTCCTTTTTTTATAAGGGTCTCTTTTAGGACCCTTTTTGGCTGTGTACTCTACCCCCCAAGTGGTTGGCAAGATTTATTTCGTCGGGCACTTTGATCATTTTTCTCTTGCACTTTGATAATTCCAATTGGTGATAGGTACACAAGAGTTAGATATGTGCTCATGTAAATGAGGAGGGTATCCTGCCAATAGAAAACATATTAATTATAAATAATTAGAGTACATAGGCAACATTATTTTTACTTCATATTAGGGCATCTAGGTTACCCCTCTAATCTATAGTTACTTTTGAGGGGAGGACCCACAACTATGTTGGGGGGCTAACTATGGAACTTTACCTAATGCTCCCTCTTAGGCGTGTATGCACACCATCAATTTTGATCTCCTTAGTAACTTTGGGGATTGAACTCACGTGGGTTTTCGTTCCCATGTACTACCATCGCCTGCACCAGTTCTGGCTGTTTCATGACTGTGCGGAGGGACATGTTATAACATTCCCTTGCTTGTTTTTGTTCCCCTTTCATGCTCGCTACTCCCTCAGGAGTTGGGAATTTTAGGGCCAAGTGCTATATCGAGGTTATTGCCTTCAATTCTCTCAGGGAGGGTTTCCCTAATACCGTGTTGAAGGCCGAGGAACAGCTTACTGCGACGAAGTTTGTCATTACAGTGATCTATCTGGGCAGTTCTCCCATGGTGAGGGCCAACTCGATTGTGCCCAGGGGCTGTATCGAGTCTCTTGTAAAACCATACAAGGAGGTGTTATAGGGATTTAGGTTCCTGATGCCCAGTCCCATCTTCTCTGAGGCCGGGCGATATAGGATGTTTATGGAGCTTCCATTGTCCACCAGGACCCGATGTACCCTCATGTTAGAAAGCTGGATAGTCAACACCAAGGGGTCATTGTGAGGGAAATGCACACCCCATGCATCTTCTTCACTGAAAGTTATCAAATCGTTCTCCCCCTTAAAGCTCTTTGGGGGCATTGTTCCAAACTTAAGATGCATGGAGGTGGACTTCTCCTGCCTTCCCTGGCATACTTGTCTCACCCTTTCCTTGATTGGCCTCCGAACCCTGTCCCTCCGAAGATGGTCCTAACTTCTCATTACACCTCTGGGGATTCATCTTGTGCACGTGGTGAGGGTACTCCTTCTTTCGATCTTTGGTTTTCTTTGCAGATGTATCTACCCAAATGTCCCCTGCGTATAAGCTTTTTGATTTCCATCTTCAAATGAGTGCATTTTGCGGTGGTGTGCCCAATGTCTTTATGATACTGACAATACTTTCCAGGATTTTTTTTTACTGATCCCTTTTCATTGGTGGGGGTCTCCTGAAGGGGACTTGATTCTCGTTCGCTACGAAGATATGTTCCCTAGTATGTGTTAGGTATGTGTAGAAAGTGTGGGATGTTCGCTTGGGGCTACCTCCGTGCTTGTGCTTCCTCTGGTGGTCATCTCTTGGCCCTTCGTACACTATTTTCTTCTTCGTGTCATTCGAACCTTCGGGGGCTAAATGTTTGACAAGTGATGCCTTCAGGTTCTCATAGCCGTCTTCGACACTGATTAGTGGTGAAAAATGCATATTTATTGATCTTAATGGTAAAAATAAATTAAGTTTAATTAATATTTTCATGGAATTAATATCATTTATTTTATAAATTAAAATATTTTATTATATTTTAGTTTATTGTTACTTTGTAGGAATTAAAGTTGCATTTTGGCATAAAGAAAAAGAAAGAAGAAAGAAATAATCAAAAGTGAAAAAAAGAGTTGAAAAAGTGGCATTTTTTAAGGAATTTAGGCCCAAACTAAACCCAAACAAGCCCAAGCCCAAGCTTGTCACCACCTGGACATGTGGCGCATCTCTATTGACTGCACTTGGTCAACACTTTCAGCCACCTTTCAACCCAATTTTTGTGGGTTTTGGGTCTTGCACCTTTCCATTTTGAGCTCTTAAGCTCATATTTTGTGGTGTTTTAGAAAAAGGGCAAAATGACCATTCACTAAAATAGCTAGGTTAATATTAATAATAAGATTTGATTTTTCAAAATCATATTTTATTATTAATATTTCAAATTTATTTTGTAGACCCCATTTGTAATTTAATTTCTTTTTACTCATTTTCTCCTTCTATAAATAGTGACTCTTTTTTCACATTTGATATGTAATTTTGAGAGAAAATAAACTATAGCAAAATTTCTACTCACTTCCTACTCATATTTTCTTCTTAGAATTTTATGAGAATCATGAACATAATGGCCTAATCTTCCTAGGAAGGTTAGGGATGATTCCATATGCTAGTGATGTTATTTTGCTACTTTGATTTACTATGTTCTTCATGTAATATATTTGAGTTATTTATGTTCTTTCATCTCCATCTCTATTTTGTTATCTTTATTTAGTTGTGCTAATAGTATATAGGATTAGTCAAGCTCTTTCTATGTGCTTCTAATTAGTAAAAGTAATATTGATACAAAATTTTATGTCTAATCTTCTATTGCATTATTGCCCTTGGGAATTTTGTCATTTTTAGATTTTTCATAAGATTAACATTGTGCTCTTAAAGTAAAGAACTTTATAACTCAAATGGACTTTTGTTAGAAAAGAATATGGACTTTAATGTTAGATTTTCCAAGTAAATGTTGGGATGTGAACTATTTACTTGTGTATTTTTGAAATCAAGTAATTAAGTAACTAAACAAGCATGTGGATGATTCTTGAAACCTTTCCATTTCTCAAACTCTTGATTACATCTTAACTTTATTTCACTTATCTCATTTTATCATTCCATCAAAAAGGCAACACCAAAATCTCAAATCTCTTCTCATTTCCATTTTTTATTTATTTCTTGTTACTAACGTTTTGTGTTATTTTCTACTAATCTTTTGGTTTTAGGTTACCTCCTTGTGGATAGACCGCCCGATCTTACTACAACTACCGCTTAGTGGTAGTCACGATTTGGGCGTTAAACAGACACAAATATACTTTTGGACTCGTTCGTAGAAATCGTCTAAGTCAGTGACCTCCCTCTTTAGCATGTTATCCCTCAACTTACTACCCGGGCGTACCCGGCTGTAATGGCCATTTTTAACTCTCCACGTGTTCGGCTTCCCACTTTGGCTGCTTCCATATTGAACCTATGGATGTAGCTCTTCAGGCTCTCTTCATCTCCTTGTTTCACATTAGCGAGGCTGGTGCCTGGCATGGTGTAATCACGCACAGCGTGATGTTGCTGGAGAAATTCGTCAGAAAATTGTTGCCAAGACCTGATGGATCTCGGCTGGAGTCTTTTAAACCACTTGCACGCAGGACCCTTTAACGTGCCAACAAAACAGTGGCATCTAGCTTTGCTAGTAATTCCCCTTAGCTTCATTAGGTCATTGAACTCATCCAGATGGTATTTTGGGTCAGTATTGCCCTCGTAAGGGGTCATGTGAGGCTCTTTGAAGTTGGCCGAGAGCTGCACGGCTTGGATTTCTCTAATGAAAGGCGATTCATAATCAAACTCATTTTTGACAGCGTGTCTGCCAGACATGGTGATTATCTTACTCCGCAGGCTCCTCATTTCGGCATCTAAGTCTATCCTCATTTTGTTCAAGGAGTCTCTCAAGTCGGATGAGTTGGCCTTTCCTTTCCTTTTATCTTCCTGGGGAGCCATAGGAGGTGTAGTCCTCTTGTTCGTCCTTTTCTTGTTGAGTTTTTCCCTTAAGTCTGAGGGTGTTTCCCTTGAAGTGACTTCAACTTCGTGATGAAGATTGGCGTTGTTTTTCTGCCCTGGCCTCTGGGGCTGCTTCGCCTATCTGGGACGTTCATGCTGCTTTGTCCGAGGAGTATTACTAGTGGAGAGTCAAGTCCTCCCATCCTCCACAGGGACTATGGTTTCTCAACCCTCTTGGCCTTTCTCTTTTCATCTAGGAAGAGGCATGCTTGATTTTCCTTGTAGCAGACCGTTCAACACCTCTTGCATATTTTCTAAGGTGTTTTCTAGCCTTTGGTTCTTTCGGTGTAACTCTCGTATCACCTCTTTGTAAAATTGAGACCTAGAGCTCGAGCTTATGGAATGTACTCGGGGGCTTTTGTCTGGCCGACACGTCGATGGACCCGGATCTTGCCGGCCGGAGTTCGGCACCTGCGGTGGCCTTGGGAGCGGAAACTTTCTGGCCTCTTTTGCAGGAACAACCGATGGTCTTGGATGGTAATCATCAGGCTAGACAGCTGGGGACAAAGCCTCCCTTTCATCTCCAGGAACCATGGGATCCTTTGGTACATCCATATTTTTGGGTGGCGGAGGGTCCTTCAAGGAGGCCTTCAGCTGATCTCCATCGAGGTGGATCTCCACCTCTCATGGTTCTTTCAGTCGCTTAGAGCGTCTCAGCATCTTTCTCTACCAGAATCAATGGAAGAACATTGGCTTGGCACTTATCCTTCCCACGGACGATGCCAAACTATTGACGGTAAGAACTCGTCAACTAAGTTAGAACGAGAACTTTGTGAGTTATAAAATAAGTAGATTCAAATCAAATGAACTTCAAGCAAACTTTCTTATGATTTCAGGAACACAAAATGTAAATGCCGATGTTTTATAATGAAAAATAGAGAGAATGTAGAGTGTCTCTTTCCATTAACAATGAGTGGTTACAAAATTCTCTCTCCCTTCCCAGATGAAGGGAGGTCATATTTATAGTAGAGTACTAATGACTCTTAGTACATTGTGGTCCCTGGGGACACGACCCTGCATATGCAGTTTACAAGTGGTAGTGGTGCCAGGAGTGTGGTGGTCGGTTTTAGTACATGCAGAGGGTTTGTTGGAGCATCTCAACCTCAATACTTGGATGTACGTCCACCACTTGTTTAGTACGAGCATCAGAGGTTGGCTGATTAGGACCGCACCAAGTACCTTACTCGTACAACCACTACTTGTCTGGCGTGTACATCGTGTCCGTACTCCGACTCATCTTGGTTTGTACGTACATTTTGTATTTTTACGAGCTCCTTGAGCCACAAGTTTTCACCCTCGCAAGGTACATTATTCCTAAGGGCTTCAAGTGCTGAAATCCTTATATGTCATTCCCAGATGCTTGGCAATCAAGGATCACACGAGATGGCCTTATGAAAATGAGATGAGAAGGGCCTCTCGACCCTAAGCGCATATTCTGAGCACAAAGTGTGGCTCCATAGGCGTATGAGGTGGGGCACACAGGGTGTTCTCGCGAGACCATGGTGCAAGGTGAGGCTATGCGCGAGAGGCTGTGGCATGAGCCCGTGGCACGAGGCCATTGGCACAAGGCGCCTGATGTGAGGCTGTGGTATCTCGCGGGATGTGGGCTGGTTGCGCGAGGCGCCTGGTGCGAGGCTGTGGTGTCTCGCGAGACCGTGGGCTGCGCGCGCGACATGGGTACGCTATATCTGGGTGCCTGGGCGAAGTGAGGCATGTCCCGCTATGCGAGGCCATCATGGCTTCTAGGCACCCGAGCGAGACCTCTAAGTCAAGCGCGTGGCGAGCACCTCGCAGGACCACTCGTGTGAAACAACTATGTTAGGCATGACACAAGGCTGAAATTGTGGTAATGTTGAGACCATGTTTGATGCCTTTTTCATTGAGTCAGTGCTCCATGAGACCAATGAGGCGTTGGTCATGGTGTCTTTGGACCTTCAAAGGACCATAAACACGAGATGTGGGTCTTTCACTGGTGTGGAATTTTTATCATCCACATAAGCCATATAGGGAAATTGGGGCGTTACATGAAATGTCCTCTCGTGAACTTGGAACTGCAGGAACAACATCCAAGGATCTCTAGATAGTAGGAGCTGAGGAGTGATTAAAATCAGATGTAGAAGCAATATTCTCGGTCATATCAGCACTGTGCATATCAGTATCATTTGGAACCTTAGTAGCAAGAGGAGGTGCAATATTGGTGGCAGAAAAAGGAGGAGATGTATGAAAACTTGTAGAGGGAAAATCAATGTTATTAGAATAAGGTACTTGCGTTTCAGCAATAGGCGAAATAGCAGCAAATTTTGTCTCATTAAAGACCACATTGCGAGCAACATAAATTGTACCAGTAGAGCTTTCACATAGATATCCTTTGCGATGAAGGGAATAACAAATAAACACACACTTTTGAGTTTGGAAATTTAGTTTGTGAGCATTGTAGGGTCTTAAGTGAGGATAACAAGCACAACCAAATGTCTTCAAGAAGTCATAATCTGGTTGTTTATTGAAAAGACACTCATATGGAGATGAATCATTTAAAACAGGAGTTGGTAACCTGTTGTTAACATATACTGCACTCTGAAAATCCAACCACAAATAGGAAAAGTCGAGACCTGATTGATCTAGCAAGGTAAGACCCATTTCGGTAATGTGACGATGTTTCATTTCTACTCTACCATTTTGCTCATGACTATGAGGAAAAGGGTGTTGGAATTTTATACCTTGAGCTATCAAATAACTAGAAAAAAACGGTACTCACCTCCCCAATCAGATTGCACAACCTTTATTGGAAGCTGAAATTGCTTTTCTACCAAACTTTTGAATTGGAGAAAAGTATAAAAGGCTTGAGATTTCATTGTTGAAGGAAATATCCACGTAAATTTTCTATAGTCATCTAGAAAATGAATATAATACATAAAACCTTCTTTTGAGGAAACATGAGAGAGACCCCACAAATCTGTATGAACCAATTCAAGAGGATGTGATGCTCAATTTTGGGAGAGAGAGTAAGGAAGTTTGTGACTTTTTCCTTTTTGACATACTTAACAGAATTTCAAGTCTTTTATAGTACCACCATGTAAAATTTTGGTCAAAACTTTGTGTAAAGTTCATGGAGCAAGATGTACTAACTAGGAATGCCAAACATTTATATCTTGAACAATACTAGAATGAAATATTTGAGGACTAGAATCAGGCATAAAAAGTTGAGATTGGTCTTTATTAATGATTGAATCATTACAACTAGTAGCTAAGACAATAGCTTTATTATTACAATGACTAGTACAAGAACAAGATCTAGACCTAGTAGTAGTAGCTAGATTACATTCAAGTTGAACTCCAGAGTTGGTGTGAGAATTCTGTGAAAGCACGTAAAGGCGATCTCTAACTCTCCATTTGAGTAGAACAGTCCATGTATCCGTGTCCTTAACAAAGCAGCAAGATGAATGAAATTCAAAGAAAACATTGTTATCCTTAGTAAGTTTCAAAACACTAACTAAATTTTTAGTTATATCAGACACTTTAAGAACAGACTAGAGTGTTAATGGAGTTGAGGAAGAGGAAGAGAAATAAGTGTTACCAATATGAGTAATGTTCAACCTCCTACCGTTTCCAACATCAAGTGATTTTGAACCAATGTATGGGACAGTAGAATCAAGATTCTCTATGCCTAAAACAACAAGATTTGTGGCGTCGGAGTCTACATACCACTCATGTTCATCTGCAAAAGCAGGGACAATAGAAGAAGTGTAGGCGTGAGGAGCACTGTCTTCATATTCAGAGAGGTAGGCTCGTGGTTGATTTTCTCCAATCTTTGGTGTGATGAAGGCTCTGTCAAAGCGATAGTGGCAAACAACAGCTGAATGGCCTGCTTTGTGGCACACCTAACATAGAAGCCTATTCTATTTGGGCAATGCACGAGCAGCACCACGACCAAATCCACGCCCAAAGTTGTCATTTTGAACTTGTCCTCCGCCATTAATGTTAGGATTTATGCCCTAAAAATATGTAAAAACATTTTATTGATTTAAATAAAAGTACGATTTTATTATATTTGAATGTTATAATTATTGTTTGAATAATTTATATGAATATAAAGACAATTTTATATTCATTTATGAGGATATGATCTTGTATTAGTACAAGAGAATTAAGATCATATACAATGAATAAAATAGTCAGTAACATATTAAAGTAATGAATCTTTAATGAATAGTTACTAGTACGGTTTACTAAGAATACAAGATGCGAGTAATCTAGATTACTGATGTGGATAGACATCTTGGTAAAGGTATTATGTATAATAGAGATTATATATGACAGGAACGATATGAATTAACTATCTTTATAAACTTGTCGTTTTCCATAAGGATTTAGTTGTTATCATAATAGATGATCATTTGTAGATCAGTCTAAATTATGAGTAGTCATGAACTCTTGTTTGTGCTTATTGGATCTTTTGATTCACTCGTTAATGTTTCTTAGTATAATAGGGCTAGTGACTTTTTTTTTTTTAGATTCAATTTCATGAATGTCTGGGAAAATGATTTACAATATTGGAATCCATACTTTCCCGACTTATTGAATATTGGTTCCCTTAAGGGTTAATTCTGGAGCTGAATAGTTATTGGGCTCAAATCTATAATTTGTTATAGATTAATTATTCGTTAGTGAATTAATGGTACTTAAGGAACAAGAGGTAATTAGAATGGTAAAACTGTAATTTTGACCAGCTCTAATTAACGAACCAATAAATGGAGGAAAGAACTACATTTATTGATTATATTGATGGACTACAAAGAAAACTCTATAAATATAATTCTATAAATTCTTATAGTGTAATTTTATATTTATAGTGGAGTAATCATGGAGTTAATGAATAAAATTATTTGATTAAAGAGTTTAATTAATAATCTGGTTTATTGGAGCTTCGTATTATAGGTTCACGATCCCTAGGTCACCTCTGTCCTACATTGTTAAGGGTAAGGATGTCATAAGGAAGGTTTGTAGATAGAATGAATAAACTGCAAAGTAATTAATTTTTTGGGGCAAGGAAATAATTATGTGATAATTATGGGCAATTGGCTAATTGTGAAGTAATTAATTATTTAATTGTATAATTTTTATTTTGAAATTTTTTATGTTAAAATAAATATTAATCATGTTTTGATTAATATACAGAGAGATTAATAATTATCTTATTATAAGATGTTTATTTATTTAAAACTTATATTTTAAGATAAAGTTAATTTTTAATTGACTGATATTTATTTTAGTATAAATATATTATCGTAAATATTAATTAAACAAACAAATGAGAAAATTAGGGAAGGAGAGAGAGTGACTCATGCCACACTCACTGCATAGTGAGTGTGTGGCGTCATTCTCAGGAATTCTTATCCCTGGGATTTGAATTTTAAATTAATTTTTTTATTTAATTATTCTTTTTTAAATATGATTTAAATTAAATAATTAAATAAGTTGTAACTGATCAGTTTTATTTTTTAATAAAAAATATTAATTAAATTAGTTTATTATCTTTATAAACCTCAAAGAAGCGATACTTTTAGAAAAAGTTTTAGAAGTTGTTTTGACTATCATACTCTCTCTCAAGAAAAGAAACGATAAAATTTCATAAACTTGAAATGCTAGAAATTTCTATAACCTCTCTCTTCTCGATCATCTCTAGATCTCATGTGTTGAGTACTTCTAGAGAGTCTAAATCAACCTTTGAATACTACATTCCCACACACGTCCTTGTGTGTTTGAGGATTGACTTGGAAGACTAAGGAAAGAGTATAACGCCCTAATCTCCAGAGACCGTTACGGTGTGCATTTTAAACAGTGCTAAACTCGCTAATCGAGTCATTTAGCCATAATCGTGTAACAAAGTATGATTAATGGTTTAGGATTAAATTTTTTTGTTAAGATACAACGTTTCACTAAAACGTTTATTGTATACATTGGGATCCCAAAAATATAATTTAAAGGATAATTACAACAAAATATTTACAACCAGCCGACCTAAACGGAAAAATAGGGTTTAACCCTAGTTCCTCTTTAAACCCTCGTCTGTGGCGATCGAGCAGCTGCATATGTACACATAGTCACCTAAGCTCTCCAACTCAAGGATGGCCCAGCTTTCTTATGCCTTTACCTATACCACATAGCACCCATGAGCCGAAGCTCAGCAAGAAAACTTAATATGCTCATGAACAGTAATAACATGTTACTAAATCATAATAGGCATGCCTAACAATAATAGCCCTCTTCATGCATGCAAAGAAGTCCAAATAATGATTGTGGATCCTGCCCTCCTGTATGGATGAATATCAAGTCAATCCTAATCAGATGAGTGATTAACACTTTGAGATTATGATAATCATGCTGGAGCTTGTAGCCCGAATCAGATGAGTGATTAACACTTTGAGATTCTGATAATCATGCTGGGGCTTGTAGCCCAAATTAGATGAGTGATTAACACTTTGAGATTCTGATAATCATGTTAGGGCTTGTAGCCCAAATCAGATGAGTGACTAATGAGTGAGTCGTGAACTTACATAAGATAAGTGGCTATGGAGTCACGAACTTGAATCAGATAAGTGACTATGGAGTCACGAACTTGAACCAGATAAGTGACTATGGAGTCACAAACTTGAACCAGATAAGTGACTATGGACGTTACAGTCACCTAAGCCTTTTGGCCTTGGCTCTAAGGAACTAGCCTTTAGACTAGACAAGCGCTTTTGTTTTCATCGAACTTAAGGTCGGTCAAGCATTTCATGCTTATGATGATAATGCTTATGTCGATTAGATCTAATCTTTTCGGCTTGTGTTAAACACGCTAATACCGTTTTTGACTCATAGGTCAATTCCATACGACCAGTGCTCAGTATTACTATCGAATTTGACTAATAAGTCACAACTTCACAGTCCATACTGACACCATTGCCGATTCCTGACTCATAGGTCAATTCCATTCATAAGTAAGCAATGCAACCAGGCATATATCATATGTCAAATATCCAAATGTAGGGCATTCAACATGCTTACTCAACCATCACTAGCATAATTATGATCATTCACATTTACAGAGACTCAATCTCTCATCAATCTCATATTCAACATTCAGTCACATGTATCTTATGCGTCACATGCATCACATACTGGGTGCATTTTTCTTACCTCTGGTTCGAGCGAGAAATAATAAAAGAATGACCTTTGAGAACGATCAGTACTTTGAGTTCCTTAGTAGTTACCTAGTCATAACCAAATATGAGATTCCATCAATAAAATAATTCATAAAAGGTTCATGGTCTAAACGTCGCTCCCGAGACCTCGAATCTTACTAACACGGTTAGTAAATTCGATCCTGGGCCTTAAGAATTGAAACCCCGAGCTTAAAACCCTTCTTAGTTCAAATAGGAAGGGCGAGTCGTGACTTAGCTTAGTGGGTCGCAACTTGCCCTCAAAACAGAGAGCACTACCTGGAGAAACAGGAGTGGGTCGCGACTTGACCCAAGCTGATTTGCGACGCGCCTCCCCCATTAAGCCCAGGGAGCCTCTGACTTAGGTCCAAGTCGTGACTTGGCCTATTGAGTCGCGATTTGACCCCACGAACCCAGCCTCCCCTCCCATTTCCTCCATTAAAACTAGCCAAAAACCATCACCAAACCTCCATTAAACCAACCCAAAATCAAAACCAAGCATCCACACATCATATCCACTAGTTTAACCACAAAACCTAAGCTTTGAATCATTTAAAACCTCATCAAATTCCCACCTATTCATTCCAATGTATCAACTAAAAACCAGCTGGAAAAACAGAGCATAAAATAGAAAACTTGAACTAAAACCTTACCTTAAACTCAGAATTAAACCCCTTTCAATGGTTGAACATAAACCTAGAACCTCAAGCTTTGATCTCCTAGCTTGAATCCTCAAATTGAGCTTCCAAAATTCAAAGGGAGGGAGAAGGAGAAGGATGATCGTGGAAGAGGAAAAAGGGTCTCTGTTTTTGGCTTAATAATTCTATAGCCATCCTAATTTAAACATATCCCTTTGTCAAATGACCAAAATGCCCCCAAGCCTATCTTCTTTTCTTAATAGCCCCCAAGGGCAAAAATGTCATTTTCCACTTATCCCGCTAATCATAATTAACGTCCTCCAATTCCCGTTATTCTCAATATCCCCAAATAATAGTAAACCATATCCCATTACCCTTTAATTCTCGGTAATGAACTAATCATCAAATTATCCCGAGACTCACCCCGAGCCCAAAAATTAACCCCGTTATGACCAAACTGCTAACTTGCATTCAAAGATAGTCTCATGTCGAATAGCTCAAACAAATCCACATTATAATGTGGCCTCATCAATAATTCACCAACCTGCATGAAAATATACAAATATGCCATCAACGGGCCAAATTACCAAAATGCCCTTATAATGAAAAGTGGACCCACATGCATGCATTTTTCATCATATAATAATATAATCTACATAATTATGCATATAATCATTTAATGGCATAATAAATCAATTTTGGCCCTCCCGACCTCCTAATCCAACCATTAAACCTCATTAGAGATTTTGGGGCATTACAACTATCCCTTCCTTACAGAAATTTCGTCCTCAAAATTTATCTAAACCGCCCGGAATATAAATTCCGCATATCTATTTCCAGTTCCCTAGTCGCTCCCTCGATCTCACTATTTTTGTATCATACCTTAACTAAGGTATAGCTTTGCTTTTTAGAACCTTGTTCTTTTTGTTAAAATCTTATCTACTATTCCTCATAGGATAACTTAGCCTCAATCTCCAAATTCTCATGACTCAACATATGAGTCTCTTCTAACCCATGTCTTCAACATGGAAATATAAAATACAATGTATACGACTGACAGTGCCAATGATAAGGCCAATCCAAAGGCAACCTGGCTGATCTTATCCAGAATTTGAAACAGTCATTCCTAATCTAGGGCTCAACTTGTCCTTAATTCCTCACCCGTTTCCTTGGTAATATTATAAGGAAGATACAGTCTTCCACCTGGAACTCCATGTTCCTACATTTCAAATCATCACAACTTTTCCATTTACTCTAAGAAGTGAGCATCCAAGCTCTATCATTTTCAATAGCCTCAATGATCCTCTGAACTATCTTAGGATCCAAATATAACATCTCACCCATCTCATAAAGTGCCCTTCCAATAACTGGATAACTCTCTCTGATTTACCATCAGTCTGAGGATAATAAACTATATTAAATTTTAACTGTATACCTATCGCCTTCTGCAACCTTTCCCAAAACTTGGAAATAAATACAAGGACCTTGTCTAATAAGATAGACTTCGAATTCCATGAAGGCGTACTACCTCTCTCCCATAGAGATCTGTATACTGATCAACTGTATTACTCATCCTTACTAATAGATTTGAGCTGACTTAAATACAGGTCCATAATGACCCAATCCAAATCATGCTGGCCCACTACCTTGGGCAGCCCCACCGCGAAACCCATCGCAATGTCCTTCCACTAAAGAACACACAAAGGCTGTAATGGCCCTACTAATTCCTAATACTCTGTGTTGACCTGCTAACAGATTAAGAACTTGGCCACATATTCAATCATGTCCCTCTCCATCCCAGGCCACCAATATAAAACTTTCAAACTTGGTTACATTTTCCATGATGCATGGATGAAGAGAATAAAAGGTAGTATAAGATTCATCCAAAATCTCCCATTTAATCTCAGTGTCCATCGGATCTCAAATCTGATCCCTATACCTCAATAAACTCATACCTGACATTGCATATCCCTTACCTAATCCAGCTAAGACTTTCCCCTCAATTTTCCCATCTGTGGGTCCCTTGATCCTTTCTGAAATAGTAACCTTAAGTGTAAAGCTGGCCGCTTGGCCCACCAGTAACTCTACTCTAGTTCTGGTCATATCCTTTAACTAACATGATGCATAGGCAATCACTTTTCCCTGTCACTGAGGTGTCATAACAACCTAAAAACTGGTTTTGATCTGTAAGAAGAATCAAAACTCTTTCCCAAAGCATATGTAATATCCTGCCTGTCCAAAGAAACACTTGCCCCTAAGGCGTTCCTTGACCTTGGCAAATATCCAACTGAGGGTATACCATAATACCGTCGATCAAGACGATCACAAATCCAATTCAGATAATCTTTGAATACTCCGTCCATCTGATCCATCAAAACAACCTGGCATTAACGAAATCCTCAAAACATAACTCAACACTTCTAGTGCCCTATCTAATACAATAGTCAGTCTTTTGTTTATCCTTTTCCTTGATCTGTAACTGGTAATAACCAGATCGAAGATCCACCTTGGAGAATACTATTTTACTCAATACCTGAGCCTTTAGTTCTTACAGTTCTGCTAAAGTCGTTCAAAATAGTGCCCTAGACCTGGTTCCATCCCTGACACCAATCCAATCACCATTTATCTCTTTGTGTAAATGTAGTCCTGACAAATCCCTTGGAAACATATCCAGAAACTTACAGACTAATCCAGTCTGTCCTGATCCCACTGGCACGACCTAAATGGTATCCACTACACTAGCTAGGAGTTCTATGCACCCTCTTGAAATATATCTCTAGCTCTAAATAAAGATGTCATAAGCATACAAAATCCATGCACAGTGCCAACTACCGCAAGGGTTTCCCACTCTCAAGCCAAAGAGTTACTATCCTTTCTTATGCAATCTAGCATTGCCCCACACTTGGTTAACCAATCCATATCCGGGATCATACTGAAGCCAATCAGAACCAACTTTATCAAATCAACTGATGAGTCATTTCCACAATAATCTAACTCATCACAACATAACCATGTAATCTGCATATCAAGTTTATGCCTCTCTAGAAGAAACAATCAAAGAACAACATGGCACCAAAATCAGTCAGCACAATACAAAAATCAAAACTAGAAAGCTGACCTGCCACCCCTGAGGAACCAGCCTCAGTCTTAGTCTTAGTCTCTGGCTACATCGGAGCGAACACTCGAGTTGGAGTTGAGCTGTCCACCCCTTTTTGCTCATCCTTCCTTTGCCTTGGGCAAATCCTCTTACGGTGCCCAAACATTCCACATAAGAACACATGTCCTTGCTCGACATTCTCCCAAATGATGTCTCTTGCACCGAGCACATTCTGGGTAAGTCCTCCAGTTCTTAAATTTGTTTGAACCAATCAACGAAGGTGTCACTACTTGAGTATTATGCTCTTATGCACTCTCCTTCACAATTTGATTTCCTATGCTCTCAACAACAAGAGCCTTCCCTACCACCTGAGCGTAGGTAGAGATTTCATGCATTGGGGCGACTCTGATGCTCTAAGTTATTCTGGGATTCAATCCCTGGATAAACCTTTCCTTCCCAACTACATCTGTGGGTACCATATCGAAAGAAAACTTGGCCAACCCATCAAATCTGTTAACCTACTCGGTTACTGTTGCATTTCCCTGAACGAGGTTCAGAAACTCATTCATCTTAGCAGTCTTGACTGCATCACAGTAATATCTTTCATTGAACAGCTGCCTAAATTCTTTCCAGTCCATCACAGCTATATCTCGTGTCTGGGATACTACTTCCCACCATGTCCGGGCATCATCCCGCAATACATATGTAACACAGATCACCCTATCGTGACCTACCACCCCCATACTGTCGAGAATGGAACTGATCATGCCCTTCCATTGCTCAGCTTTGAATGGATCTAGACATCCCTAAAAAACTGGAGGGTAATACTCCTGGAATTTTCCACAAAGAAATTCCCACATGTTCTCAACTCTAGGCTGAGCCAATACTGGTGCCACTCCTGGCATAACAAAGGAAGAGGTGTTCCCTGACAGAACCTGCTGTTGTTTCAAACACATAATCTCTTCCTCCTGCCTCTGCAATCTTGATTGCATATCTATAAACACCTGCTGGAAATTTTAAGGGGCAGATGAAGAACTCAAACCCTGGTTGTAATCCCTAGCCTCGGTATAACCACCACCAGGTCTCATTATCTACCTTGGATACATATCTACTAATTGAATCTACAGTCAATAACTTGACACATTAAACATGATGAGCATATCAAAAGCTTACCCCACGGGAAAAATCATACCAAAATACATTCACAAACCACATAGGTGCTGAAAACATGCCCATAGAATTTGTTCATCAATTCATAATCCCTGCTCTTCCAGCATACACACCATGCCCTCCAACTCCAGCATGCGAATATCACATTTATATATATATATATATTCACGAAGCATGTAATCATATAATCATATTAATAGTCAAGAGCGAGGCTCTATCAGAATCTCATGCTCCCTAGTACAATATGCAGGTAAAGCATTTACATTCTATTTAAGCAATTAAGCACATAATCACATAAATAATTACCATACCCTGAGTGAAGTTATCTTTAGTGACGAGTGTACATGCCCAGCTTGTCTTCAGGAACCCTTAACCTTGGCTCGCTCTGATACCAAGTTGTAATGCCCTAATCTCCAGGGACCGTTACGGTGTGCATTTTAAACAGTGATAAACTCGTTAATCGAGTCATTTAGCCATAATCGTGTAACTAAATATGATTAATGGTTTATGATTAAATTTTTTGGTTAAGATACAATGTTTCACTAAAACGTTTACTGTATACATTGGGATCCCAAAATACAATTTAAAGGTTAATTACAACAAAATATTTACAACTAGCCGACCTAAGCGGCAAAATAAGCTTTAACCCTAGTTCCTCTTTAAACCCTCGGTCGTGGCGGTCTAGCAACTGCATATGTACACATCGTCACCTAAGCTCTCCAACTCAAGGATGGTCCCAACTTTCTTTTGCCTTTACTTGCACCACATAGCTCCCGTGAGCCAAAGCTCAGCAAGAAAACTTAATATTCTCATGAACAGAAATAACATGTTACTAAATCATAATAGGCATGCCTAGCAATAATATCCCTATTTATGCATGCAAATAAGTCCAAATAATGATTGTGGATCCTGCCCTCCTATATGGATGACTATTAAGTCAATCCTAATCAGATGAGTGATTAACACTTTGAGATTCTGATAATCATGTTGGGGCTTGTAGCCCAAATCAGATAAGTGATTAACACTTTGAGATTATGATAATCATGATGGGGCTTGTAGCCTAAATCAGATGAGTGATTAATGAGTGAGTCACAAAATTAAACCAGATAAGTGGCTATGGAGTCACGAACTTGAATCAGATAAGTGGTTATGGAGTCATGAACTTGAATCAGATAAGTGACTATGTACGTTACAGTCACCTGAGCCTTTTGGCCCTGGCTCTAAGTAACTAGCCTTTAGACTAGACAAGCGCTTTTGTTTTCATCGAACTTAAGGTCGGTCAAGCATTTCATGCTTATGATGATAATGCTTATGTCGATTAGATCTAATCTTTTCGGCTTGTGTTAAACACGCTAATACCGTTCTTGACTCATAGGTCAATTTCATACGACCAGTGCTCAGTATTACTACTGAATTTGACTAATAAGTCACAACTTCACAGTCCATACTGACACCATTGCCGATTCCTGACTCATAGGTCAGTTCTATTCATAAGTAAGCAATGCAACCAGGCATATATCATATGTCAAATATCCAAATGTAGGGCATTCAAAATGCTTACTCAACAATCACTAGCATAATTATGATCATGCACATTTACAGAGACTCAAGCCCTGATCAATCTCATATTCAACATTCATGCCATGCCCTAATAACATGTATCTTATGCATCACATGCATCGCATACTGGGTGCAGTTTTCTTACCTCTGGTTTGAGCGAGAAATAATAAAAGAGCGACCTTTGAGAACAACCAGTCCTTTGAGTTCCTTAGTAGTTACCTAGTCATAACCAAATATGAGATTCCATCAATAAAATAATTCATAAAAGGTTCATGGTCTAAACCTCGCTCCCGGGGCCTCGAATCTTACTAACACGGTTAGTAAATTCAATCTCGAGCCTTAAGAATTGAAACCACAAGCCTAAAACCCTTGAAAAACCCTTCTTAGTTCAAATAGGAAAGGTGGGTCGCGACTTGGCTTAGTAGGTTGCAACTTGCCCTCAAAACAGAGAGCACTACCTAGAAAAACAGTGGTGGGCCGTGACTTGACCCAAGCTGAGTCACGGTGCGCCTCCCCCATTAAGCCTAGGGAGCCTCTGACTTGGGTCCAAGTCGTGACTTGGCCTATTGAGTCACGACTTGGCCCCATGAACCCAGCCTCCCCTGCCATTTCTTCCATTAAAACCAGCCAAAAACCATCACCAAACCTCCATTAAACCAACCTAAAATCAAAACCAAGCATCCACTAGTTTAAACACAAAACCTAAGCTTTGAATCATTTAAAACCTCATCAAATTCCCACCTATTCAGTCTAAAGCTCAACTAAAAACCAGCTGGAAAAATAGAGCATAAACTAGAAAACTTGAACTAAAACCTTATCTTAAACTCAGAATTAAACCCCATTCAATGATTGAACATAAACCTAGAACCTCTAGCTTTGATCTCCTAGCTTGAATCCTTAAATTGAGCTTCAAAAATTCAAAGGGAAGGAGAAGGAGAAGGATGATCGTTGAAGAGGAAAAAAGATCTATGTTTTTGGCTTAATTCTTCTATAGCCATCCTAATTTAAACATATCCCTTGGTCAAATGACCAAAATGCCCCCAAGCCTATCTTCTTTTCTTAACAGCCCCCAAGGGCAACAATGTCATTTCCCACTTATCTCGTTAATCATAATTAACATCCTCTAATTCCCAGTAATGAACTAATCATCAAATTACCCCGAGACTCACCCCGAGCCCAGAAATTAACCCCGTTATGACCAAACCGCTAACTTGCATTCAAAGATCATCTCATGCCGAATAGCTCGAACAAATCCACATTATAATGTGGCCTCATCAATAATTCACCAACCTGCATGAAAATATACAAATGTGCCCTCAACGGGCCAAATTACCAAAATGCCCTTATAATGCAAAGTGGACCCACATGCATGCATTTTTCATCATATAATAATATAATCCATATAATCATTTAATAGCATAATAAATCAATTATGACTCTCCCGACCTCTAGATCCAACCATTAAACCTCATTAGGGATTTTGGGGCAGTACATTGAGCTTTCAGAAAGGATAGGAAAATCGTTGATTTTACGAAAAGATTCAAAGATATTTGATAGGCTATGAGAGGTAATCTCTATTGCTTTTATGTCAAATTAAATATATCTATATATGTATGATCTTGACTTGTATTAATAAATTTTAAAAAAAATCTTATTCCGTTGTGTATTCTTATTTGTCTCATTTAATACCAACAATTAAACCCATAAGATCGATAACCACCATGGTAATGGACATTTCTTGAAGAACCAATAGACATATTAGCAGCCATTTTGGAGGATAATTCCCCCAAAGTGTATTACTTCAAAAGAAAGATTGTCAACACGAGATGTAACATGCACTACTACAGGATCAAATTAGGGCACAAACCATTCATAAGATGCATCACAATATCAAGTTCTTCCATGGGATAATAAGAAGTAGCTAAAGAATCAACAAAAAGTTTAACCTTGTCATAATAATAAAAAATAGAAAGGTTACCCTTTTGAATAGTGGAGAGTTGAGACTTGATTTGAAGCAATCGTGCCTTCGATTGACTAGAAAATCGTTGCTCCAAAGTTGACCATGTTGATGCCGAAGTGGTAAATTGAACAAGAGAAGCAAGAACTGGTTCCAACATAGACAAGCGTGACCAGCTGAGTAGTAATTGATCTTTGCGTCTCCATGTCGTGTACTCTGGATTTAGCGAACCATCGTCCATCTTTTGGGGAGGAGAGACACTCGCGAGCAAAATATCATCAAGGTCATGGCCAATGATAGTAGGCAACACCTGAGATTTCCAAGCCAAGAAATTGAGACGATCAAGCCTGAGCGTGAGAGACGAATTAAGAGAGTTTGCGAAAGAATTCCAAGCAGTCGAGGCGATGAAATTGTAATGACCTAATTTCTCATAAATTATCGATAACACAACGTTGGATCATAAACATAAACATTGCTATTTTATTGAATGAAAATTAAAAATAAGTAAATGGATCCATGATTTTACAAAAATAAAATAGTTGTCTTTAACATACTAAAATTAGCAACATTAAATAAAACAATAAAAGAAACATGCTTTAATAAAAATAGGCCCGCTTGATCTTCCTTGACTATATGGTCACCACGAGTACATCATGAAGCTCCTAGGTCCCACTTGCCACCAGCCTTTCTTTCTTTAATTGCTTGAATCAACAAAATCATAAGGGGTGAGCTTCTAAGCCCAGTTAGGAATATACAAACAAGAGTCAGTCATATAATCATATAATCAAACATATCAAAAATTTCACAAGAGTCATAATAGAACTTATTTATACTAATCATACAACATCATAAAACCCTAGGTCATAACATAGCCTAAGTCATAATCATAAATCATAATCTAAATCATAGCTCATAGGCATAAGTCATAAGTCATAATCATAGATCATAGGTCATAAGTCATAATAATAGGTCATAGGTTATAATAACAAGACATGTATAATAAAAAGATAAGTGCTTATATAGGGGTGACAATTAAGCCCCAGACATAAGTTCGTCATACAAGTTTGGCAACCGAGCCTACCAGACATCAACTTAGGTCCGTCATACAAGTTTGGCAACTGAGCCTACTGAACATAAGTTCGTCATATATCATTGGAAACCTTAGGTCCAGCCACACCCCTTATTGTACCTGAAATGTTAGGCCATACAAAACATAAACTATATCATAAACTAAACTACTTAATTTTCCTTACCTTGAGTGTGGAAGAAAAAGAAAGAGAAGAGATTGGTTGCTACAGCAAACGTTCAATCAACCTTAAATACAACATAAGATATTTATATTAGAGCATTATAATAAAACTATACTTTCAAGAATTTTCTAAACCTCATAAAGTCATACCTTCAACCTAGAACTAAGGTGATGAAATCCCAAGTCTTCTCTCTAATGTCTATCTCCAAAAAAAACACCAAGAGTTTGGATACTTGGGTAGATTTTGGCTATATATTGGCTTGGTGGGGTTCAATATTTCGGCTATAATAGGGTTTAGAAATGCAATAATGTTTTAGGCAAAATAAAGAAAATAGAAGAAAAAGATCCTGAGCACTATAATGACTAGTGTTTCGGCTTCGGCTGTGGCTATGTAGAGTGTTTATGGCAAAATGGAGAGAGCTGTTGGGATTATGGATTTCGAAATTATGAGAGGTTTTTTTAGAGCTTTTGAGTGTGAGAAAAATGGTGAAGGGTAAGTCTCTATTTATAGGCTTTAAACCCCAACTCCCTTCCTTGATTTTCTCCATACTATTCAACTTAAATTTTAAAAATCAAACCTTCCCTCCACTATATGGTTGCTACATCATCTCCAAGTATGCCACATAGTCTCCATTTGGTTCAAACTTTAGTCAAAGTCCAAACTACTATCCTATATCTCGCAACTCTGGACCCTCCTGTAGTAAAATTAACTTAACTAGAGTTGTATGAGTCCGATTTAGGCTATTTTATACCGTTGGAAAGCTAATTCAATTACCTACAACTTTATAGAAATATTATTTTTCCAAAATCATAATATAACTAGGTCAAAACTAGGTCTGAAGATATAACACCCTAATGTTACGAAAACTTCATTTACATATCTAACTCTTAGTTCAACCATCACACTACTATCTCTACTTGACTACTTAAATTAAATCTTTTAAATCTCCATTTATCTAACTCTTATTGACACTATCACTTAATTCAAATAGATCTAATCTTGCCTATCTTTAAAATTTAAAAAGAGTCGAATCCTTCCTATTTTTGTGCCAAACCTAAGACTAAGCTATTTTGGCTTTCATTTTAATTCTAATACTTAGTTTAATGCCACATGTTCACTTCTTAATCCATCAAATAACATGTGTATTTAATACTTAATAAAACTTTACACTAATTTGATCATATGTTAAAATAATTATAATTACCCAAACTATAATTATTTCTAAGTCATAAAATCATAACTTAAATCATTTAAACTTAAAGTAATCTTTATTCCACAAGTCAAGTCATAACTAAATCTAACATAATATCATATTTAAGGAGCTTATAAAAAAATAATAGCATTGGTTATTACAGAAATTAGTAACGAAAACAGTGGAAGCAGAGGGATTTTCTGTCAAAGACTCCATTGGAGTAGTTGGGGAAGATTGTATGGTGGGATGAGTTGCAGAAGGCTCCATTAACGACTTTCGTAAGGGCTCTTGATACCATACCATGAAGGAACTTACCAATACAAAGACTTTTTAGAGAAAACACTTGAGAGAAATGTTTCTCACAAGTTTTGCAAAAGTTACTTAGAGGGTGTTTGACACCTTAACTGAAAAATTGTTTTTTGTTTTTAAAAACTAAAAACAGTTTTTTGAAAACAAGTGGGGGTGTTTGGCATTGTTTTTATAAAACAATTTTTAAAAACAAAGTTACAAAAAATAGAAAATTTTGAGAACAAGAAAAAGTTATTTTCTGTTGTTCTCAAATTTTCTCACTTCTTATTTTTCATCATTTTTTCTTTCAAATTATTTTATCTCATTATTTATTACAAATTTTTAAAATATTTTTCTCTTTGTAAATATATTTATTAATTTTTTATTTAAGATCTAAAAAAAATAAAACTAAAAAATTATTTTTAGAAAACATTAACCAAACACCTATTGTTTTTTGAAAACTACAAAAACAGTTTTCTGTTCTTATTTCTGAGAACACAATTTTAAAAACAAAAAACAGAAAACAATACCAAACAAGCCATAAGCTTATGAGAAGTAATCTTTATTTATAGGCAATAGTAAAACAAATTATAAAGAGGGCTAACGAAAATACAACAGAAAGAAAGCTAAATTGTTTCTAACTAACATCATAACAGATTTTAAACAAACTAAACAACTCAACAAAATGACTAGCATATGCCTAATTGTTTAGTATGTTTAACCAATTTAAGCTTATGCATAAATTATGGGAAAATTTCCCTGAATAAGTCTACAAAACTTTTGCAAATATCTAATCAGAAATTCTTTTGTAGATGCTTTTCAAAGAAAAAGCTAAACAAATGGGTTTTGTTTTCTTATTAATAATTAAATAATAATGATTATTATCAGCATCCGGTGGTTGATTAGTCATTTTTGTCTGATTTATCATCCATATTATACATTTGACATATTTCATATTTGTTTAAGATGTACTTTTATTGACAGCAACATGTGTTAATAAAATAAAATTTTGGTATGGAATAATTAAATGTGTCGGAATGACATTATTGGTTAATGGTTATTGTGATTTTTATTTAGGATTAGATCTAATAATAATAGAAATAGTAATTAAGCTATGCTAGCTTCTCTTTTTTGTTTGGAGGTGAAAAGGATAAAAATAGAGCTATAGACGTAGGTTTGAGGATTACATGTCTTTATCAGTCAGGTAATAAAGCTGTACCTAGCAGAAGATTCTGTAAGAGACTAATAATCATAGCAAGTTTTATTTCAACGGAGGAAAAATGGTTATATAGGTCAATTTGGGTCACGACACGACACGATTAAGGTAAACACGAACATCGTGTTCGTGTTTGAGTTTTTGACACGTTTAATAATCGTGTCGTGTTCGTGTTTACCTTAATCGTGTCGACCCATTTAATAATTGTGTCGTGTCATAATCGTGTCAGACACGATAACACGAATACTTTACATAGGTTTTCTGATTTTTTTCGTATAATTATGATTAATCGTGTCATAATCGTGTTATCGTGTTCGTGTCGTGTTGACCCGTTTAATAATCGTGTCGTGTTCGTGTTCATATTTTTGACACGTTTAATAATCGTGTTGTGTTCGTGTTGACCTTAATCGTGTCGTGTCATAATCGCGGAAAACTTCTTTGTTTTCTTGTATGATGAAAATGGATGAGAGCACTCAGTGTGGGTGGTCTAGTCTATTTTTTTTTAAAATATTTATCAAAAATATATATATTTTTATTTTATTTTTAAATTTTACATTATATCATATAAGAGTTTGTTTATATATTTTTCTATATTATTTAAATATTATATCTTTATATATATTTTATTAATTAAAGTAAATTAAAATAATTAAAAAAATAATAATAAATATATACTAAATAAGAAAAAGAAAGTTTATAAAGAAAAATAATAATATTAAAATATAATATAAAATATATGTAAATATTATGCAAATGTAAATATTGATTAATTGAAGTTTGTGCATAGCTATTATAAATATATGTATAAATGAGTTGATGGAAGATGTTTTTGTGAGTTTTAGCTAAATATTATAAAAAAAGTGTATTACAAAATACATCACCAAAACATATTTTTTTTATAATTTACCACAAACTTTTACATTATATTATATATCGGTTTCTCTACTTTTTTCTCTATATCATTTAAATATTACATATTTTTTAAATATTTTATTTATTTTAAGAAATAAAATAATTAAATATAATAGTATCACATTCGTATATATACAAAAGTTTATAAAAAAATAATAAAATATTTATAGCTTGATGAATAGTGTTTCACAATACTATTTATTTTGGTAAAAAAAAATATAAGTTACATCAATTATTAAAAGACTATTTAACTATTTTTTCTCTATATTATAAAAAATAAGACATTTTATTTTTTTCATTGGGAGTGCTCTTAGGATTTGAGATGGGATAGTAAAATATTTATTTTATTTGAATTTGATAAAATTGCTCTGTACCCTTTTAGATGTAGGATAAAAAAAGGTTTGCCAAAAAAAAATATGTTCACAAGAGAGATAATTATATTTTTGATAAAATCACTCTATTTGCTAAAAGTAATTTAGTGAGACATTTTTCGTTGAGGATAAGTATGTTTAATTTTGGGATTATATTTCAGCTGCATTACTTGCGGATTGATCCGCACTCACAGTGAATTATATAAAATAAATATTTATATGAAAACAAAATGGAAAGAACACTCCATTTCATTTTCAATAGATTACTATTCATTTTATAAACTTTTTCTTATTATTAATATCTCTCTCCTCTTTCTTCCCTTCTCATTCTTTTATATTTGAAATTAATAAAAAAATAAATAAAAAATTATAATACTTAAATGATATAAAGAAAAGTTGTTGTATAATATAAGTGTGGTGCATTTTGGTAGGGATGGAAAATTTCCAACGAGAATTCCATGTCTATATAGGGAATGCCAGGAGACGAAATGACACTCCTTAACTTTGTTTATTTATTTATTTTTATATAATACATACATTTATGCATAGTATGTTTTAAATTGGTATTTCTTTTATTAACATATATTTATTGTGTTGTTTAGTTTTTATTTTAAAGAATTTTTTTTATTTATATTTTATTTTTACATGAATGGGTCGTCCTCAACCCAAAAGAAAATTCTCCGTCAATGTTGTGTCATGCCGAAGATTAGACAAGTAAAAGATGGATGTAAGAATGTGACACAACTAGGAGAGGCATTTCTAGCCTAGTTTTCGTCCATACACTTTAGTATTAACTTTAATTTTCACGGCTTTATTCATTTAAGAATACTAATATTATAGAATACCTCACTAATTCAGTCATTATTACATATCAAAATTGAATATCTTTTATATTAGTGTATGGTATTTTTATAAACATGTTATTTTAAAAACAAAAATGATGAACAACCTGCTTGAAGAGCTTGCATGATTAATGTGACATTTTTTAATTAGTCAAAAGAATTAAAAAGCTAACTATTCAATAATTTTTTTCAATTTACTTATGAGTTGAAAAATATCATATAGCTCGTGTAAGCATCTGTCCAAAATCTATCGATACCATAAAAATATGATTTATCTTGTACTTTTCTTAATAGTAATGCAAGGAGTTCATTGACAACAAGACTCAATCTCAACTCAACTTAATAAAATGATATTTTGAAGTGACGATACTTTAACATTGCAAAATAATTAGTAGAATCGATCTTACAAACATCAAAATAATAGTAAGTTACTTTCTTACCATCATCCCACCACACTATCTTGGGTCAACTTAGGTGTAATTTTGGTTATATGGTGGACACTGCATAGATGTTAAGGCAGATTGAATTGAATGCCTATTTATTTGTCTTTTTGTAATCTTTACTCATCATAACTTGATCACTACCCACTCACTAGTCACTACAAACAGAAAAGAATACCAATTATCAAGCCACCTCACCTCTCTAGGCTGGGATTTCATATCTTGAATCTATTAAGCCACGTCAAGCATCTTCCTTTACTTACAGCCAATGCATCGAATGTGTAATTACACACGCCAAGTATGTTTATATAATTGGATTCGGGCCCATATAATACACCCATGGGCTGAATCACAACACAGTAAGAGCTAGGGATTGGTTTGTTTGTGCTTCAAATTTCTTTTCAGAACATTTACATCATAACATATAATGTTTTTCCATTCTTTATTTAAAAAAAAAAAAGTGTATTGTCACACCACCATATGCATATGCATACAACTAATATAATTATGGGCAAGTGACCACTTTATCCCAATAGAAATGATTAAAACAAGCTCCACTTTGGAGATGTATCATGTACTGATAATATATCATTGTCATTAGTTTTTCCCTAAACAAATCTAAATAGTCGTTTTTCGAGCTATGCTATATATACTTTTGTTTTTTCCGTTTCTCTTATTTATTTTTTCTCCTCATTTTGGTCAAAATATTTTTAAATATAATTTTTCTCTCTCAGCGATCATTTTTTCCGCTTCTTTGAACTCATTACACCGCCAACGACCCAAGAATTGATCTGATAATTGAAAATATTTTGACCAAAATCAAATCTAAAGTATTATTTTTATCAATTTTGTAAAACACATGATCTCAATTGTCATTTAACAAATATAGAGACTGATCGCGTATTCGAAAAAAATACAAAAACAAATATAATATTTTTCCTTTTTAAAATTACTTTTCACACATTCTAAAATAAGTTTCAATTATATATTTTGAAAGTGTTAAATAATTTATTTATATTTCTTAATAATTAATACAAATATTTATGTTAATTAACCAAAATAATTTATTTGATAATTCTATAACTGTTATCCCTAAAAAATACGAGGATGACGTAGCGAATGAGAATGCGATACGTGACATCACAAATCAGGGAAAAAACGACAAAGTATTGAGAAAAGATCGACGGGCAAAAAGAATAGGTCCAGGACCTATGGGGAAGTCGACCAAGCCTAAACCCCTAGGGTGGTCTGCTTGACCCCTACCCCTAGGGGTGGTCGGCCTAAGCAGGCCCAAGAGCCCTAAGGGTGCTCGGCCTGACCTCTACCCCAGGGGTGGTAGGCCCCAATGTGTCCAAGAGAATGGTCGACCTGACCCCTACCCCAGGGGTAGTCGGCCCAGTATGCCGAAGGATCCCTAGAGGTGGTCGGCTTATCCCCAACCCCTACGGTGGTTGGCCTGACATGCTCAAGAATCACTTGGGTGGTCAGCCCACCCTATTTTTCATAGGGTGGTCGGCTCAAACCCCCAAGTACACTTCACTGAGAAATACTCACTCTCGTTCAAACTGAGATCATCAAGCCTAGCACCCATAGGATCAACAGGTCCAGCACCTAGAAGGTCACAGGCCTAGCACCCAAGCTCGGGTCGTCGGACCTAGCACCTAAGTCTCACATACCAACAGAGACTTAACATCTTCCTCAGAGGTTTCTACCATGCATTATCCACCACGATCTAGAGAAACAACGAGAAGACCCACGATCTCATAATCATGGGGAGGTGGACACATATCTCTACTACCTGATAATCGTGTACCAAACCATGATCCCAGTACTATTGCTCATGTAACAGCCCCAGGGTACTATAAATAAAGGACCCAGGGCTTCATTTCAGGGGATCTCTTTTTTATGGAATTTTGGGAGAAAAATATTTTTAACAAGAGAACTCATCAGTTCGTACTGGTAATTGTCAAACGAGTAATTCAATACTCAAGACTAAGTGGATTAGGTTATTATTGTTCATTAGAACAGGGCTAAACCACTATAAAATTCCTATGTGTTTACTTAAGATAATCGTACTCTATCGTTTATTCAATTTATTTCATTCAAAAGGTGTCATATACTGTACATACGACCGTTGGCCAATTTCATAGGTCAACATTTTGGTGCTTTCATTGAGAGTACGAAATCAAAAAACACACTTTCATCAGTTTACGATGCCTCCAAAACTCAGTCAGACAAAGAAGATTGCTCCCAGGGATTCCACCACCCAAGATCTCATAGATCTCGTTAACGAACCTCAAGTGGAGGTTGGAGATCAACCTGATGCGAAGGATCTACAGGATGCTCACCAGGGGGAGATGACACAATTTCTGGCAAGGCAGGAGGCCTTTGCTGAAGAAATTTCCCTTCATACGGCAACTATGGAACGACAATGACGGGAGATAGATGAGCAGGTCCAGAGAATGATACAGAGGGAGCAGGAAGCTGACTGGAGATACCAAGAGGCTGCTGTGGCCTTGGAGGCGGCTACTCAGTTAGCCCGAGCTAACGCTGAAGCTGCTGCACAGTCGGTGAAGGAGGCTCAGGCCAAAGCAGCAAGAATGTGAGACAATAGTAACAAAGAATCCCAGGGGAGGAGTAAGACCCCAAGGACACTCTCATATCCATTTTCCTAGAGATAGGATGAAGAGGCACAATCCAAGACTGCCTCTTCCATGACTAAGAAGAATAACACTTCATCTTGGAGTAGGAGAATTACCAACCCGAAGGCCCTTCCCAGAGGGACCGATGAAACAGCGCAGGAGATGAGGTTCAAACTGTTAGGAACGAGTTTCCTAATATGCAACAGAATAGTGGTGTGGTTGGCCCAGTGTACAACAAAAATTTTGTAACATATTTAAACTACCTTTAAATATGCAGATCCATTAATATACATACATTAATCATAAATAAGATAATGATAGAATTCATATCTCTTGAAGCCTATCAAGTATCATTGCTATCTTTTTGTATTTAGAACGATCTTCCTATCCAAGCCGCTCCCACGTACTCACATCAAGATCTTCCAAAGCGTTCTCTACACCTCAAGAAATGTGTGGGCATTTAGAGAATGAAGGATAGTTTATTTGTGATTCTACTTGATGTACTCAACACATGAGATCAAGAGAATAGACCTGAGAATTGGTTCTTTATTTTCAGGGAGAGAAAACTATCGTTCTATTTTTCACAGAGCGAATGTTCAGAGTTGTCTCACATACTCATATCATATCTAAATATTTTTCTGATTAGTCATACTTAAAAGACAATATTCAAATTTTAAAAAATAAATCTGCAACCATTTTACAATTTACTTTTTAAATAATTAATTATTCTATTAATGAAAAAAATCCAAAAACAAAATTTTGAATTATCCATTAATTAATTAATTAATTAAAAATGAAAATCCCTTCCCTGAAAATGCCTTACACGCCACACACAGTCCATGGATTGTGTGTGAATGTGTAGCTTCATAATTTTTAGGGAAATTGGTTTTTCAATTTTTATTTAATTATTTATTCAAATTACTTTGTGATAAGATCTAACAACCTCATAACTAATTCAAATTTGAATTCAAATTAATTATCTTTTTAATTAATTATCAAATATAATGAATTATTTGAATAAATATTAATCTTTCAAATTCAAATCCAATTTGAACTTATCAGATTATTATCTTCCACTCAAATAAAGATATTTAATTAATTCTATCAATTAATTAAATCCAAAATTTTCAAAAATAAATATTTAATTTATTATAATTTCGAAAATTATAATTAATTAATTATTTAATTAAATTTCAAAATTAATTTAATTATTTAATATAATTTCGAAAATTATACAATAATTAAATATTAATTAATTTTGTTAACTACAACTAATTTGTAATTAATTAATTAATCACTATCATCATATAATTGCATATTTGGCCTGAAGAACAAGTTTCTTCTTAAATATGTCTTTAAACTATTTTCCCTTCATATGAACTCTTACCTTGGACAGTGTTGATAGAGTCGCTATAGGGACCTATGGACCCATAATTCCAAGTTCCAATAAATTTGAGATTATTAATTAAACTCTTTAATTAAATAATCTTAATTTATTAATCTCATGATTATTCTACTATAAATATGAGACTGCACTCTTGTAATTATAGATATTTCATTTACTGAGTACTTTATAATCATAAAGCGTCCATTGATATAATCATTGCATACAACTTGACCCTTTAATAATGGTTCATAATTAATCGGGAATTAAATTACCGTTTTACCCTTTTAATTATCTCTTGTTTCCTTAAGTACCATTGACTCTACTAGTGAAGGTTAATTCATAACTAAATTATGAATTTAAGCTCAATAACCTTTCAGTCCCAAAAGTCAACCCTTAAGAGAACCATCATTCAATCTCTTGCGAGAAGGTATAGATTCCATATCTATATACTATGTCCCCAGCTATCTATATTAATGAGTTCCCGAAACAAAAGTTTCTAGCCTGATCATTCTGACAGACCCTAACAAGTGAATCAAAGAACTCATATAACATAAACAGGAGTTCATAGTAACTTCAGGATTATGATCTATTTGTATATGATCATCATTTGATATATTTAATTAATACTTCGAAACGGTATTTAACTAAGTATTAATAAACATATCTGGTCCAGTTCTATATATTCTCTAATATATAAAGCACCTCCACTAAAGTGTCCTACCACACTAGTGATCCGGATCTAGATCACATGTATTCATAATACTAGTGGACCGTATTTGCAGTAATTAATCTAAAGATTCCATAACTTTATTTTACTACGAACTATTCAAGTTCATTTATCTCAAACACTATCCTCCCGTACCAATACATGTTTGAGATCACATATATGAACTTAGGAATTTTCCTGATATTTACATGATATTATCATAGAATAATATAGTCTATAAAACATATGCATAACATATTCAATTTATTTATTTATTTCATAAAAACAATGTCTACTACATATGCTTTCAGGGCACATTTCCAACACAAACATCTGAGAGGCGTGACAGGAATGGAAACGGCCGCTCAAAATCTCAAATTCATGTAGGAGGAGAGGCTCGGGGGCAGGGTCGCACCGACAGGGACAAGGCGGACCTACCACCCCTATACCCTCAGTCTCGCAAGGAAAAGGAACCGATGAATAACACTAATACTGTGTTCGATAGGCTGGGGAAAGATGCACAACCTCAGGATCTAAAGGAAGTCATCAACAGGAGGACCAGCGCTAAGGAGGGGGTACTAGGGACATCTACCCTACCTAGAGCAGCGATCCCACCAGCAATCCAGGCTCAAATAGATGCACTCGTCATGGTTGTCTAGGGTTTGACAAAGAAACCTTCCAATATCGAGTTGGCACATAGAAGTGGGAGTCCCTTCAGTGCTAATATCCAAGCTACTCAACCACCACCAAAATACAAGACCCCGAAACTCCCAACATACACTGGGAAGGAGGACCCAATACGACACATTGGGAAGTTCGAGGATCAGATGGAGTTACTCGGTGTGGAGCATGATTATAGGTGCAGGGTATTCCCTACCACTCTCTATGACTCGGCTCAAGAATGGTATTGGAAATTCAAACTTGGATCCATCACTTCCTGAGAGCAATTCAGGAAGGAATTCTGCAAGATCTTTAGTGCTGGGTGGATTCAACCAGTTTATGCCAATTAGTTACCTGACATCAAGCAAGGGAAAGATGAATCCCTGAAAGACTACATTCAAAGATTCATGAGAGAGGCAACCAATTAGGAGATGAAGGGAAACTCGTTGCCATCTCGGCAGGAATAATTTATCGTAGTCCCTTGTGGGATAGTGTACACAGGAACCCTATCAACACTTTGCAAGAGTTCCTAGACCGAGCCGACAAATACATGAAGCTAGATGATGCTATCATGAAGGAAGAAAAAGGCATAAACCATCCGACCACTGTCAAGGCAGATAAGAACGGCAAAAACCCTCAGGGTGACAGTGGGGGCAACGGTAAGAAGAGGAATACCTCAGGTGCTGAGCAGGGTGGAGAGAAGAAAGCTAAGTCAGCACTAGCCGACAAACAACCTAAGCATCAACACTACCAGCCCAGGTTCACCAATTATACCGTCCTGACTACATTAAGGGCTAAGATTTACTTGGCAACATACCATGAGGTACCATACTGAAAGCCACCACCCTTACGTTCAGAAGGAAAGAAGGACAAGAATCAGTTTTTTCGTTTCCATAATGATTATTGTAACGCCCTAATCTCCAGGGACCGTTACGGTGTGCCCTTTTAAACAATGCTAAACTCGCTGATCGAGTCATTTGGCCATAATCGTGTAACTAAGTATGATTAGCGGTTTAGGGTTAAAATTTTAGGTTAAGATATAACTTTTCACTAAAACGTTTAACGTATACATTGGGATCCAAAAAATATAATTTAAAGGTTAATTACAACAAAATATTTACAACCAACTGACCTAAGTGGCAAAATTGGGTTTAAACCTAGTTCCTCTTTCAACCCTCGGCCGTGGTGGTCGAGTAGCCGCATATGTACACATCGTCACCTAAGCTCTCCAACTCAAGGATGGTCCAGCTTTCTTTTGCCTTTACCTGCACCACATAGCACCCGTGAGTCGAAGCCCAGAAAGAAAACTTAATATGCTCATGATAGGCATGCCTAGCAGTAATAACCCTACTCATGCATGCAAGCAGGTACAAATACATGTTTGTGAAGTCCTGCGCTCTGAGTAGATGACTAATAAGTCTCTCACTCTGAGGCAGATGACTAATAAGTCTCTCACTCTGAGGCAGATGACTAATAAGTCTCTCTGAGTTAGATGACTAATAAGTCATTCCTTGATCAGTTGACTAATAAGTCACTCTCTAAATAGATGACTGATAAGTCCATCTCGGTCAGATGACTAATAAGTCTATCCCGGTCATATGACTGATAAGTCCATCTTGGTCAGATAACTGATAAGTCCATCTCGGTCAGATGACTAATAAGTCTATCTCGATTAGATGACTAATAAGTCTATCTCAGTCAGATGACCGATAAGTCTATCTCGATTAGATGAGTGATAAGTCTATCTCGGTCAGATGACGAATAAGTCTATCTCGGTCAGATGACTAATAAGTCTACCTCGGTCAAATGAATAATAAGTCTATCTCAATTAGATGACTAATAAGTCTATCTCGATTAGATGACTAATAAGTCTATCTTGGTCAGATGACTGATAAGTCTATCTCGATTAGATGACTAATAAGTCTATCTCGGTCAAATGACTAATAGTTCTATTTCAATTAGATGACTAATAATTCTATCTCAGAGGTCCCATACCCTCCTATCCATGTGACATGTAGGTCACCTTAGCCTTTCCGGCTTTGGCTCTAAGTAACTTGCCTTTAGACTAGACAAGCGCTTTTAGTTTTCATCGAACTTGAGGTCGGTCCGACATTAATGCTCATGATGAGTCATTCAATGCAGATGTCGATTAGATCTAATCTTTATCGGCTTGCATAAACATGCTAAAACCATCCTTGACTCATAAGTCAATGCTATACAACCAGTGCTCGGTACTACTGCCGAACTTGATTAGTAAGTCACAGCTTCATAGTTAATACTAACACTAATGCTGATCCCTGACTAATAAGTCAGTGCTTCCTTAATGAGGTAATGCAAACAGACATATATCATATGTCAAATATTCAGATATAAGGCATTTAGAATGCTTAATCAATAATCAGAAGCATAATTATAATCATGCACAAATACAGAGACTCAAGCTCTGATCAATCTTAATTTCAACATGCATGCCATGCCCTAATCTCATGTATCTTATGCATCACATACTAGGTGCAGTTTTCTTACCTTTGGTCCAAGCACAGGTTACCAATAAACGAGCCACGAGAACGATCCTGATTCCAAGCCCCTAGTGAAAACCTAGTCACAACCATAATATAAAACCTCATCAAAATGAGTAAATAAATACTTCCAAACCCAACCCAAGCCTCTGGGACGTCGAATCCCACTCAACAGGGTAGTAGGATCGATCCCAGGCCCTTAGAGTTAAGTTCCTACAACTAAAAACCAATTATGGGCAAAAATTCCCTTTAGCGCCGCGGCCCGCCTCCAAACAGAGGCAGAACCCTTCTCTGCCTGAGCCTAGTGCCGCGACACGCCACATTGCGCCGTAGCCCTAATAGCCCATCAGCAACCTCCACCTTCTTCATCGAGCCTGGGCCGCGACCCAACCACGAACCATCCATTTTTCCTCGTTTTCTCCATTTACAAACCTTCCAAAAACCTATCCAAACATCTTCAAATCCAAAAATCAAAGTTCCCAAACATCCCCATGATCCAAAACCAACAAAACCCAAGCTTTAATTCAATAAAAAAACTCATCAAATCACAAAATCCAATTCAAGTTTAAAAACTTTAAAAACTTACAACTTACAACTTACAACTTGGATTTCCTCTGATTGAGTTATTTCCCAACTAAATCCTCCAGCTAATAAGCTTCTAACCTTCCCTAGAATCGATATGCCTCGATCCTCGATTGAATTCGAGTCCTAAAACTCAAGTTTCCTTCGAAAATGCGATTAGGTGTCGAAAATGGAACTTTGAGGGAGAGAGAACGTTCTTTTTATTTCTTAACAGGTTACTTCAAGCTTAAGTAGCCTCAAGCAAATCCTAATGCTCGGGGTCCCAAAAGCGCCCCCGATGGTAAAATAGTCAAAACTCCCAGAATTTCCCCCTGATCTTATTAACTCCCAATTTATCATCAAATATTTATTCCCATTACCCAATAACCCGATAATGTGCTAAATAACCCTTGACTCACTCTGAGTCAAGTATAAATCCCGTTGTGACTTTCCCACTAGCTTACCTCCTAGGATCGTCTCGTGCTGAATAACCCTAACATAACCAAATAATAATGAAGCACCACACACATACCGCATATATGCCAAATATGCCTGAAATGGCGAAAATATGAAAATCACCCAATTAATCAGAAATGGGTTCACATGCATATTTAATACACCTAAATAGCATATAATCATTTAATTGCATAATAAATCAAGTATGGCCCTCTCGGTCTCCTAATCAAGGTCCTAAACCTTATTAGGAAATTTGGGGCATTACAATTATGGCACAACACAAACGAGTGCAAACAATTGAAGGATGAGAAAGAGTTTCTTCTTCGACCAGGAAAACTCTCAAGGTAACAAGTCAAGACCGAAACCCCAAGCAGGAATCCAAAATTCTGAAGGCAGAGAAGTCCACCACTAGAGCTGGCGGCTGTAGACTTCACACTGGATACCATATGTGGAGGGCCCCACATAGCAGGCAACAGTAACAATGCCCGTGAGCAATATGCAAGGACCCTCAGACATGAGGTAGGGGTGTCTTCCTAGTGTATGGCGGTCTTGATGGAGTATGTCAGAAGATGCCACAAGTGCCAGATGTTCTCCAAGATACCCCGAGTGGCACCTAATGAATTGACGCAGATGTAAAGCCTTTGGCCATTTGCTGTATGGGGGATCGACCTAATCAGAAAGCTACCTACGGGAAGGGGAGGAGTCCAATTTGTTGTTGTTGTAGCTGTAGACTACTTCACCAAATGGACTGAAGCAAAACCGCTCGCCACCATAACCTCAAGGAAAGTCTTAGAATTTGTGGTGAAGAATATCATATGTCAATTTGGCCTACCAAAGAAGATAGTCTCAAACAATGGGACTCAATTCGACAGTGATATGTTCCCCGACTTTTGTATGAGGCATGGAATCACAAAGAGCTTTTCCTTGCTAGCACACCCCAAGCTAATGGCTAAGTAAAATAAATGAACAAGACTATCAAAGACACTCTGAAGAAACGCCTTGAATAAGGCAAAGGAGCCTGGCCAGAATTACTTCCTGAGGTCCTATGGTTACATCGAACGACGACACTAATGGCGACAGTGCATACGCCATTTTCTTTGGCGTTTCGGTATGAAACCATGTTGCCAGTTGAACTCACCCCTGATCGCATAGATAGGAGACATACGATTAGGGGAGGAACCATCGACTAATAGAAGAGTCGCTCGACTTGATCGAAGAAAGACGAGCGTTTACCCAAAAATAGCCCATGATGACGTGGCAGGATTGACCTACGCGTGACAAACACATGGCGGCTTTAAATGAATATATCATGCTCGGCCATCGACCAGAAATTTATTGGTTTAACAAGCATCGTACTTATGTGCGACCAACCTGGTCGCATACTTTCCCTTCTTTATGCAGTGCTATAATTATGCGTTAATTGTAATTTATTTTATTGCCTAGATATGCAAGTCTTAATTGTAATTAAGGCCCACTGGCCTATGTAACATTCTTGAGCCTATAAATAAGAATCAAAGGGCTTAAGGAAAGGGACTTTTTTGGCTTTTTGATCTTTGAATCCTGAGAGAAAATTAGAGTGTGATTATTCACCGAAGTTATGATTCTCCCAAGGCTTGTGAAACTCGTGAACCCTAGTTCACTGATCACAGTATTGGGACTCTACATCAATAAGAACACTAAGTGGATGTAGGTCATTACCATCCAATTGAGGCCGAACCACTATAAATCATTTGTGTCATTTACTTTTCCATTTGAATTTCTTCTGGTTTTCATCTCCTTTTATATTGTTTATCTGACTCCATGTCGTTAACAAATTTGGGCGTCAACATTTTGGTGCTTTCATTGAGAGACGAATTCTAGACTGTCAAGAAAATCAAATGACTAAAACATCCAGGAAGATGGGACAGACTTCTGGCGCAGCAACCACCCAGCCTCCTCCACCAAATGTGGCTGAAGATGAACCACATTTGGATTTTGAAGAAGAGGAAATGGATTTTGAAACCCTGAGGGAAACATTGAGTGTGTTGCAAGAGGAGTTGGCCAATCTGAGGGCCAATTAAGAGAATGCAACTGGGACGTTGGCGTTGCAGCAGAGGGAAATCGAACGTCAACGCCAAGAGTTAAATGAGTGGCAGATGGACATGTATCATCGGCAAAGAGACGCCATTGCCGCCCTAGAGGCAGTCATTCAGTTGGCCTGAGGACAAGTTGCACCGACTTCTCAACTGGATCGGTCACCAAGTGCACCACCACAACAAGGCCCAAACCCAAGTCATCCGCTTTAGCTGGAAAGCCCTCAAAGGCCGGAACAACTGCCTGCTGCTCAACAGGATATCCCATTTTAGGATCCTGAGTAGCAGCCACCTTCTCGCGCTGGTTGAGATAATCCCCAGCATCAAAGGCAGAATAGGGCCGAGCAGCCTCCCCGAAGCCCTAGACGCCCAACGGCTAAGGAGCCAAATCCACCGAGCAGGGGGCAACGTCTTTCTGCTAACAGAAGGCATGCCGAGTCTGGCTCTGCGGTCAAGGCCCCCCACGACATAATAATGCCCGAAGACCCACCGACCTACGCAGGCCTCCTCCTAATGCTCGGGAGATGCCAGCTAGAGGAGGAAATAGTGCGACCAGCCGGTCGCGTCATAGCCAGTCATGTTTCAGAGACATCCACGATTATAATGAAGCTGATTCTGATAGAGGAAATGATGGTCGAGGGCAAGGAGAAAGAGGTGGAGAAAGGAACCCCCCACCAAGAGAAAACAAGACTGCGAGCCAAAACGCTGAGGGGTAGCCTAAGTAGCCTAACATTTTTTATCGGTTGGGCGCTAGCGAGCAAAGGCGCAGAGATGACGACTTGAGGGATGTGCTCAGCGACAGGCGCGAAAGGCACGGTGAGTACGCTCCTCCGGCACCAGTTACCCTAGCAATCCCAGACGCTGTACAGGCTCAGATCAATGTGCTAAATCAGGCCATCCAACAATTGGTGGGGAGCCGAACATCCCATATCGAGTATGAATGGAGAAGAGGCACTCTATTCATACAAAGAATATCCATGGAAAAAACCCCCCAGCAAGTTTATGATGCTGGTATTGCCCAACTTCGATGGGTATGGGGACCCAGTATCTCACGTAAATCAGTTCGAGATACAAATGGACATCCAGAAGGTGTCAGATGATGCTCGCTGCAAGATCTTTTCGGCCACTCTATCTGGCATTGCTCAATAGTGGTTTTTTAAATTCCCTCCTGCTAGCATAGTGTCATGGGAAATGTTCGTGAAGGAATTCTACGGGCAGTTCTATGCTATTCGTGTTCACCCAACTGAAGCCAACCAGCCGGTCGAAATACACCAGAAGGAGGGAGAATCCTTAAAGGAGTACGTCCAGCATTTTATGCGAGCAACAACTGGAGCTAAAATAGTTGGCGATTAAGGGAAAATGATGGCCCTTACTACTGGAGTGAGGCACCACTCTCCCCTCTGGAACAGTTTAAGGAAGAATGGGGTAAAGAGTACCCAGGAATTTCTTGATTGAGTAGACCGGTACATTAAGCTCGAAGAGGCGATTGCCAACGAAGGGAAGTCACCTGCGAAAGATAAGGGACCAAAAGAAGATCCCGCTAGAGCCGCCAATGGGTTAGATAAACCCAATATAAACGACAAAGGTAACGGGAACGGTAAAAATTGTGAAAAAAGGGCGAACAATGAGCCATCGATGTCTGAGAACAAGCGTCCTAAGGGAAACAGGTATGAGCCAAGGTTCACCAACTATATGGCCTTTGTTGAAAGAAAAGCTGAGGTGTACCAGGCGACTAGCTCCAATGTCCCTTACAAGCGACCAGTGCCTATAAGGAAGGATATCTCCAAGAGAGATACAACGAAGTTTTGTCGTTTCCACAACGACTATGGTCATGACACTAATGAGTGTAACCAGCTTAAAGATTAGATTGAGTTCCTTATCAGACAAGGACACCTGAGGAGATACGTACTGTAACGCCCTAAACTCCAGGGACCGTTACGGTGTGCCTTATAAACAGTGCTAAACTCGCTAGTCGAGTCATTTGGCCATAATCGTGTAACTAAGTATGATTAGCGGTTTAGGGATTAAATATTTTGGTTAGGATATAACGTTTCATTAGAACGTTTACTGTATACATTGGGATCCCAAAAATATAATTTAAAGGTCTGTTACAAGAAAATATTTACAACCAGCTGATCTAAGCGGCAAAACAGGGTTTAACCCTAGTTCCTCCTTCAACGCTCGGCCGTGGCGGTCGAGCAGCCGCATATGTACACATTGTCACCAAAGCTCTCCAACTCAAGGATGGTCCAGCTTTCTTTTTCCTTTACCTACACCACATAGCACCCGTGAGCTGAAGCCCAGCAAGAAAACTTAATATGCTCATGAACAGTAATAACATGTCATTAAATCATAAGGTGCATGCCTAGCAAATACAGCCCTATTCAAGCAGACAAATAAGTTCACGTAATGATGGGTATCCAGTATAAGGAATCCTGCCCTCCTGAGTGGATGACTATCAAGTCAATCCTAATCAGATAAGTGATTTAACACTGGTAGTTTCGGTAACCATGCTGGGCTTATAGCCCTAAATAGAAGAGTGACAGTTGTAAAAGTCACTAAGGTGGGTTCCGTTCCCATTATCCATGCGACGATAGGGTCACCTGGGCTTGACAAATAAGTGATCCTTTCACTAGCTTAAACAAGGTAGGTATATGATGGAATAGTCACCAACATAAACCTACCGAGTGACCACAGGGTCACTAACATGGGATTCCGCTCCCTTAGCCATGCGACAAAATAGTCACCTAGGCCTTTGGCCCTGGCTCTGAGTAACTAGTCCTAGACTAGTCAAGCGCTTATAATTTTCATCGACCTTCGGGTCGGTCCAGCATTCAACGCTGATATCGATAAGATCTAATCTTTCATCGGCTCTGTGTTCATGACGCTTATGCCGTTTCTGACTCTCAGGTCAGTAATACGTGACCAGTGCCGATCCTGAATAGTCAGTGCCACACACAAGTAAGCAATGCTACCAAACATATATCATATGTCAAATATCCGAATATAGGGAATCCAGCATGCTTACTTAACAATTGCTAGCATAACTAGGATCATGCATAAACACAGAGACTCAAGCTCTGATCAATCTCATATTCAATATTCATGGCATGCCCTATTCACAAGTTTCTCGTGTATCACATGCATCACATTTAAACATCCAACATGCATCAAGAATAACCATGCATGTCACATATACACAGGGTACAGTTTTCTTACCTTTGGTCCAAGCATAGGTTACGAATAAATGAACCACAAGCACGATCCTGATTCCAAGCCTCTAGTGATAACCTAGTCACAACCATAAACGGTGATCCAATGAGTTCAAGTTCTAAAACCAATCCGAGAACCAAGGCCTAAGGTTTGAGTTCCCATGCTCAAAACATCACTTTGGACATAAATACCCTCAAGCGCCGCGGCCCCCAGCCAAAACAGAGGTGCCAACATCAGGCATCAGCACCAAGCGCCGCGGCGCTACTATTTAAGGGTCGCGGCCCCCAAACCCCTTCAGCAACCTTCACCTGCTTCTTCGAGCCTGGGCCGCGGCGCCCAAGAACAGGGCCGCGACCCAACCTCGAACCAGCCATTTTTCTCTAATTTCTCCATTTCAAAACCTTCCAAAAACCTATCCAAACATCTCCAAACTCAAAAATCAAAGTTCCCAAACATCCCCATGATCCAAAACTAACAAAACCCAAGTCTCAAATCATCCAAAAACTCATTAAAACACAAAGTCCAATTCAATTAAAAAAACGTAGAACTTAAAACTTGAATTACCTCTGGTTGAGTTGTTCCCAACTAAATACTCCGGCTAATAAGCTTCTAATCTTCCCTAGGATCGCTATGCCTCAATCCTCACTTGAATCTGAGTCCTAGAACTCAAATTTCCTTCGAAAATGCGATCGGGAGACGAAAATGGAACTCAGAGGGAGAGAGAACTTACTGAACATTCTTTTTATTTCTTAAAAGGTTAGTTCAAGCTTAAGTTGCCTCAAACAAATCCTAACGCTCGGGGTCCCGAAAATACTCCCCGGGACAAAATAGTCAAAACCTACAGAATTTCCCCCTGATCTTACTAACTCCCAATTTATCATCAAATTCTTATTCCTATTACCCAATAACCCGATAATGCTCTAAATATCCCTTGACTTACTCCAAGTCAAGAATAAATCCCGTTGTGACTTTCCCACTAGCTTACCTCCTAGGATCGTCTCGTGTTGAGTAACCCTGGCATATCCAAATAATAATAAAGCACCACTCACATATCACATATATGCCAAATATGCCAGAAATGGCCAAAATATGAAAATCACCCAATTAATCAGAAATGGATTCACATGCATATTTAATACACCTAACACATGCATATCATCATTATATAGCATAATAAATCAATTATGGCCATCCCGGCCTCCTAATCAAGGTCCTAAACCTTATTAGGAAATTTGGGGCATTACACGCACGAGCCATTGGAGGTTCTCAACGAGAGGCTCAAGGAGGCAACGAGCAAGCGCCTATATGCCAATGATCACCACATTTACAGCCAACTCCTGTGGAAGGTACATTGCTAACCATATGTGGCAGCCCACATCTTGCAGGAGATAGTGGGAAGGCAAGGGAACGATACGCTTGGACCTTACGCCACGACTAGGACACCGAAATGTTGAATGTGGAGGAACAAACTCCCAAAAATTCTCAAATAGAGGAAGAGATAATAACTTTCTTCGAGCATGATGCTCAGCATGTCCGATTCCCTCATTCAGACCCTTTGGTCGTGGATGTCTAGATAGCCAACATGATGGTTAAGAGGGTGTTAGTTGACACGGGGAGCTCAATGAATATCTTGTACAAATATTCATTAGAGAGAATGAAATTATCACTAAAGGACCTAGATCCGCGCAACCAAACCATTTATGGTTTTTCTGGCAAAGGGCTCGCGCCAACAGGGTCAATTAGGCTTCCGATTACAGCAGGGACTGCGCCTGCGAACAAGGCATTAATCACTACTTTTATAGTAGTTGATTGTCCTTCCGCGTACAATGTTGTGATTGGAAGACCCATTCTGGTCGACATGCGAGCTGTAACCTCGATCTGGCACCTCGCCATGAAGTTCCCAACTGACGCGGGGGTAGGACGCGTGTTGGGGAGCCAGCGAGAAGCGAGGGAATGCTATAATTCCTCAATTACTAAGGCGAAGAAAGGTAGATTGAGGGAAGTCTCCAAAAAAGAGTTGATGTTGGCCAATGAAATACAAGCCCAACCAAGTGAGTGCGTCACCAAATAGATTGTTGCCCAAAGCGAGGATAGGGATTTAGATCCTCGCTTTGGGGATTTTATGAGGAAGTAGGACCAATCAAGGACCTTGAGGAGGTCCAAATCAATGAGATAGATCCGACCAGGGTTGTGAAAGTCGGTAAAAACTTAGAGACAACAACAAAACAAAAGTTGGTGGAATTTTTCAAGAAAAATCAGGAAGTCTTTGCCTGGTCGCATAAAGATATGGTTGGAATTGACCCAACAATTATCAGCCATGTCCTGAACATAGATAAAAGTTTTCCACCAATAGAACATAATAGAAGGCTGCTTAACAATGATAGATCGAAAGCTTTAAAGGAAGAAGTCGAGAAGCTAAAGGAGAACGGATTCATCAAGGTAACGTTTTATCCATCGTGGGTTTCTAATCCCTTACTAGTACCCAAGCAGAATGGCAAATGGAGAACATGCATGGATTTTACGGACCTTAATAAAGCCTGCCCAAAAGATTGTTTCTCGCTCCCAAGGATCATCCAGCTAGTCGATGCCACTTCAGGGCACGAGATCCTATCATTCATGGATGCATACTCTGGGTACGATCAGATTTATATGCACCCACCTGATGAGGATCACACTAGCTTTCGAACCGATAAAAGGATTTACTGTTACAAAGTAATGCCCTTCGGTTTGAAAAACGCTGGTGCTAGTTACTAGCGATTAGTCATTCACATGTTCAAAGAGCTGATCAGTACAAACATGGAAGTATATGTTGATGACATGCTGGTTAAGTCGAAGAAGGCAAGAGAACATGTAGGGGACCTGCAAGAGTGCTTCAATGTCTTGAACAAATATCAGATGAAGCTGAATCCCCTCAAGTGTTCCTTCAGAGTTGGATTAGGGATATTTTTGAGATTTATAGTAAACTCACGCGGTATTGAAGCTAATCCCGAAAAGATCAAGGGCCTGGTCGATATGAAATCGCCAACAAAGATAAAAGATGTTCAAAGTTTAACTGGGAGGATCGCTGCTCTAAGTAGATTTATCTCCAAATCAACCATAATGACCAAGAAAGTGCTAGATTTTGTAATCAAGAACATAGTGTGTCGCTACGGATTGCCAAGAAAAACTATCTCAGACAACGACACGTAATTTAATAGTGATTTTTTCATGGATTTTTGCGAATGACATGGGATTATCAAAAGCTTTTCTTCAGTAGCTCATTCGCAAGCAAACGAACAAGTTCAGGCTGTCAATAAGACACTAAAAGATACTTTGAAGAAAAGGCTTGAAGAAGCAAAGGGGACATGGCCAGAGCAGTTGCCTAAAATCCTCTGGTCGTATATAATGTCGCATTGAATGGAAACAGGCCATACTCCATTTTCCTTGGCTTATGGATATGAGGCAATGTTGCCTGTTGAATTAGATCCGCCATCACATCGAAGGATAGCATACGATCAAGACGCTAATAGTCAGTTATTGATGGAATCTTTGGATTTTGTCGATGAAAGGCGCGAGCATGCCCAACTCTGAGTAGCAGCTTACCAGCAAAAGGTCGCCTGGTATTTTAACTCTAAAGTATGCAAAAGAAAGTTTAATGTAGGAGATCTAGTACTTAAAAGAGTTTTCCTTAACACCCACGATCAAACTGCTGTAGTACTTGGACCTAACTGGGAAGGACCGTACCAAATCGAAGAAGTCCTCCATCCAGGCACTTATAAACTTGCTCGCTTAAATGGAGATCTCATTCCTCGCTATTGGAATGGAGAATACCTGCGCAAGTACTATCAATAAAAAATTCTTCTTAAAGAATTAGCTTGTATTAATTTTACTTTTTACAAGTTTATGAACAAGGGTTAGTCAATCTTGTGACTGATTGCTTATAAGCGTAAGATCATATTTTTGATCACTCGTATAGACATGATTGTCCATTTATTATGAGAAATAAAAGGGGTTGTGCGCAGCCAGTCAATCATGCCAACTGTTGTATTTATTACAAGTATTTGCTCATTATGTGTGTTGTTTTGCTATATTATCATTTTTTTTATAAATGTCTATTATGAGCAGTTATGTTCAAATAGGTCTTGGTCAAGGCAAGTGACCGAGGACCTAAAGCTCCTCAATCACTTGGGGGGCATATAAGGTATCTAGTAAGCAAAGCATATCAACAAGTATATGTAAACACACGAGCAAAATAAGTGAAAGCATGCTACGATACTTAGAGTATTTTTCAAAATTTTGTTTAAATTTTGTTAAATTAAACCAAAGTACTATACTAAGTTTGTTCATGCTAACAGGATATTGTAATATATTTCAAGTATTATAATATCTAAATATTAAAAGTAAGTTGTTTTACACCACGAGCAGTTACTGCTCGGATGTAATTCTCTGTTTGAAAGAAAAAGTTGCCCGTACAACAAAGGTTATATTGTCTTGACACTACGAACCGAGGTCCGTGTGTCCCAAATTACAAAGTTAAATAAAATATAGGAAAAGTTATGAAACAGGAGGATCTTGAGGAGTTTGCTGGTCGACGGAGGCCCCAATTTCCTCATCTACACCATCGATGCCCGTAGCCAAAGATATTTCGGGGGATGCTGGAACTCTCGCTCGCTCTTCCTCTTCAAGGCGAGCCAGGCTCCTATTTATCTCAGTCTACCTCATACACTCTGAGAGATAGCTAAAGTTTGCCTCACGGTTATGCTTCCAGAACGTATAAAAGCTTCTGCAAGTGGCCCCCTTGTACCTTTCTAGGTTATTGGCATTGGTCTCCTTGAGCTCTTTGCGTGTTCCTCCAACCTCTTAGTCTCCTTTCTGCTAATGAACATATCATCTTGAAGCTTAGAGGCTTCCTTAAAATTAAGCAAAGAAGCCTCCTTGTACTTCTCTTTAGTTTCGATGGCTTTGATCAAAGTAGCCTGGTGCTGTTTCTGCTTTTCGCCCAGCTTAGCCTTCTGTTCGAGCAGCTCAGCGTTTTCTTCTCGACTGCCTCGAGCTGCTCGGTGTATTTCACCTCAGCCATCTTAAGCTCCTCAGTGTGTTTGGCCTCGTATGCTTTAAGTTACTCAGCGTGTCTGTCCTCGGACGCCTTAAGCTGCTCGTCAAGTCTCTTCTCATATTGAGTAGTCAGTGCTCTCGAGTGATGACAGCTAGCACTCATGGTTAGAACTCCCTTCGATCAGTAAGAAGGTAAAACTGTTAGTAGAAATAAAATGACAAGATAAACAAATAAAGCTCAGCAGTAAATGGAAACTTACGCTGAGCACTTCGTTCAACGCGTGGTTAATAATCTAGTCGACCTCCATGGAGTCGGTACCGATGATGGCCTCTCGGCTGCATTGGTGCCTCGATAGCTTAGTGAACATATCTTTGGCCGAACTAAGCATAATTTTTCTCAAAGCTTCTTCTGCATGGTCAGCAAGAGTTGAAGGAGGTTGGTTAACAGGCGCTGGAGGATATGTTTGGTCGACAGGGGATGGCGGAGATGTCTGGTCGATGGGAGCTGGAGGAGGTGTTGCTTCCTTGGAAGGAACTGGTGTTGGAGGATCCGCAGTCCGAACCTTTTTTGTCGGAGGATTGCTGCTGCTCTCCCCGCGGTGTTGCCTGCTCCCCTTTTTCTTGCTCAGAGGAGCGGCGAGTTCAGGTTTGCTGTATAGGTCAAACAAATCTTCAGCTGACATGACTGCAAAATAACAACAAACGGTCAGGAAATATAGATGAAAATACTTACTAAATCAATGAAATAAGATCAAAGAAATTACAAGTAAAATACCCAACTACAACTACTGGTCACTACATTGTTTATTGTACTACTGCTACACTCACTCACTGCCTTGAAGAAGTCTGAATTTAAATTAGGCGTGTATTTAAAGTTGTCATCCTCGTCAAATAAATGACAGGGAATGGGCAAATTATCTAAGAGTTAGAAGTCAGTACCGTTCTCATCTGAAGATTCAAGAATAGGCTCAGGGTGTTCAGAAACCTTCTGCTTGCCCTTTCCTGGTGGAGCAGGGGCAGCAGCTGCTCGCGGGGTGCTGGAGGGTTCCCTGATGGTCACTCCCATTGTCTGCCTCCTTGGAGGTTGTGACACATCTTGGTGCTACTCGGGAACTCCTCCACCAGTAGCACTCCCCGCAGTTGATTCCCTCACATCCTAGTGAGGCGCCAAAAGGTAAACTAGCCTTAGATTGTTCTCCGTGACCAGTTCTTTGACGCTTTTTTCTATGTCGGTCATGCTGGCCAAGGATGTTGCTCGTATCTCCATCTCTGGAGTAGGAGTTGGTCGACGCCACGGACCTAAATGACACCGAAGTTCTAAGGATTGTGCGGAAAAGCTAAAGGAAATTAAGAAACCAGTGAATAAATAATTTACCTCCTTCAATGAAGGCCAGATTGTTGGAAACCATATTCGGTGTTAAAAAGTACTCGTGGAAGTACTTTCCCATGTTGGACTTATGGGTGATCTCACTCAGGAAAGTGCGAGCATATTCCTGGTGGTAAAAGTGGAAGAACCCCGTGTTGTCTTGATTGGGGTTGGACTTGAGATCAAACAAATAATTGATCTCATGTGGCATAGAAACGGGCCACTTATTATGGTTGTTCAGGATATAGAGAGTAGAAAGCACTCTATATTCGTTTGGGGTAATTTGGAAGGGAGCGACCTTGAAATAGTTGGCTACCCACTGAAAAAATGGATGAAGAGGCAAGGTTGCCCCTGCCTCAATGTAGTATCTCGACCAGGCGTTGAAGGCGCCCCCAGGCAGGTTTGCCCGCTGGTCGATTGTAGGCTTAATTAAGTTTATCCCAGGAAATTCGTACTTCTTAAGATAATTCCCCACTATCATAGCTGTAATGTTGCTAGGAGGTACCACGTACCATTCGACCTCTGGTTGAAGGACATCCCGAGGTTGGGCTTTTGTTTGGATTCCTGGCTCTGAAGAATTTTCAGGTTGAGGGTTGGTCGAAGGATTTTCAGCACGGGGAGCAAGCTATTTGGCAGGAGGAGAGGTTGTTTTCTTTTTCTTTTGAGCAGTGGATTTTACTCGACCCATGTCTGTTGGACTGGTCGAAGGTCTATTTGAAGGGTTATGAGAAAAGGGAATTTCTGGAATTAGCAGCGAAGGTTGTTCCTGATCTTCGAGTAACTGCGCGAGCAAGTCATCGTCGATCGACCTCTCACCTCCCCACGGGTCGTGCATGAAAATCTGCGAACAAAGAAGGGGAGATGAGAATCTATGACCAATAGACCAAGAAAGTGGAAAAGTTGGAATAACGTTGCTCGTGTATAAAAGTTAAGTTTTTATACGACCAGCAGCATTCTAACAAAAACACTTAATTCTATGCGAACAGTTTGGAAAATGGATTAAAAAGCAGAAGTAAAAAGTTTTTTAGGAAAAACTTCTCAACTCTGAAAGGGCGGGAAAAACCCAATTTTTTCTACATGCTTAAAAATCAAATTTTTATTTCAATTTTATGCCCTAAATCAATAATCCCAACTCCCAAAATGATTCCTAAGCCTCATATAGTGTTATTTTCTTATCCTATCATCCTCAGACCTACATACCCATTTACCCCAAATCGGTTTTTCAAGAACATTCAGAAACGCAAAGTCCAAAACAAACCAGAAATTAAATATTGCATGGCAGTTTAAAGACTGAGAAGTTCGAGAAACTTACTTGGATAAAGATTAGTGCAAACTTCTGAGATGATGAATGGCTGGGAAAAATCTCCATGGATCGTTGGGATCATTTGGGTCTTCTAGGTTCGAAGGGTCCTATTCTTCAGTGTTCTTGAGAAAAAGATAGAAAGTAAAAGGTAAATATGAAGGGCTATATATATATATTGGTTGAAGCACTATTACATAGGTAATGATGAGGGGTGATTTTTTGAGGTATGGGTAAGCGTAACAGCCGTCAAACCACTTTTTGGGAAACTGCCATGATATGATTGGTTGCCTTTTTCGAGAAGGCATGGAAGACTCTGACAGATTTGACAAGGCATATGAAAGGTTGGTTGTCTAAGTTTATTTTATGCTGGTCGCAGTAAAATAAACTTGGGGGGAAAATGTTTACCCAAAACAGGCCCATGATGACGTGTCAGGATTGACCTATGCGTGACAGACACATGGCGACTTTTAAATGAATATATCTTGCTCGTCCATCGGCCAGAAAGTTATTGGTTTAACAAGCATCGTACTTATGTGCGACCAGCCTGGTCGCATACTTTCCCTTATTTATGCAGTGTTGTAATTATACGTTAATTGTAATTTCCTTTATTGCCTAGATACACAAGTCTTAATTGTAATTAAGGCCCACTAGCCCATGTAACCTTCTTGAAACTACAAATAAGAATCAAAGGGCTCAAGAAAATGGATTTTTTTGGCTTTTCGATCTTTGAATCCTAAGAGAAAATTAGAGTGTGATTATTCACCGAAGTTGTAATTCTCCCAAGGCTTGTGAAACTCGTGAACTCTAGTTCACTGATCACAGTATTGGGACTCTACATCAATAAGAACACTAAGTGGACGTAGGTCATTACCATCCAATTGGGGCCGAACCACTATAAATCATTTGTGTCGTTTACTTTTCCATTTGAATTTCTTCTGGTTTTCATCTCCTTTCATATTGTTTATTTGACTCCGTGTCGTTGACCAATTTGGGGGTCAACAACGAGAAAAGGCAAGTCTCAGAGTAGCAGCACATCAATAAAAAGTGGCCAGAAACTTCAACTCCAAAGTGAAAGATTGAAAATTCCAAGTTGGGGACTTAGTACTCAGGAGGGTGCTACTAAACACTAAGGACACTACAACATGGGTACTAGGACCTAACTGGGAAGGGCCATACCTTGTGGAGGAGGTGATCCCACCAGGGACGTACAAGATAGCTCGACTGAATGGAGAACTAATAAAAAATTACTGGAATGACGAACACCTCCACCGGTACTATCAGTGAAGCTTTTCAGCAGCGACACAAGTTTTAATAGGCAAATGTATTATTTTTGAATAATCAATGTAACAGCCATTGTGCTTCAATGAATGATTTAATTTCGTAAGTTTCTCTTAGTTCTTTAAATTTCTTTCAACGAAGGACATGTCTTTTAGACCTGTCAACCCCATCAGATCATGTTCGATTTTGGTCTTTGAGGGGCTTATCGACCCATAAGATCCAAACAAGAGACAGGTCCTAGGACCTTGTTGCCTAATTAATGGATCATGTTTGATCTTGGTTCTTGAGGATCCCATCGACCCATAAGATCCAAATGAGAGACTGGTCCGAGGACCTTGTCGCCAAACTATTTGATCATGTTCGATCCTGGTTCTTGAGGAATCTATCGACCCACACGATCAACAAGAGAGACAAGTCCTAGGACCTTGTCGTCAATGGATCATGTTCGATCTTGGTTCTTGAGGAGCCTATCAACCCATAAGATCCAAATGAGAGACTGGTCTGAGGACCTTGTCGCTAAAATTATTTGATCACGTTCGATCCTGGTTCTTGAAGAACCTATCGACCTATACGATCAAAAGACAAGAGACTGGTCCGAAGACCAGTCGCTATCATCGGATCATAATTAAATTTGGTCCTTGAGGGACCGATCGATAATTTGATCTAAGACTCGTTATAGGCTGGATTAGCCCATCTAGACCCGGTTGGTCCAAGTTAGACACTTCTGTCTACAATCATTATAACGAGTACACGAGAGATTACATAGATCGTGATCGATGCTTGCTACATAATATGCATTATTGTATAGGTATCATTACTACTGAGTATAAAACCATCACCCGACTACCAATGAGGGACAAGCATTTGTTGCTTGCATCATTGGGTGAAAAGGATAGTATTATGTGTCTAAATGCTTGAAGTAAGGCATGGTCAAGTAGCAAGTGACCAAGGCTTTAAAACCCATGATCACTTGGGGGCTATATAGTACATACTGATCGGGGAATACATGAGCAATGACGGCGTGACCTTAAGTACTAAGCAAGCTCAAGTTTTTCTAGGACATTTGTTCAACATATGTTTCGAAAGTGCAAAAAAAAAAACAAAAAAAGGCATTGGTAGGGAGATTCCTAGCCATGTCCCTTATGGGGTGGTCGGCCTATCACCCATGGGGTGGTCGACCTGACCATTTTTTTCATGGTACTTGGTGAAGTATCGTACTACTCACATTACCATGGTTGTTAGCATGAAAAACATAAAAGAGTAAGGTTAGTATGACACGCAAAATACATGTGTTCATAGTATATTGATACCTGAACTAATGAGCATTGTGAGTTGATATACTTAGTTAGCATGGGAAATTAAAATTTTCAATCAATACACTGAGTACTCATAACAAAAAAAGCATAAAGGCATAAAATGTCATATGAAAAATTGTCATATACAAGGTGCCCCACCAATAGCATAGAAGGAAAGACAGAGTAAAAAACCAAAAGAAGACTAACTAGGGCGAGGAGTACCATATGAAAGACCACCTTGAGCCTTGGTAGCCTTACGAGCCAGACACACCCTAAGCTTCTTTACTCGCGTCTTATCGGGAAGGAAATCCAAGTTCAGATTTTTGTTGGACTTCTAGATTAAGTAAAAGCACGAGAAAGCTATCTCTGAATACTCCTCTTGAGCCTTGTCCCGGGCAGCTTTGACCTCTTGCTCCTTCTCGACAAGAGCGTCCTTTCGCAATTGATCCATGTCAGCAATCAGCTTCTCTTTCTCGACTTCAGACTGTTGGAGTTGATCGGCAAGTTTCCCCTCTATCTGGGTTTACCTGAGAGTGAACTCAGTCACTTCCCTCTGTCTAAGCTCCACGGTACTATGGAGGGTGTTGATCTCTTCATCTTTTAAGGCAATTTCAGCATCCCTTGAGCCAAGAACACACCTAAGGTCCAGCACCTCTTGGCGGACAGCTTCAAGTTCAGAATGAAGGTTGGAGAGCGTAGAGGTATACTCCACAGACCTATCGCGGACATGGAAGACTAGCATCAGTGCCTGCAAAAAACATAAAAGTGTTAGATAAACGTCAGAGCACAAGCTAACAAGGCAAGAAGAGATCTATAAAGGACTCACACTCTGAATGTCTAGGAGTGACTTTGTTAGAATGGTGTTCAAGTCCTCATTCTTAATCCCATTAAAAGTTGTTGTCGTCTGCTCCAGATAAGACGCTCGGTCCATGAGGGCACTTAAGTTCCATATAACAGATTGATGTTGCTTAGATAAGGGAGCAGGCGCAGAATAGGAAGCACCCACATCAATGAAAATGGGGGGAACAGGTGTAGACAAAGATGGCTCAACCCCTACTACAAGACTAGACACCAAAAGAATTGGACTAAACACCAAATGAGTCAGAGGGGACACCTTAGAAAGAACCTCCATGACCGACTCGGCCTCAACCCTGGCCCTTTTTGCCACTCGAATAGTAGGACTGGCCTCGGTGGGAGTCGACCTCTGCTGGGTATGAACAAAACCAAATATGTCTGAGCCTACAAAAGAAGATCGAATGTTAGAAGGGTATTAAGCACAGATGAATCATAAAATAAAGGTGATAAAGTGTCGAATCTTCTGAATGAGATCCGAGTTCGAACTTAGTCTCATCAAAGTCGTCTGAAGCAAGCGATGAGCATGCAACAAATGCACTCACTTCATCACCCTCATGTTTGGCCGGCACCGGTGAAGAGGGTACCTCCTCGACATGAATGGGTCCTGGGGAGTCTATGGGGGTCGCGGGCTTGGGACCATCGTCTTCCAGAACATCGGCTATAGTAGGAGGAAACAGCCTCACCTTCCTAAGGTTCTCTAGAGTAACGAGGGTCTTGACATTCTTCTCCTCAGAGGTCATGGTAATCAGTGCCTTGGCCCTAACTGTCATAGCTTGGGTTGGGAGCGGTCTATAAAAAGGCCCAATGTGCTTAAACTTGGAGTAGTTGGCCTCTGTGTCCTTAGTAAAGAAATAGTTGTCGGCGTATCTAAATGCCTTGCTATTTCCAAAGATCTCTTCCAAGAAGGTATTGGTACCCTCGCTCATATAATGGTGGAAGTGGAAATACCCCGAGTTGCACTGAGAAGGGTTTGTCTTCAGGTCAAACAGGTAGTGGATCTCGTGAGGCACTGGAGCAGCCCGTTTTCAGCGGTGATAGATAATGTACAACGCAGATAAGGCCAATATCGCATTAGGAGGAAGTTGAGAAGGACTAATACCAAAATAGTCAATAACACTACGAAAGTACGGATGAAGATGAAGTAGGGCACCAGACTTAATGGCAGAGTGAGTCCAAGCACACATGCCTAAAGGGGGGTCCTCAGTTCTGTCATTTGGACCGGGGATAGTAATAGACATGCTGGAGAGGTCAAAGGTCTTCCTTAAGTTCTTTACCTTCGCTTCAGTCATGACAGAGGCTGCCCCCTTGAACCAAACAACCTCATAATCAGCAGGGCGAGGCTTCTCAACTAGTTTCCATATGATCTCACTGGCAAAGGTGGCCCCAGAATCTAATGAATGGAACTCCTTTTGTCGTCTCTTCTTCTGCTGCTCAGTTGGCGAGACTGTCTTACTCTTGGAAGGAGGGGAAACCACCTTAGGCCGGAACCTGTGAATAGGATGCTCTTGAGGATGAGTAACATGGCAATGAGAGCCCTCAGTATGATCTTGTTGAGAAGAATATCTCGGTGCATAGGGCGTTGCAATGGGTCTCGCTGACCTGACCCATCCCCCTGAGAAGAATGACTCCACTGAGATGTGCCTTGGGAGCCGTGGGGCATACTGTGCTAACAAGAAATCTGAGAAGAGCCAGGCGAGGAGCCCTGAGTGATATGCCTGGCAATTTGAGGATCATCTTCAGAGGGCTGCCGAGTCACATGTTTTACTCTCGCCATTGGACAATACCATTTCAAGAAATCTTCCTCACTGAACAAATATAAAGCAGAGCGAGGGAGAATCCTTTTCACCCTTTCCAAGAACTCTTGGGGAGTACACTCACTTACTAACTTGTCTAATGAAGAGGTGTTGGACATCTGCAACAGAAGAAAAATGAAGATAAGTTAGTAAATGAGCATAATGAAGCCAATAGATAGGGGTATATCCATGAACCAAGGAGTAAAAATGAAGAAATGAGGAGTAAAATTCTATATAGGGGGTCAGCCCAATGAGCCTAAGCCTAGGCCGACCACCATGAATCCATCAAATTGCGAAGCAAGAAAAATGGGGCATAGGTGGTCGGCCTACCACCTTAGGCCGACCACCTCGAGGATGCAAGCCTAAAAAAAGTGCCAGAGGACCGTTCGATTCTATAGAAAAAGTAATTTTTACAATATAAGGAATGCCCCTAAGGAGATCAATTGAGGTGAAAAAATTATTCTTAGGGTCCCAGGTTGTCGGCTTATGCTTGGACCGACTACCCTGGATCCCTGAAAATTGCCTAAGGAAAGAGAAAGGATGTACTAGGCCCATAAATCTCTAGGGGTGGTCGGCCTAGCCCTAATTCAGGGCTTGGAAATCGCCAAGGAAGGGAAATGGAGTACTCGGCCTATGAAGCTCTAGGGGTGGTCAGCCTAACCCTAAATCTAAGCTTGGAAGTCACCTAAGGCTAGGGAAGGGGAGCCCTGAAGGTGCTCGGCCCAAACACTATACCTAAGCCTGTAAATCGCCTAAGGCTATGGAAGGGGAGCCCTGGAGGTGCTCGGCCCAAACACTGTACCTAAGCTTGGAAATAGCCTAAGGCAAGGATTAGGAGCCCTGGAGGTGCTCGACCCAAACACTGTACCTAAGCCTGGAAATCGCTAAGGCTAGGGAAGGTGAGCCCTGGAGGTGCTCGGCCCAAACACTGTACCTAAGCCTGGAAATCGCCTAAGGCAAGGATTAGGAGCTCTGGAGGTGCTCGACCCAAACATTATTCCTTAGTCTGTAAATCGCATAAGGCAAAGGTTGGAAACTCTGAAGATGCTCGGCCCAAACCTGTTCTTAGGCCTAGAAATCGCACTAGGAGAAGCCAAAAGGTACTCGACCCATGATTGGGTGCCATGGAGGTGCTCGGCCCAAACCTGATCCTATTCCTGGAAATTGTAGGCACTAGAGTTTGGAGTCCCATAAATTGCCATAACTAGAGAGTGGTCGGCCTAGGGTCTTGCATCCCTGGAAATCGTCCAATCTGGGGTTTATAAGCCTGGAAATCGCCTAGACTAAAAAATTTTACAAAGAAATATTGATTCAAGTAAGTCAATTATTTTGGATCAGGATACAACAAAACAAGAAGATTCAGACAAAAATTCCTAAAAAATTGTAACGCCCTACTACCATATAGTCGTTACTAAGTGAGTTTAAAATGTGCATTTAACTTGCTAACCAAGCATTTACCTCAAAAGTGTAACTAAACTGTACTAAAATCACATAATTTGAAAATGTAATCATTCATTGAAAATTATAAGTGTTTTACATTAGGGATCCCAAAAATACTGTTTATATCAACTCAAAATGTGTTTTAGGTCGACTAAACGACAAAATAGAATCCAGTACAAAACATCTCCCAAAAATACCACTGGCCGTGGCAGCTAGGCAGACCAGACATGTATGTGTCACCTCACGCTCCTCGTACTCATGGTTGGTTGACTTTCCCCTTGCCCTGACCTGCACCATAGAGCACCCGTGAACCGAAGCCCAGCAAGAAAACCCCACACAAATAGATAACATATACATATCAATCACTCGGCATATAACAAACCCGACAACAGGCTAAAATTATATTACCTTGCCGTCTTAGGCGCTTTACCAGGCCCTGGGTTCGCAGTCCATACCGTAAGGATATCCCAGGTATCCTTTAGGGTCTTACTCTAGCAACTCGCACTCCGCGTGCCAAACGCTGCTCCCAGCCCCTTGCCGTTCTCGGCCTTCACCGTTCCCGGCTCTTGCCGATCATTTACATATTTGCATACATGGCATAATTAATCAAACACTTAAACAAGTATTAGCATAGTCAATGGGCTATGCCCTGCATATAATCATATAAGGTCATGCCCTGCAACACAACTATGGGGCCTCGCCCTGCTCTATGGGTACAATGGTTTTCTTACCTGTGTCCCGAGCTTCTTGAACACCGAAATCTCGAGCACGGTCCTCTAACCCAAGCCTTGCTGAACACCTAGTCACAACACATACATAGCACTCTTAGTACTAACCAATTTATAAACATCTCGCGGAACCAATCCCGAGCTCTCGGGACCTCCCGCTTCTCCCCACAAGGTAGCGGAAGCATCCCCCGAGCCCCCGAACCAAAACCCCTAAATCACATTTTTCCCTTGCCCAAAAATTGTCCTAGCACCACAGCACTAACCCATAGGGGCCGCGACGCCCAGAATGATGCCCTTCCCCTGATGCATCCTAGCGCCGCAGCACGGAAGAACACGGTCGTGGCGCCCATACGCGAACCCAGAAATCTGAGGTTTTCCCCAACATTTTCCTGAGCCAAAACTCTTCCAAACCAACCCCAAGACATACCTAAGTCCCAAATTCAATCAAAAACCCCAAATAGACCATAAGGCAACCTAAAAACATCAATAACAAGCCCATACACACAGTCAAACCCATGATTCACAAATTGGTTAAAAACTTCATAAAACTTAAACCAGAACTTACAAAACTTAAACCACCCTTCAGAAATCTTAAACCACACTAGCAATCAACTTCAAAGATGCACGAAATTCTTACCTCAAACTGAAATTCGACTCTGAGCTTCTTTCAAATCCAACTCCTAGCTTAATTCCTTTGATTCTCAAGCTGAATTTCACAATTATTAAACCAAAACCCAACTATCAGTATTCAACGCAAACTCTAAAAGAACTTGAAAGAAAACTAAAATTCAGAGATGAAGCTTTACCTCTAGATTAACCTTGGCCTATGCTTGATTCTAGTTGCCTCAATTCAGCCTTGAATCTCTTCCTTAGCCTCAAAGAAATTCAGCTCTCTTCCACCTTTCCTTCCTAGCTTCATGGTTCTCTCTAGCTTTTCCAACCAAAATACTCAGATTATGCCTAAATGAAATAACGTGAATGACTTTTCCTCAACCAACATTATCTTCTCCTAAGGCCAAATGACCTAATTGCCCTCTTTTCTAACTTGGATTCAAGCTAATCCTCAAGGGGATCCTAGACTTTTCCTTAATCTCTTGCAAAAATACCACTTTACCACTTTAAACAACTATCCTTAAGAGTTACTTATAATTACCCAAGTTACCAAAGTGTCACAAACCATTCCTCAATAACTCCCACACTCAAGTTATAATATTCCCAAAATACCCCTAGGCTCCTCCCGAGCCGGATATTTGACCCCATTGTGACTTTCTAGCTAGCCAGCTCACTAGGACCATCTCGAATTGTTCACCACAATTATATCACCACCCACACGTGGCATCAATCACAATACACATAAATATAACATTTATGCCCCCAATGGGCTAAAATTGCAAATATGCCCGTAACATCCAAATGGGCCCACATGCATATTTAATCGCCCAAACATGCACTCTAATCACATATTCATTAAATTCACATATTAATACAATATAACAATTATTTCCGTCCAGGCTCGCTAATCAAGGCCCCAAGCCTCATTAGCGAATTTGGGTCGCTACAACTATCCCCTCCTTACAGAAATTTCGTCCTCGAAATTACCTGAGCAATTCGGGATACCGCTCCCACATATCTGATTCAAGTTCCCATGTCGGCTCCTCAACTTTTCTATTCCTCCACAGCACTTTCACCAAGGCGATGGTCTTGCTCTGCAAAACTTTATCCTTCCGGTCAAGAATCTGAACCGGTTTTTCCTCATATGACAAATCCTAATCTAGTTCTAGATTCTCATAGCTCAGAACTTGCGTTGAATCAAACAAATACTTCCTGAGCATAGACACGTGAAACACATCATGAACCCCTGATAAGGCTGGAGGCATCGCCAATCTGTAAGCTACCTCCGCAACCCGTTCCAGAACCTCGAAGGGGCCAACAAACCTAGGGCTCAACTTGCCTCGAACACCAAACCGTTTCACTCCTCTCAAAGATGAAACCCTAAGGAACACATGGTCACCGACCTGAAATTCCACGCTCCTACGTTTCAGGTCTGAGTAACTCTTCTGGTGACTTTGGGAGGCGAGCATTCGAGCTCTAATCTTCTCAATTGCCTCATTGATCCTCTGTACCATCTCAGGACCCAAATAACTCCTCTCGCCCGTCTCATCTCAATGGACAGGTGATCTGTACCTCCTTCCATAATACATCTCATACGGAGCCACTCCGATAGTCGCCTGGTAACTGTTGTTGTACAAAAACTCAATCAAAGGGAGATACTTACTCCAAGATCCCCCAAAATCTAGCACACAGGCTCATCGCATGTCCTCCAGTATCTGAATCGTCCTCTCAGACTGTCCATCTATCTGAGGATGATAAGCGATACTAAACCGCAACTGCGTGCCCATATCTTTCTGCAAACTCTCCCAAAACTTGGAGGTGAAGGTGGGGTCTCTATCGGACACTATCGACCTAGGAGCCCCATGAAGTCGAACAATTTCCTTCACATATAACTCAGCATATTGCTCCATAGTATAAGTCGTCCTGACAGGTAAAAATTGGGCAGACTTGGAATACCTATCCACAATCACCCACACCGAGTCATGCTGTCCCACGGTCTTAGGCAAGCCAACCACGAAGTCCATGGTAATATCCTCCCACTTCCACTCTGGAATCCCTAGAGGCTGCAGCAACCCAGCTGGCCTCTGATGTTTAGCCTTGACCTGCTGACATGTTAAGCACTTGGTCACATAATCCACCACATCCCTCTTCATACTCGACCACCAATACAATGCTCTCAGATCTTGGGACATCTTCGTCGTACCTGGATGTAACGAGTAGGGAGTGGTATGCGATTCATCTAAGATCTCTCACCGGATATCAGAATCCATCGGAACACAGATCCGACCCATGTACCTCAGTAACCCTATCTCCGAGATAGAAAAGTCTTTAGTTGTAGCGACCCAAATTTGCTAATAAGGCTTGGAGCCTTGATTAGTGTGCCTGGAGGGCAATAATTGTTATACTGTGTTAATCTATGTGAATTTAAATGATTATGTGATTAGAATGCATGTTTAGGTGGAATAAATATGCATGTGGGCCCCGTTTGATTATTAAGGGTAAATTGGTAATTTTAGCCCGCTGAGGGCATAAATGTAATATATGTGAAATTTATGGTATAATTGTGATGCACGTGCTGAGACGGTCCTAGGGAGCTAATTAGTTTAAAAGTCACAACGGGATTAAATACCTGGCTCGGGAGGAGCGTAGGGGTATTTTGGGAATATTATAACTTGAGATTGGGAATTTGTAAGTATTTATTAATGGTATTTTAGTGATTTGAGTAACCATTGGTAACTAGTGAGGGTAACTACCCTAAGTGATAAAATGGTATACTTGTAGGGGATGTGAAATGTCTAGGATGCCCTTGAGGTTTAGTTAGAAAAGGGAATTAGATGGAAGGGTAAAATGGTCTTTTGGCAAGGATTTAGATAACTTCAGCTGAGAAGAGAAGTCATTCACGTTTTGCACCTAGAAGCTCTTGTTCTTGCTGGAAGTTTGAGGAGAACCTAGAAGGAAAGGAGGAAAAAGGCAAGGAGCTAGAATTGTGAAACCTAGGAGGAGAATCAAAGTGGCTTGAGGCAACTAAAACCAAGTATAGGCCAAGATTTTCTCAGAGATAAGAATTTATCTTTGTTTTGTTATGTTTCTAAGCTTGATTTTTAGAGTGTGAGCATGAAAATTGAAAGTTGGTTTGTGGCTGGTTTCTGTGGGAATTCAGTTTGAGAAACAGGAGGATTTAGCTTGAAGCTGGAATTGAAGGAAGCTTAAGGTCGAATTCTCCACTTGAGGTAAGAATTCTATGTAATTATGAAGTTTGTTTCTGGTGTGGTTTAAGAATTTTGAAGCATGGTTTAAGTTTTATAAGCCTTGGTTTAAGTTTCTGGTTTACTGGTTTAAACTTCTGAAATTTGAAACCAAAGTGTGAATTATGGGTGTGATTATGTGTTTGTGCTTGTTGTTGGTGTTTATAGGTTGCTAGATGGTTTATTTGAGGTTTTGGATTGATTTTGGGGTTTAGGTATGCATTGGGGTTGAATTGGGAGTGTTATGGCTCGAGGAAAATGCAGGGGAAAACCTAGAATTCTGGGTTCGCGTAGGGGTGCCGCGGCGCAAAGCAGCATCAGGCATCAAGAGCCCTTCTGGGCGTCGCGGCCCTCAATGGGTAGTGTCGCGGCGCTAGGCTATTTTTGGGCAGGGGAAATTTTCCATTTTAGGGCTTTTGCCCAGGGGGCTCGGGGGATGTTTCTGCTACTTTGTTTTGGGAAATTGGAGCTCCCAAGAGTACGGGATTGGTCCCAGGAAATGGTTTTGGATTGGTTAGTAATAAAGAATGTTTTAAATGTGTTGTGACTAGGTTTTTGGAGAGGCTCGGGTTAGAGGACCGTGCTCGTGACTTTGGTGCGTAAGAAGCTCGGGACATAGGTAAGAAAACTACTGTGTCCCGTAGAGCATGAGTTGTTGGGCTCGACCCTATATGAATGTGATGTGGGGTTTGACCCTTTGTTTGAGTTTATGTATGTTTAGCTTATTGATTAGCTTTATCATATGTGATTGTGATGACTGTACGACATGAGCCGTGAACGGTGAAGACCGATAACAGCAAAGGTTGGGAATGGTAATGGGCCAGGAACGGCGATAAGCACGTGGAGTGCAAGGCCGAGAACGGAAATAAGTCGAGAATAGCGATAGGCACGTGGAGTGCAAGGTCGAGTGTGGCAAGGGGCCAGAGCCGTAAGCAGCGTTTAGCACGCGGAGTGCGAGTTGCTAGGATAGATCCTAAAGGATACCTGGGATATCCTCACGATATGGACCGCGAATCCAAGGCATGGTAAAGCACCTGGGACGGCATGGCCGTATGTGTTTAGCCAGTTGATGGCCTGTTTAACTGATAAGTGTTTGATATGCATATGTTATCTGTTTGTGAGTTTTCTTGCTGGGCTTCAGCTCACGGGTGCTCTGTGGTGCAGGTAAGGGCAAGGAGAAAGTCAACCAATCATGAGTATGGTGAGCGTGAAGCGGCGTGTACATGTTTGGTCAGCCTGACTGCCACGATCAGGGGCATTTTTGGGAGATGAATGTATAAAACTGGATTTTGTCGTTTAGTCGACTGTGATTATATTTTGAGTTGTAAATATTTCTAAACTGTATTTTGGGATCCTAAATGTTAAACTTTTATAATTTTCAATGAAACGAGATTATTTTTGAAAATTATGACTTTGATTTTAGCTTAGTCATACTTTTGTTCTAAGAATCCTGTTTAGCAAGTTAATTGCATGATTTAAACTCACTTAGTAACGGCTCTAAGGTGGTAGGACGTTACAACTTGGTATCAGAGCGAGCCAAGGTTTATTGGTTTTGGAGATTGACCAAACATGTACGCTCGCTGTTAGTGGCAAGCTCGACTCAGGGTTGGTTGGTATGGTTGATTAATATGCTTGAATATGTGCTTGAATGCCCTGTTTGCCTGCTTGTTTCATATAGAGCATGATGAATGCGTTAATTTATGCATGATGTCAGGACATGGCCCATTGTGTGTTATATGCTATCTGGATTTCTGTTCATGGTTGGCTATTGTGATTGGGAGGTGGTATTTGACTTTGTTATCATGCCTGATGAGCGGCGTCATTGATTGCAGGCATATAGTTGTGATGCCTCGGCAATCATCTAGACTCCGCGGCAGTCGGGCCGAGGATGACAATCAGAGTCAGGACCCTCCACCTGCCCCGCAGAATTGGCAAGAAATGTTCGCTGAAATGGAAGCGAGATTGCAGAGAACAGAGGAAGAACTACATCAGTTGAGGCAGCAGGCCCCTCCACAGGTCACTGGGCTGCCACTTCAATAGGGTGCAGCGACAGTGCCGGTTCAGCCTGTGGCTGAGAATAGGTGGGAACCTCTGTATGAAAGATTCAGAAAGTAGCATCCTCCCACCTTTGAGGGTGGACCAGACCCACTGCGGGCAGAGCAGTGGATGAATATGGTTTCCTCTATCCTGGATTTCATGAGGGTTGACGGAAATGAGAGGGTTGCCTGTGCTAGTTATATGTTCAGAGATGATGCTCACATCTGGTTGGACGTTGTGGTTCAGAGAAAGAATGTGGCAATTATGACTTGGGAAGAATTCAAGAATATCTTCAACGAGAAGTATTACAGTGTAGCAGTCCGAGCTGCAAAGGTTGACGAGTTCATCAACGTGACTCAGAACCGGTTGACTGTGATTGAGTATGCTGTGAGATTTGATAGATTGGCGAAGTTTGCACCAGATTTAGTGTTGACTGATGCAGCAAGGAGAGACAGATTCGTGCGAGGGCTGAATGTTATGATCGCCCGCGATGTGAACATTAAATTGGATCCAGTGACTACTACTTATGCACAGGTTGTAGACAAGGCCCTTATAGCTGAGATGGTCGAAGATCAGATATGGAGAGAGAGCGTTGTTAGGCGCGATGCTAGGAGGACAGTGCCTTCTTTTGTTGGATCCAATTGGGGTAGTGGCCCCAATGAGCAGAAGAGGAAGGCCCCATATTCCTTCATTCCTTCTAGTTCTGATAGGAGGGCACGGGGTGCTTTTAGCGGCTGCCAGGGCGGGGTGACAACTGGAGGAGTTTCCCAGTGTGTCCTCGGTGCAGACGGTGACATCAGGGTGAGTGCAGGATCAGGGATCATGTTTGTTTGTGGGAGTGCTAATCATTTTAAAAAGGACTGCCCACAAGTTAGGAAGGAGGAGCCGAAACAGGGAGATAGTCTCGCTCCTGCCAGAGTGTTTACTTTGACTCGGACTGAGGCGGAGGCTAGCCCCTCAGTTGTGACAGGCCAGATTTCTAGTGGTGGGTCTTTCTATACTGCGTTGTTTGATTCAGGAGCTACCCATTCATTTGTATCTGCTAGGGTGATATATCTGTTGTGTAGACCTAGTATTGTGTATGCTAGGGGTTTTCAGACTTTGTTACCAACTGGGGAACTCGTAGTCTCTAGGAGATGGATTAGGGCATTACCAGTAGAGGTAGATGGTAGGGAATTGTCTGTTAATTTGATTGAGCTTGAGATGGATGACTTTGATATGATCTTCGGAATGGATTGGTTAGCGGAATATGGGGCATCGATTGACTGCAAGCGCAAGATGGTGACTTTTGAACTAGAAAGGGAGGTACCCTTTGTGTTTGTGGGGATGTCTGGTGGACCGCGAATACCTATTATTTCAGCATTGAAAGCTAGAGACCTGATGCAGGAAGGTTGCATAGGATTCCTAGCAAGTGTTGTGGACACCTCCAAGGTTGAGTCGGTTGGACCAGGTGAGACTAGATTAGTGTGTGAATTTCTAGACTTATTTCCGGCAGATCTGCCAGGTTTGCCACCGCAGCGGGAGATTGACTTCGTTATTGAGTTAACGCCCGGGGTGGAGCCAGTATCTAGAGCGCCCTACAGAATGGCTTCAGCAGAGTTAAAGGAGTTAAAGATTCAATTACAGGAGCTACTGGATTTGGGGTTCATCAGACCAAGCTTTTCGCCATAGGGTGCTCCGGTATTGTTTGTTAAGAAGAATGATGGATCTCTTAGGATGTGCATTGACTACAAGGAGCTGAATAAGTTAACCATTAAGAACAAGTATCCACTGCCTAGGATCAATGATTTATTTGACCGATTACAAGGGAGTACGGTGTTTTCTAAGATTGATCTCCGGTCAGGTTACCATCAGCTAAGGATTAAAGAGGGGGATATACCAAAGACCACTTTCCGCACGTGGTATGGACATTATGAATTTCTGGTTATGTCCTTTGGATTAACCAATGCTCCAGCAGCTCTTATGGATATGATGAATAGGATTTTCAAGGATTATCTGGATAAGTTTGTGATTATATTCATCGAAGATATCTTGGTGTATTCTCAGTCAGAGGCAGAGCATGAGCAGCATCTACGGTTGGTTCTACAACGGTTGAGGGAGCACAAGTTGTATGCTAAGTTTAGCAAGTGTGAATTTTGGCTACCGCAAATCACGTTTCTGGGTCACATCGTCAGTAAGGAGGGGATTATGGTTGATCCAAGTAAGATTGAGGTAGTTAGAGATTGGCCTAGACCGAGCAATGTTCCTGAGGTGAGGAGTTTTCTGGGTTTAGCAGGATACTATCGGCGGTTTGTTGAGGGGTTCTCCAGAATAGCTACGCCTTTGATAGAACTGACAAAGAAGAAGACAAGGTATGTCTGGACGGACAGATGTGAGAATAGTTTTAAAGAGTTGAAGTGACGACTAATCACTGTGCTAGAGTTGAGTCTGCCAACAGATAATGAGAAGTTTGTGGTTTACTGTGATGCTTCCAGACAAGGTTTGGGGTGTCTACTGATGCAAGCTGGTAAGGTGGTAGCCTATGCGTCGAGACAGTTAAAGGAGTTTGAGCAAAGATATCCTACGCATGATTTGGAGTTGGCAGTGGTGGTATTCACACTTAAGATTTGGAGACATTATCTCTATGGTGAGAAGTATGAGATATACACCGACCATAAGAGCCTGAAGTATTTCTTTACTCAGAAGGACCTGAATATCCTCCAGTTGTCACTTCCGCCCTGACAGCCACTAAAAGCACCCCGTGCCCTCATATCCGAACTGGGAGGAACAAAGGAATCTAAGGCTTTCATCTTCTGCTCACTGGGGCCACTACCCCGACTGGATCCAATAAAAGGAGGCACCGTCCTCCTAGCATCGCGCCTAACAACGCTCTCTCTCCAAATCTGGTCCTTGGCCCCCTCAGCTGTAAGGGCCTTGTCCATAACCTGAGCATAGGTAGTAGTCTTTGGATCCAAAGTGTTCTTCACATCACGGACGATCATAACATTCAATCCCCGTACAAACCTGTCTCTTCTTGCTGCATCTGTCGGCACTAAATCTGGCGCAAACTTCGCCAATCGATCAAATTTCAGGGCATACTCTGTCACAGTCAACCAGTTCTGAGTCAGGTTGATGAACTTGTCAACCTTTGCAGCTCGAATTGCAACACTATAATACTTCTCATTGAAGATGTTCTTGAATTCTTCCCAAGTCATAACTGCCACATTCCTTCTCTGAACCACTACATCCCACCAGATGCGGGCATCTTCTCTAAACATGTAGCTGGCATAGGCTACTCTCTCGTTCCCTTCAACCATCTTGAAATCCAGGATAGAGGAAACCATATTCATCCACTGCTCTACCCGCAGTGGGTTTGGTCCACCCTCGAAGGTGGGAGGATGTTGCTTCCTGAACCTTTCATACAAAGGTTCAACCTATTCTCCATCACAGGTTGAATCGGCACTGGCGCCACAATCTGTTGAATTGGCAACCCTGTGACCTGTGGAGGGGCCTGCTACCTCAACTGTCGAAGTTTTTCTTCTGTTCGTTGTAATCTCGCTTCCATTTCGACAAACATATCTTGCCAGTTCTGTGGGGAAGGTGGAAGGTCCTGACCCTGAGTGTCATCCTCGGCCCGACTGCCGCGGAGTCTAGATGATTGTCGAGTCATCACAACAATATGCCTGTAATCAACGACGCCGCTCATCAGCCAAGATAACAACATCCAAAACCACCTCCCAACTCACATCAGCCAACCATAACAACATTCCACACAACACAAATAGCATGTATAACACTCAACGGGCCATGCCCTGGCATCATGCATATGTCAACTCATTCATCATGCTATATATGAATTAAGCAGGCAATCAGACATATAAACACATATTCAAGCTTATAAATCAGTTATTACCAACCAACCCTGAGTCGAGCTTGTCACTGACAGCGAGCGTACATGTTCGGTCAATCTCCAGGAACCATACACCTTGTCTCGCTCTGGTACCAATTTGTAACACCCTGGATAGCCAAGACCGTTACACTGTGTGTTTATAAAGGTGCAAGACTTGCTAATCAAGTCATTTAATTAGAAACGTGTTACTGTAACTACAGTTGAACTAGGGTTAAAAGATTTTGGTCTCAAAAGTTACATTTCTTATAATCAAACATTTTCTTTTACATGGGATCCCAGAAGTAGTAAAAGTTTTAATACAGTTTACAAAAAATTCGAGATTAAAGCACAGTTACTAGCCATTCTAAGGCAAAAAAAAAAAAAAAACAATTAGGCTTTTCTCGTCCTATTCCACTCCTCTGTCGTGGAGGCCGATCAACTAATTATGTACATTCAGCCCCGAAGCCCTCCAACTCAGGACTGATCCAACTTGCCCTTGCTTTTACCTGCACCACGTAGCACCTGTGAGCCAAGGCCCAGCAAGAAAACACAATAACAGAGCATAATCATCAAGCAAACAACCAGATAACTCATTAAATATAATCATGAACTCAACAGTCCAAACATTCATGTTATTCAAGTATTTAGCATGCCAAGTACGTCACTTCATAACAATAATCAATTCACATATGATAACTAGGGTTAACACCCTTAGGCCGCACCCTCTATTTATCCCACTGACTCCGGCCCGCTTAAACCGAGCTTAGTGAATATTAAGCTGTCCTCAGCTACCAGTGTCCGAGCCGTGCCCTGTGCGCAAGTATTATTTATGGCACCCTTAGGTTGTTTATCACATGCCCCATGGTGTAATACCATCTATGACATCATACAGGTACAGGGAGCCCTTAGTCCCATCACAAACACATAACCGGGTGCCGTTTTCTTACCTTTAGATTTCGATAACTTTGTTCAATTCAACCCTCAAGCACGATCCCATCTGAGCCCTAGCGTACACCTAGTCACGGTCACAAGTTAGAACTAGCTCCAAACCTTTATTCCAAAACCTAGCCTCGGGACCAATCCCGAGCCCTCGGGAAGCCCTAATTCCATCAAATGGGGTGGTGGAATCAAACCCCGAGCCCCCGGGAAAAAACCCTAAGAAATAACTCAAAAACCCCTTTCTGGGAACAACGTAGCACTACAACGCCCTAAGGAGAGTGTTATAGCACTACAAATAGAGCCAAAAATCTCTGGAGCTTCAGGGCCTAGCGTTGTAGCGCCCAGTGATTAGCACTACAGCGCTAGTCACAGCATAGCCCATCACAGATTTTTCTCCTTCGAATTTTCCCGAGACAAACCTTTCCAGAACTCAACCAAACCTCAACCAAACTTCAAAACAAGCCTCCCAACATTCTCAACTCATCCCATAAGTCCCAACCATACAAAAATGAATCACATGCACCCCAAATCAAGGAAATCATCATAGCTGAACCTAGAGCTCAAAAGCCCAACAAGAAAACAACTGAAACCACAGAATTCAAGTGAACGGGATCAGAGCATTTTACCTTAAACAAAGAAGTTCAACCTTAGGCTATCCTCCACTCTTCCTTATCTTTCACTCCTCAAAGATTCAGCCTCAATTCCCTAGAATTTCCACCAAAACTTAGCTCAAAATCCATATTTATACTATGAACCAAAAACTGAATTACAACCTCAAGACCTTACCTCAAATGATGAGCAACCCCTGCTAATTCCCCAAGACAAATCAAGGATCCTAGTGCAAAGTCTTGGCCTTAAGCTCCTCTGAATTCCAGCTCCAAGAGACCTCAAGAAATGGATGAAGAAAAACCTAAACTGTGAGAGAGAAACTTCTATCTCCTTCTTCATTCTTTCCTTTTCTTTTCTTTTCAGCTTCCTTTAGTTTCTAAACTTTCCACTAAGTGTATAAAGGCAGAGTAATGCTTATCCCTGGTTCTTAAACAAAATGACCCAATTGCCCACCCATAATTCCTAAGCCTTTAAATCTCCCTAAGGGCATTTTGGACTTTTGCTCCCAATTCCTGCTAATTCCTCGAATGTCTCTAATATTTTCCGCTTACTTCCCAACGTCTAACTAATCACTAATTATATTCCTCAATATCAAAATAGACTCCAATATAGTCTCTAAATCCCCAGAATTACCCCCAGGCTCGCCCCGAGTCAGGTATAAATCCCCACCGTGACTTTTTCGCTGAACCGCCTCGAGTCACAGATTCCAAATATATACACATAATAATGTGGTCTAAAAAAATTATCAAAATTATTTACATTTACACCCTCAACGGGCTAAAATTACGAATATGCCCTTCTAACCTAAAATTACGAATATTTTTTATTTTTAGGATTTCAAATTTCCTTGAAAAATATATTAGATTTTTAGGAAATTAATTTTTCTTGAAAAACCTAATTATTTTTAGGAATTTCTAATTGTCCCTGAAAAATTTGTGCTGAGCAAATTATCGATAGTCAAAAAAGTATTATGTAATGTCCCGACGGACTTGACTATTTAAGTACTACTACGGTATGTTTCTCGGGCCAGGAGCAAGTTTACCTTAATGTTGAAAACATTACAATAAACTTGGGGGGGCAAATGTTGTCCCTCAAAAATACGAGGATGACGTGGCGAATGAGAATGCAACACATGACATCACAAATAAGGGGGAAAAATAAAAAGTATTGTGAAAAGACCGACAGGCAAAAAAGATAGGTCCAGGACCTATGATGAAATCGACCAAGCCTAAACCCCCTAGGGGTTGTCGACCTGACCCCTACCCCTAGGGGTGGTCGGCCTAAGCAGGCCCAAGAGCCCTAGGGGTGGTCGGCCTGACCTATACCCTAGGGGTGGTCGGCTCCAGTGTGTCCAAGAGAGTGGTCAACCTAACCCTTACCCCAGGGGTAGTCGGCCCAGTATGCCCAAGGGTCCCTAGGGGTGGTCGGCCTGACCTCAACCCCTAGGGTGGTCGGCCTGACATGCTTAAGAACCACCTGGGTGGTTGGCCCACCCTATTCTTCATAGGGTGGTCGACTCAAACTCCCAAGTACACTTCACTAAGAAATACTCACTCTCGTTCAAACTGAGATCATCAGGCCTAGCACCCAGAAAGGTCACAGGCCTAGCACCCAGAGGATCAACAGGTCCAGCAGTCAAAAGGTCACAAGCCTAGTGTCATGGGCCGGCTATTTGGGAACTCCAACTAGACAAAACGTGCAACACTTGCAGACACTTCAAGCTAGCAAGTCAGCCTACAACACACACCTGCAGGCAAACAAACTCAGTGGTTAGCCACATACACATCGCGGACATGCAACGGGCAATAACGAAGTATGAGCAAGCACAGAGCAAGTCATTTATGAGAACGTCCACATAACACAAAGCACACAACAAGGCAAGTGGCACGCAGTGGCCCAACAAAGATAATAAATAAGTAACACATAAGCAACAAGGGAGCACACAGGGGAAAGTATGGATAAACATCGTTTTATTAATATATAGCCTTGATAGGGCAAGGGAGTACACATCTTTGGCCTCTATCTGTTGATGGCCATGGTGCTTCCCTAAGTCACCAGATCACCTTCCCCTAAGGAGCCTTCTAGAGATACAAGGTCTTCCCAGTAACATATATGATTTTTGTTTGGGAGACATATGCATAATTACAAAACTGGCACTACCCTATCCCATGAGGTTGCTTGGTGCAAGACTTGACTAATGATCAAGCACCAAGGCATGCTCACTTATAAAATGGCCCCATGTGGGTGTGCCAAAGGGGCAGCACGCCACACTCTCCTCCACTCAATACTTCGGCGTCCTCGACGAAGTAGCTCATAGATCTTCAATCTTCTGCGTGAGCTTCTTCAAGTCTTCCGCCCTCTCCCAACTGATCTCGTCATCTGCGAGCCTCTTCCATTTTACCAAATACTCCTTATGCTTTTTACGGTCAGTGGTGACCGTTCTTTCTGCCAGGATTTTATCAGGTTGATGCTTGCTCCTTGGCTGAATGATGACTCCTCCTCTCGTTGACTGGTTGTGCTCTGGATTTGCTGGATCTTCATGATACGACTTCAAGTTGCTGACGTGAAGGACCGGGTGTATCTTCATCCATGTTGGTAGGTCGACTTTGTAGGAAGCTAGGCCAACTTTTGAGATGATTGAGACTAGACCCTCGTACTTGCGAACGAGTCTGATGTCTTTGTCTCCTCGAAATCTCAACTGTTCGGGCCTCAGCTTAATTAACACTAAGTCACCTGCTTTGAACTCCAGTGGTCTGCACTTCTGATCTGCCCATTTCTTCATTCTTCTTGATGCTTTTTCTAAATAAGCTCGGGAAATCTCTGTCGTTTTCTTCCAGTCTTTTGTGAAGTGAAAGGCCCGCAGGTTCCGACCGCGGTATTCGTCCACTATGTGGGGCAATAGTGGCTGTTCCCCATTAACAACTTCAAAAGGGCTCTTATTCAATGAAGAACTCTTTTGAGAGTTGAAGCAAAATTGAGCTACATCAAGTAGTTGCGGCCAATTCTTTTGATTGGCATTGACAAAGTGGCGCAAGTACTCCTCCAACATCCTGTTGAATCTTTCTGTCTGCCCATTTGTCTGTGGATGGTAGCTCGAGGATATGTTCAGTTGTGACCCCAAGAGACTGAATAGTTCGGACCAAAAGGGCCCAGTGAATCTTCCATCTCGATCACTACCAATGTTCTGGGGCACTCCCCAATATTTGACAATATGCTTGAAGAACTGTCGAGCTGTCTCCTCTACCGAACATTACTTTGACACCGGGATGAATGTTGCATACTTTGAGAATCTATCCATGACCACCAAGATCGCACTTAAATCTCATGTCTTCGGTAGACTGGTTATAAAGTCAAGGGACACACTCTCCCATGGTCGGCTTGGGACTCGCAACGGCTCCAACAACCTAGGTGTCTTGTTCCTATCGACCTTGTCTTGCTAAAGACGAGACATGTCTTGGTGTACTCCACTACATCATCGCACATTTGTGGCCAGTAGTATCCTTGCTTCAAAAAGGCATGCATTCTTTGCCACCCTGGATGACCTGCCCACAAGGTGTCATGACACTCGCTTAGTAATGTCCTCCACAAATCTCCAGCTTTTGAAACATACAAGCGACCGCCTTTGGCCCACAGAAGATCATTCTCCACCCAGAACTGGCGAGTCTTGCCTTCTTTTACGAGCTTCAGGATGGTTCTGACAACCGGGTATTTCTCCAGGTTTTCTTTGATGCGCTCCTTGAGTGGAGTGTCCACCACGCTAGCTGACAAACTAGCCAAGATCTTTAGAGTCACCAATTTTTCTTTGCGACTCAAGGCGTTAGCTACCTGGTTCAAGCGTCCTGCCCTGTGATAAAAAAGGAAGTCGAATTCTGCCACAAACTCCTGCCATCGAGCCTACTTAGGGGTTAGTTTTGGCTGAGTAAGGAAATGACTAACCGCTGCATTATCCGTCTTCACCACAAACTTCGACCCCAGCAAATAATGTCTCCACACTCGCAAGCAATGGATAACTACGAGGAGTTCCTTCTCCTGGGCAGTATACCGCCTCTCAGCTTCAGACAGCTTGCGACTCTCATATGCTACCGGGTGGTCTTCTTGTACTAGTACCCCTCCCAAAGCATAATCTGAGGCATCCGTCTGTACTTCGAAGGGCTTGCTAACATCTGGCAAGGCAAGAACAAGATCCTTCATCATGGCTTCCTTCAAACTCTTGAATGCTTCAGCACACTTGTCAGTCCACGCCAAAGTCACACCCTTTTTCAGTAGCTCGGTCAAGGGTGTCACTCTTCTTGAGTAGCCGCCCACAAATCATCTATAGTAGTTGGTTAGGCCTAAGAAAGAGCGGAGTTCTTTCACATTTGTGGGGGCTTTCCATTCTTGGATCGCCCTCACCTTCTCCAGATCCATACGAATTCGGCCACACTCCACAACGTGGCCTAGGAACTTGATGCTCTCCTGTGCAAATGAGCATTTCTCACACTTCACATATAGCTGGTTCTCTCTCAACTTCTGAAACACTTGAGCCAAGTGTTCTTGATGCTCTTCAATCGTGGCGCTATAAACCACGATATCATCCAAGTACACCACCACGAACTTATCTACATACTCGTGGAATACTTGGCTCATCAGTGTGTAGAAAATGGCAGGTGCATTTGTCAACCCAAACGACATTACTCAAAACTCAAATGCTCCATATCGAGTAACGAACGTTGTCTTTGGTTCATCCCCATCTGCGATCCTCACCTAATAGCAGCCCGATCTCAAGTCCTACTTTGTGAAGTATTTGGCTCCACTTAGCTGGTCGAACAAAATAGCGATCAGAGGGATGGGGTAGGTTATGCGAACTGTCACCTTGTTGAGAGCCCTCTAATCAATGCACAGTCTTAAGCTCCCATCGTGCTTCTTCTAGAATAGCACAGGTGCGCCAAATGGCGCCTTCGACGGTCTGATGAAGCCTGCCTCCAATAACTCTTTTAGTTGTTTCCTTAACTCTTCTTGCTCAGGGGGTGCCATTCTGTAAGGCGCTTTTGTTGGAGGTTTCGCCCCCGACACCAGCTCTATCTGGTGATCAATCTCCCTCTTTAGTGGCAAGGCTTTGGGGAGTTTATTTGGCATCACATTCCCATACCTCTTCAAGACCCTCGTAATTTCTAGTGGAACAATCTCTTCCACTGATTCTTCAAACACGGTGGGTACTGCTACATAAGTGGGCTCCTGCTTCTTCACACCCTTCTTGAACTGTAAAGCTGATAGAAGCTTCACACCAGGGGGTGGTTTCACCTTTGCAGGCACCATTGAAGGAGTCTCTCCCATTATGAGCAAACTCCCAGTGGCAGGAATTAGGATGGTGCCTTTCTCGGTTATAAAGTCGTCCATATAGACCACCAATAAGTTAGTCTATCCCTCCCACGTATCAATTTTAACTTTCATGCCTTTAGCCACGCCAGCTGTGGCCAAGGCCTTGGAGTTGACCGCTTTCATGCGGCCTGCATCTTTCTAATGTTTTAGTCCCAGTCGCTTGGCTTCGAGTTCAGAGATGAAGTTGTGGGTGGCGCCAGTATTGATCATCATGCTTTGGTGGGCTTGTCATTGATGGTGGCATCCACGAACATTAGCCCATTTCCCAGGGTCTTCTTCCCTTTTTTTCCATGTTTCTTTAGAGCATTCAACAGTCAGACAGCGCCCATGTGCGCGTACTCTTCATCCTCCTCTACTCCTTCGCCATGTTCTTCTTGGCCAATGATGGCATTCAACTTGCCTCTGTAAGGGAAAACTGCCGACTTATGTGGGCCTTTGCAGAGCCAACAAGCTAGCAAATTCCTCCCTGCAGCAGCATCTGTACTGCTGGAAGAACTAGTGTAACGACCCAAATTCACTAATAAGGCTTAAGGGCCTTGATTAGTGTGCCAGGAGGGCATTACTAGAATAATTGTGATTTAATGAGTAATTACATGTTTAATGATGCTTGTATGATAATTGATTATATTATGTGGTAATATGATATGTGATAAATGCGAGAACCACATTATGATGTGGATAAATCTGCAGCCGGCGACTCGAGGCGATCCTAGGGCTAGATAGCAGGAAAAGTCACAACGGGGCATTATAATTGACTTGGGACAAGTCAGGGGTATTTTAGGTATCGGGTAGTGGTTTAGACTATCGGGTGATGAAAATAAATAATTGGAGATATATTTGAGGTTAGGATGTCTAGGCGGGATTATTGGGGGATTTTACCGTTTTGGCCTCGGGGACGCTTCCGGCACCCTGAGCCTTGGGGTTAACTTAATGGATAAGTTAGACTTAAGGAATCCTTTAGAAGAAAAACACAAACCGACCTTAACTTAGCTTTGTCTCTCTCTCTCTCTCACGTTTAAGGAGAAAAAAACCAAAGGAAGGAAAAAAACACAGAAAATCAAAGGGGAAACAAGCTGGATTCTGTGATTTGAGGTGAGGAACTGAAGGTCTAGCCTAGGGATTTATCAAGCACTAGAACAGGATTAAGGTAAGCATTTAACTCTGTTTTCTGTGGTTGAATTATGAGTTTTAGTTGGGTTTTAGTTAAGTGCTAAAACATGTTTAGTTGTGATGTTCTAAGGCAGAATTAAGAAGGGAACTTGGGGACCTAGCTTGGCCACAGCTTGGTGAAGTGATTCTACAGCAAAGGTGAGTTCTAACTCCAAGTTTAGAGGTTCTTGATTGTGTTTCAGTGACTGGTTTGGGTGTTTGTAGCATTTGGATTTCAGAAGTTGAAAGGAAGAGATTGAAGTGTGTTGGGCTGTGTTGTCTTGGGAATTATGTTGCTTAGATCATGTTAAAGAAGTTGGGAATTAATTGGTTTTGGTTTGGGGGCTTTGGGATAGCTTTAGGTGAGGTTTGGAGATTGAAAATGGTGGTTTTTTCTGGGTTCGAAGGGTCGGGCCGCGGCATGGTTCTTGGTGAGCCGCAGCCCTTCAAGGGTGTTGCATGCTGACGAAGAAAGGCGGGTCGCGGCATGGTCCAAGCAATGTCGCGGCCCTTACCTGTTTTTGTGCCTTGGATGGCTCTGTTTGGGGGCCATGCCGCGGCATGGGTGGCCTATGCCACGGCGCTTAAGGGATTTTGGGATTTTGAGATTTTAGGCTTGGAAATTTAACCTAAGGTGATCGGGGTTGAGTCTTTTACTATATTTGGTGAAGTTCAATGTTCCGAGTACTAGAACTTGTCTTGGGAACTCATTTAAGGCTGTTAATGGTGTCTTCTCTCATGGTTGTGACTAGGTAACTAGCTAGGACTCGAGGATCGGATCGAGCTCAAGGAGTGTCGCCCATAGCTAATTCATCTGAAAGCTAAAGGTAAGAAAACTGCACCCGGTTGTATGTTTGTGATGGGAGTAAGTGCTCCCGAGAATTGTATAGTGTCAATGATGGTATTACGCCATGGGACATGTAAAAGCGGCCTAAGAGTGTCATACATGATATTAGCACACAGGGCGCAGATTGGCCACTGGTCGCCAAAGTCAACGGGATAACAGAGGGGGTAGCCTGAGGGCGCCAGCCCTAGTTATCATTTGTAAACTGTAAATGACATGAGTTGATATGCTTATTATTTGAAATACCTGATTATACCGATTGATGACATGGTTGAGATTATGTAATGTGATGTGAGATACTGACTTGTTGCTAATTGCTTATGCTTTGTTGTTGTTGTGTTTTCTTGCTGGGCCTTGGCTCACGGGTGCTACGTGGTGCAGGTAAAGGCAAGGGCAAGCTGGACCAAGCCTGAGGTGGAGAGCTCCGAGGTGAAATGTACATAGCCAGCTGTTCGATCGCCATGGTCGAGGAGTGAGTTAGGACAGGGATTACCTAACTGCTCGTTTTGCCTTAGTATGGCTGGTTTATGTATTTGAACCTTGTAACTTTTGTAAATGGCCATTAAACTGATATTTTTGGGATCCCGTGCTAGTGAACAATGTTTCTTAATGAAAATGTAGCTTTTGAGACCAAAATATCTTAAACCCTAGTTCCTTTACAGTTTCGTAGACACGCTTTCAACTAATAGACTTGACTAGCAAGTCTGGCACTTTACAAACACACAGTGTAACGGTCTTGGCTATCAAGGGCGTTACAACTAGACTCTGCTCTCCTCTTCTCTCCCCCACTCTTGCCCTGCCATGACTTCCCAGACTTCTTACTCCCAGCGCTACTTGAGCTGGTTGAAGGGGTAGCCCTTTTCAGCTGGCTGCTCTCCAGAGTGTAGTCTGTTAAGCGTTCAGCAGTAGCTTGAGCAGTGGCTAGTTCAGACACACGCTGTCTTTGAAGTTCTTGCTTGGCCCACGGATTCAATCCCTCGAGGAAGCAGAAGATCATGTCTACTTCGGACATGTCCTTTATGTCAAGCATTAGTCCCGAAAACTTCTTCACATATTCTCGGACTGTCCCGACTTGTTTAAGCTCTCTCAACTGGCGTCGACCCATGTAGGCAACATTTTCTGGCAAAAATTGCATCTTTAATTCTCTCTTCAGGTCTACCCAAGATGTGATGGTGAACCTACCATTCTCTATATCGTCATACTTGGTCCTCCACCACACCTTGGCATCCCCAGACAAGTACATGGTAGCCATGGCGACCTTTCCTTTTTCTGAATCGGCCCACACGACTCTAAAATAGTGTTCCATGTCGAAGAGGAAATTTTCCAAGTCCTTTGCATCTCTAGCCCCGTTATAGGGCCTCGACTCGAGTACTTTAACTCGGTCATATTCCATACCTATTGGCCCTGTTGTAGGGGCATTCCCAACCACTCGCATGGTTAGGTTTACCTTGGCAGTTAGCTCAGCCATTTCTTCTCCGAGCACGCCAACTGCCTCCCTGCAGTCTTCCGTAGTGTCATTTATGGAAACTTGTTGTTCCTTCAGCATGCGCTCCACTTCCGCAATGCGCTCTTTGCTCCAACGCGATTATTCTAGATAGGAGAACATCATTTTCTTTCTCTAGCGCAACTATGCGATTGCTTGCATCTGACGATCCAGAGTTACGACTTGCAGAGGAAAGATCCTTGACCCTTTCGTCCAGGCCATCTAATTCCCCCACACGCTTCTCAAGTGCTTCGATCCTCTGAGTGTTGCTCACCATTAGTGTGTTTTTCCAAGCTCTTTCTAACTTGGCTCTGATACCAATGTCACGGGCCGACTATTTGGGTACTCCAACTAGACGGAACGTGCGGCACTTGCAGACACTTCAAGATAGCAAGTCAGCCTACAACACACACTTGCAGGCAAACAAACTCAGTGGTTAGCCACATACACATCATGGACATGCACCGGGCAATAACGAAGTATGAGCAAGCATAAAGCAAGTCATTTCTGAGAACGTCCACACAACAAAAAGCACAAAACAAGGCAAGTGGTACGCAGTGGCCCAATGAAGATAATAAACAAGTAACACATAAGCAACAAGGGAGCACAAAGGGGCAAGTATGGATAAACATCGTTTTATTAATATATAGCCTTGATAGGGCAAGGGAGTACACAGCTTTGGCCCCTATCTGCTGATGGCCATGGTGCTTCCCTAAGTCACCAGGTCACCTCCCCCTAAGGAGCCTTCTAGGGATACAAGGTCTTCTCAGTAACATATATGATTTTTGTCTGAGAGACATATTCATAATTACAAAATTGCCACTACCCTATCCCATGAGGTTGCTTAGTGCAAGACTTGACTGATGATCAAGCACCAAGGCATGCTCACTTACAAAATGGCCCCATGTGGGTGTGCCAATAGGGCAGCACGCCACACCTAGCACCCAAGCTCGGGTCGGCGGACCTAGCACCTAAGTCTCACATACCAACAAAGACTTAACATCTTCCTCAGAGGTTTCTACCGTGCATTATCCACCACGATCTAGAGTAACAACGGGAAGACCCACAATCTCATAATCATGGGGAGGTGGACATGTATCTCCACTACATGATAATCGTGTACCAAACCACGATCTCAGTACTACTGGTCATGTAACAACCCCTGGGTACTATAAATAAATGACCCATGGCTTCATTTCAGGGGATCTCTTTTTCTGGAATTTCGGGAGAAAAATCTTTTTAACGAGAGAACTCATTAGGTCGTAATGGTAATTGTTGAATGAGTAATTCAATACTAAAGACTAAGTGGATTAGGTTATTACTGTTCATTAGAACAGGACTGAACCACTATAAAATTCATGTGTGTTTACTTAAGATAATCGTACTCTGTCATTTATTTCATTCAAAATGTGTCGTATACTGTACATACGGCCGTTGGCCATTTTCACAGGTCAACAATAACATATATAAAAGTGTGAGTGAAAGTAAAACAATTTGGTCAAGTTACTTGTTATTATTCATTGATGAAGTTATTTTGACATTTTGTACTTAATATCAACATAAATACAATTAACTATAATTTATATTCAAATATACATAATTGATTAACTATATTTAAAAAATATATTAAATAATGAATATACATGATTGAACATATAATATGTATTTTTTCATTTTTAATTTATATTTATTTAATTATTTTCATTATTATTAATATGGTAACAATTATAATTAACTAAGATCAACTATAAAATAAAAAAAAAACTAATAATTTAGAATAAAAATAACATTACATAATGTAGAATACAAAAAACTAAATTAACACATATTGAAAAGCACAAGTTGAAATAAAAACATAGTATATAATTCTTAGTTTTTTTTAAATTGTAATTACTTAATTAAATATACTATTTGAATAATTAAAAACTAATATTTTAAAATAAAAATTTCATTACAAATTACATAATCCATAATATAAAAAATAAAACTAGCTCTAAATTTAAAATATGTATTAAATGATGAATATGTATGATTGAACATATAATATGTATTTTTTTAATTTATATTTATTTAATTATTGTCATTATTATTAATATAGTAACAATTATAATTAACTAAGATCAATTATAAAATAAAAAAGAGCTGATAATTTAGAATAAAAATAACAAGTTGAAATAAAAACATAGTATAAAAATCTTAGGGTATGTTTGGCATTGTTTTCTGTTTTTTGTTTTCAAAATTGTGTTTTCAGAAATGAGAACAGAAAACAATTTTTGTAGTTTTAAAAAAACAACAGATGTTTGGTTAGTGTTTTCTAAAATTAATTTTTTAGTTTTATTTAAAAAAAAATCTTAAATAAAAAATTAATAAATATATTTAGAAAGGGAAAAATCTTTTAAAAGTTTGTAATAAATAATGAGATAAAGTAATATGAAAGAAAAAGTAATAAAAATAAGGAGAGAGAAAGTAAGGAAATAAATTTTGATGAAGAAAATTAAACAGAGATAAATTGATGCAAGAAAAAAAATTAGAGAGAAAGTGATGTTAGAGAAAGTGGGGAGGAAAAAAACGATGAAAGTTAAATTAATGAGAGAAAAAGTAATCTGAGATAATACTAATTAAAAATATTTTGTTTGAAAAAAAAAATGACAAAAAAAAAATTGAGAACGACTAAAAATATCTTTTTGTTGTTCTCAAAATTTTCTATTTTTTTAACTTTGTTTTTAATAATTGTTTTCTGAAAACAATGTCAAACACCCCAACTTGTTTTTAGAAATTTTTTTTTAAGTTTTAAAAACAAAAAATAATTTTTTAGTTAATGAGTCAAACACCCTCTTAGTTTTTTTTTTCTGTTACACCCAGATTTCGAGACCTGAGATTGTGACCTCGAAAGCTGGACTCGTCAGGTGTGAGCTCGAGATATCTAAAGCACATCGCGGTCCAGATGTCAAACCATCGAAGCAAGGTGGCAACCTCGAAGATATGTAACCTCGAAGTTCTTTCTAAGCTCGAAAGACATAGCATCGGAGTATATCCGTTGTCGGGTGTCTTCGGATCAAGTAGCCCGAGCTCGACATGGGTATAAGCGGCCTCGATGGTATTTGCCTGCTCCGAGCTGGTCTTGGGGTAAGGTGGCTAGCTCATAATTTATCTAAAGACCTGGTCCAACATGATACCGATTACCGATCTCGAACGACATAATGGGTCATCTGATGAGACGCGTTCCATGCGTTTAAAGATATTTATTGTTGTAACTTCCCTACATTAAAGGGATATTAACTAGTCTGTTATATGCCTCCTGGTCTTCAGGGGACGTTTCCTTATATATAGGAGTTACATAATTTAATGTCATTATTCCCATTAATGAAGAGGAGTATCTTCCCGAAATATGTGGGAACGAACTCTGAGAACCCTCTATAAATAGATAGATCATGGACACTTAGAGGGGACAAATTTTTGATATCTTGAGAGAATTTCTGGAGAATTCATCCCTGAAGAATTTCCTGAAATATTCAAAGTCTTAATAAAATTGACTCGTGGACTAGGCAGAGTTAACTGCTGAACCACGTAAAATTCTCGTTGTTATTCTGTATTATTTACCAGCGCCATAGTTCTTGTTGTTTAATTGCTCTACGTTTTAAGTTGACGAAAAACAACGTCAACAGTTTTGTGCTTTCATTGAGAGCCTTAAGCAATACAATCCTTGATTAACTATGGCCGCGAATGATCAGAATATTCCTAAAGAAATCTATCCACGGCGCCCTGGGAAGCAGCCGATGACGAATCCTGAACCTGATGAGAGAAGTGAGTCCTTCGATTCTCGAGGACCTCCAGCACCTCTGGCTCCAAGGGACGATGAGGACATGTACTATAATCCTGAAGGGTACGTCCCCATTCTGGAACTTGAAAACCGACAGTTAAGAAAACAGCTGGCGGAAACCAAGAAGCAGAACGAAGAGTTGGCTAGGTTAGCCGCAGATGCGCAGGCGGCTCAGCCTCAACCTCCGCAGGAGAACCAAGATCCACCTCCGCGGGACGTTCATGTTCCTCCCCGCAGGCCTCGTGGGCGACCTCGAAAAAACACTGCCACAAGAGGAGTGGAGCAACCTCCGCCACCAGCAAAGCAACCTGCTCCCTCGAGACCTCGAAGAAACACTCGGGCTAGGGCTCCGGCTAACTCGACTACAGAGTTACCAGCAGAAACTGGGAATAACCAAGCCCCTGCAGAGGCTCGGACTCAGGTTCCTGGTAACGCGCAGAATGTTACCGAGTTAGCATGGGCGAACTCGGGGCCATCCAGGCCCCGAAATGGTTGGCAGCCACCGTCACCCATATGGTTCCCGCTGTCACCAATAAGATACCCCTCACCACCTCGGAGGAATGCACAACCAACACGGGGTGATGAGGCAAGGCGGGCAGGATGGAAACAGGGGAATAGAGAGGTTACTAGAGAACGGAGAAGCGACCAGCCTGCGAGAAGCCAAATGTCTCGATCTCGCACTACAGAGACGAGGCAGCATGAAAGAAATTCGTCTCGAAAAAATCATGCGACAAGCCTCACCAGTGACGACTCAGGGGACGCCAGATCAGTCAGCATGTATGATCAAGGACGAAGAAATACTGGAAACCATAGGAACCGCTCCGACCTGCGGGAGCACCTGAATCAGAATCGGGGTAGTGGTAATCCATCGAACCCGGACCTGAGAGATCGCCTAAATGGGCGCAAAGATCCCCTGCGAAGGCGCGAGCCTGGAATTGTGATCAATGATAGCCAATTTCAGGCAAGACCCCCTGTGGACCCAGTTCAAGAAAGAATTGATTAGTTGGAAAGGGTATTTAGGCTCTTGCAGAATGAGCGAGGTCGAAGTCGAGATGAGGAGCTCGAACCATTCGCTCCCCATATTTCCAACACTCAATTTCCTCAAGGGTTTTGGATTCCTCATGTCCCACCTTTTGAAGGGAAATCCGACCCGTACAGTCATTTGAGTACATTTAACACCATAATGAGAGAAAGTAATGTGGGTTACGAGCTCAGATGCATGTTATTTCCAGCATCGCTTACAGGACCAGCAAAAAGCTGGTTCGAAAAATATAAGAGGCATTCAATCACTTCTTGGGATCAGCTATCAAAAGATTTCAAAAAGCAGTTTAGAGCCATGATCGGGGTAAGACCCGAGGCATCGACCCTGACCAATGTTCGGCAACAGCCATGTGAAACGTTGAAGAGCTACCTTACAAGGTTTAATTTGGAGGTTGCCTAAGCTCGGGATGTAGACGACAGCGGTCATCTAATGGCCGTCCAAGCTGGGGTGATGGCGGGAAGTCCCCTCTGGGATGATATGCAGAGAAAGCCTGTGAGGTCCTTAACCGAGTTTAATAGACGAGCTCAGAGGTTTGTCAATGTAGAAGAGGCGAGGTCAACGCTGAACATGACCTCTCAGCCCATAACTACAACGATAAACGTAAACTCTGCCTCGGCCTCAGCGGACCCATCAGCCTCGAAACCCTCTGCAGAAAACCCTTCTAAAAGGAAGAAGAATGAAGGAAGTAACCCCGAGGCGGAAGGGGGAAAGAAGAAGAAAGGGGAAAGGTATTTCTCCATGTACAAAGTGTACACTGAGCTCAACGAGTCTCTGGAGAATATATACCTAGCTAATGAAACCCAGGTCCCTTTCAGGCGACCAGACCCCATGAGAAATCAGAAGTCCAAGAGAGACTCCAGCAAGTACTGTCGATTTCACAGAGATACTGGGCACACTACTGATGAATGCAGGCAGTTGAAGGACGAGATCGAAGGACTGATCTCAAGAGGATACTTCAGACAATATGTCAGGAACCAAAATAATAATCAGGCTTCTACTAGCCAGAGGGCACCTACTCCGCAGCCTGCTCAAAACAATAATTCCCGAGCTATAGAAGAAGATAGGCCCCCTAAAATTGATGGAGAAGATGTGATAACCATCTCGGGCGGGCCTCATCTCGCAGGGACGGGAAAGAATGCCCAAAAGTGATACGTGAACGAGCTAAAAACTGGGGACGGGTCCCCCGATGAACTCGAACCTAGAGCTCCAAAGTGCCAAAAGATTGAATCTCAGCCAATAACCTTTACTGAGGATGATGCGTCCCATGTTCAGTTTCCCCACAATGACCCACTAGTCATCACTCTCCAGCTCGCGAATAAGAGAGTTCATCGAGTTCTCATTGATAATGGGAGCTCAGTGAGCATTCACTATAAGGCCACCTTAGAAAAGATGGGACTCACGCTTCGAGACCTAAAAGCTTGCGCAACGACATTGTATGGTTTTTCAGGAGAGGGGATTGCCTGTATGGGGTCCATTGAACTCCTTGTAACCTTGGGAGACTATCCAGTCTCAGCGACCAAGATGATGGAGTTTGTAGTAGTGGACCTGCCATCGGCCTACAATGTGCTGCTCAGAAGACCCGCCCTAGTAGGGTTGGGGGCAGTCTCGTCTGTAAGGCATTTGGCCATCAAGTTCCCGACTTCTAGTGGCATCGAGACATTGAAGGGAGACCAGTTGGCCAGGAGGGAATGCTATAGAATTTCCATAAGAGGAAAGAAACAGGCGAGCGCACAAGCTCTCGTCATCAATCAAAATAAAGACGAGACAATCTTGGAGATAGATGAAGAAATCGACCCAAGAGTGGAGGAAAGAGCTGATCTCGAACCATTGGAAGAGCTCGAAGAAATCAAGCTCGAAGAATCAGACCCCTCGAAAACGGTAAAGGTCGGGAAAAACTTTCATGAAGAAACTAAATAGCAAATAATTTGCTTTTTGAAGAAAAACCAGGATGTCTTCGCGTGGTCACATTCGGACATGGTAGGAATAAGTCCAAATATAGTGAGCCACGCGCTAAATATCGATAAAAGCTTCCCGCCGAAGCAACAAAAGCAAAGACAACTGGATGACGATAGGAAAAAGTCCCTAAAGGAGGAAGTCGACAGGTTAAAGGCAAACTGATTCATTAGGGATGTTTTTTACCCCGATTGGGTAGCCAATCCGGTACTGGTCCCGAAGCCTAATGGAACTTGGCGAACCTGCATTGACTACTTGGACCTCAACAAGGCCTGTCCTAAGGATTGCTTTCCTTTACCACGGATTGACTAGCTCGTGGACGCCACGGCAAGGCATGGACTAATGTCATTCATGGATGCCTATTCTGGATATAACCAGATTGCCATGCATGCCCCTGACCAGGAAGATACAAGCTTCATAACAGATAAAGGGTTATATTGTTATAATGTTATGCCATTCGGGCTCAAAAATGTTGGGGCCACTTACCAGCGGCTTGTGAACATGATGTTCTCTGAGCAAATAGGGAACAACATGGAAGTTTATGTTGACGATATGTTGGTCAAATCTCAACTTAACAATAACCACGTTGATGACCTCGAAGAATGCTTTGCCGTGCTCCGGAAATATAACATGAAGCTTAATCTGAAGTGCTCTTTCGGAGTATCTTCAGGAAAATTCCTGGGTTTTATTGTAAATGCTCGAGGAATAGAAGCTAATCCAGACAAGATCCAAGCCCTGATCGATATTCCTTCACCTCGAAAACACAAAGATGTCCAGAGTTTGACGGGGAGGATGGCGGCGCTAAGTAGGGTTATATCAAAATCTACAGACCGTTGTCTTCCGTTTTCAACCTGCTAAGGGGAGGCAAGAAATTTGAATGGACAGAGGAATGCGAGCTGGCTTTTCAGGAACTCAAGAAACACCTCGCAGAACCCCTTATCTTGTCAAAACCTATTATGAGAGAAGTTCTGTACTTGTATCTTGCTACGACCGAGCACACCATAAGTGCAGTACTCGTACGAGAGGAAGAAAAAGTGCAAAGGCCCATGTATTACGTCAGTAAAAGGTTACTGGGGGTAGAATCAAGATATCCCTTGATGGAGAAGCTAGCTCTCAGCCTAATTCACTCATCTCGAAAACTTCGACCCTATTTTCAAGCGCACCCCATTGATGTACTAACTGATCAACCACTAAGACAAGTCTTGTCCAAGCCAGAAGCTTCAGGTTGACTGCTTAAATGGGCCGTTGAACTCGGGCAATTCGAGATCACTTATCACCCAAGGACGACCATAAAGGGACAAGCCTTGGCAGACTTCATAGTGGAGTGTATTGGCATGACCAACGATGAAGTTATAACCCCGGCCCACGAGCTGTGGAAACTTTACGTTGATGGGTCATCTAATGAAAACAGATCGGGGGCAGGAGTAATTTTGATCACTCCTGTAGGAAGCAGATTTCACTCTGCCTTGAGATTTGACTTCAGCGCGTCAAATAACGAGGCCAAGTATGAGGCTTTACTGGAGGGACTTCGTATAGCCAAGGAGCTCAAAGCTAAAGCAATACATTGCTACAGCGACTCCCAGTTAGTGGTTAACCAAATTTTGGGAGAGTACCAGGCTCGTGGTACGAGAATGGCAGCATACTTAGAAAAGGAAAAATCAGCCTTAGAACATTTCGAGTTCTATGCGATAGAACAGGTCCCCCGAGAACAGAACTCGAATGCGGACGCCTTAGCCAGGCTCGCTACCTCTACCGAGAATGACGAACTGAATGTCGTGCCAATTGAATATCTCTCGGCACCTAGTATTGACGAGCCAGGGCAGGAGGATGTGTGTATGATCAATTCCGAGCCTACCTGGATGACTCTGATAGTTGAATATCTCGAGACCGACATCCTTCCGGAAGAACGGACCAAGGCTCGAAAGTTGATGTATCAAATCCCTCATTATACCATTATAGATAGAAGGCTGTATAGAAGAGGATATTCCATGCCACTACTCCGGTGTGTGACTCCTCCCGAAGCTAAAAAAATCTTAGAAGAAATTCATGTAGGGTTCTGCGGAGACCATACTGGGGGGCATAGCCTGTCCAAGAAAATCATACGCCAAGGATACTTCTGGCCTACCATCAAATCAAACTCGTTTGACTACGTAAAAAGGTGTGATAAGTGCCAACAATTGCCACAATTCCTCGAGCTCCACCATCCGAGCTAACTATGATGACCTCCCCATGGCCATTTGCGGTATGGGGAATCGACCTCATAGGCTCCCTTCCGACTGGCAAGGGCGGAGTAAAGTATGCGATAGTTGCCGTAGATTACTTCACAAAGTGGACAGAAGCTGAACCTTTGGCGACAATAACCTCCAAAAAAGTCCTTGACTTTGTGGTGAAAAACATCATATGTCGATATGGAATGCCGAGGAAGATTGTGTCCGATAATGGAACCCAGTTCGACAGTGATCTGTTTACCAAATTTTGCGAAAAAAATGGAATAATAAAGAGCTTCTCGTCAGTGGCCCATCCCCAAGCGAATGGCCAAGTCGAAGCTGTAAACAAGACTCTAAAAAGTTTGCTGAAGAAAAATTTGGAATAAGCTAAAGGAAGATGGCCCGAAGAATTTCCCCAAGTCCTATGGGGATATAGGACCACGACCCGTACATTGACAAGACATACCCCGTTCTCTCTAGCATACGGTTGCGAGGCTATGCTGCCAGTCGAGGTCGAAATTCCCACAATTCGAGCCCTTGCTTATGATCAAGCCTCGAACCATTCTCAGCTCGAAGAAACTCTTGACCTGATCGAAGAAAGAAGGAACGAAGCTCAATTAAAAAATGCTGCTTACCAACAACGAGCTACTCGGTACTTCAACAAAAGAGTTCGGGATCAAAAATTCGGCATGGGAGATTTGGTGCTAAGGCGGGTATTCTTGGCAACACGGGATCCAGCAGCTGGCGTGCTCAGGCCAAATTGGGAAGGACCCTACCAGATAGAGTCAGTCATCCAACCCGGCGTTTATAAGTTGGCGAGAATGGATGGAAGTCTAGTACCACGAGCATGGAATGGCGAACACCTACGACCTTACTATCAATAGTATAGGAAGGATGTTGCCTATAACCATGCTTGTTTATCTGTACTGTTTTTCTATTTTTGGATTTTTTTCAAATAAAGTTTGATTTCGTTTAATATGCTGTATTTTTGTTTGCAATCTCTATTAATTTAATAACCTATGGTCTCACTCATAGGATATTAAGGAGGCATCAGTGGCTCATATACCACCAGCTTGAAAAAATAAAACAACATATACGAAATGCATATAACTGTTTGGATATAACCAAACTGTCAAAAGTACACAAGTATTTGGAAATAACCAAATGCGCGAAATAGGATAAGTTTGGATATAACCAAACTGGCAAAAAGATAAAAATGTTTGGATGTAACCAAATACGCAAACTAGATTAAAATATAAGTGTATGGATTACAAACCTAACACGACCTTAATAGGTTTGGAACAAACCAGCTAAAACTAATCGACAGTAAGTTGGAGCATAACCCACTTCGTGTTAAGCCGAGATCGAGGCAGGAGTATCTTGCAAAACAATAGTTTCGACCTCATAACCTCGGAGAGCTAACCGAGGATGAAAAAAAAAAGAAACTGAAAGGTAAGATATAACTAAACCATTTGCATTACACACCATACAAGTACTTTCGGGTGCATGGTAAAAGTAATATCCGACCTTGACAAACAACGAGATCGGAAGCGGATAATTCGAGCAAACTGTGCATGAATGCATTGAACCTCGAGCTTAAATCCAAACTATGTTTGTGTGATTAAACAGGCATATATGACACTTTAATATAAAATGTGCAAAATATTTCAACCCGAGAAATGTAAAGCACATATATTAAAATGAAGTCAAAGAAAAAAAATTGTATCAGCCCCATGGGCATAAATTAAAAGAAAACAATTACAAAAAATAAAGGGACGCAGCCCCGAGGTATCATCTAAAGAGAAGGAGCAATCTCCTTGGCCTTCTCAACATCCTCCTTGGCCTTCTCGGCATCAGCGTCCTCCCCGGCTCCCTCTGCGTCATCCTGAGCAGCCTCCTCCTCATTAAGCCGAGCTTGCCATTTGGCCACGAGTTTCGTTTCAAGATGGCCTAAGAAGCTGGTATCGAGGTCGACATTGTTGGCCCAGATTCTGTACATAGCCATGTCGACTGCCTGGTCCTTCTTCTCCTTAAACTCCTCGAGAAGACGACTCTTTTCACCTTCTATGATCTCGAAAGTGGCGACCTTCTCTTCTTCAAGCTTAGAATTGGTCTCCTTGACCCAGACATTCTCCTGTTCAAGCTCCACGAGTCGGGCACTCAGCTTTTCAAGTTTAGAAGACTTGGCCTTTAGCTCCTCAGCCCCTGCCTCCACCTTTGCTTTCATTTCCTTGAGCTCATCACTCAGTTTGAGCTGAAGATCCTTCGCCTCCAGAGCAAGGACTTGCTCGAGTGGATCTCATTGTTCAGTTTATAGTTGAGCTGAGCAGAGACAGCAAGAGCCTAGCATACAAAGAAATCAACATCAGCATATGGACCGTCTATAAATACAGCTAGTAGCGAGAAAAGAAAAGTTACCACGGCAGTAAGCTTGACACTCTTCTCATAAAGTGTGTTGCAGTCTCGGGCGTCGTTCAAAAACTGCCAATGAGGAGCGTCAAAACCGCTAAAGCTCTGGCCCACTCGAGACAGAATGTCCGAGCCCAGCATAGCTCCATGGGGTCCAGCAACATTGTTAACCACATACTCATCAACATGAGTAGAAACTGACAACTTGCGTGTTATGGAAGTCGAGGATTTTTTTGGAGGTGGGCCGAGAGTTGAGTGAACCATGACGGGAGGTTGGAGCTCGACCACAGTGGACACCCCGACCTGAGGAGTCAGCTCTATAACCGAGCTCGTGGCAGCTGGAGCTGGTGGAGGAGGTGTCTTTTTAGTCCTCTCAAGGACCTTGGCGGGACGCTCGGACTTCCGTGAGCCTCTCGGGCGCTTGCTTCTTTTAGCCCCGCCACTCTCAAGGATGTTGTCGAGGTCGGAGTCCATCTCGCCTGCACAGTTACACCACAATATGAGTTATCAAAAAATAAAGTACTCCACATAATGCAAACATACATGGGATAAAAAGACAAGTGGAGAGAAACCTAACTGGAACTCTCCCCCGAGCTTGTGCTCGGTGACCACGAAATTCCCCCATCTTCAGAAGAGGCGGGGGGAGTGCCTTCCCTATAGGTGGAAGTCAACCTCGAAAGGTCCCTATAGTCGTTGGTCCCATATTGGACGGCTATCCCGTTCCATACCTCGTTCAGGCTATACATGGTGTCATATTTCCCGAGCCAGCTATCAAACCTATGTACCCTATCATTTACCCAAGACCATACTTAGAAATGGTCCCTATCATCCTTACATAATACTAACCTATCGGGTTTATGCTTTAATAAGGAGGGGGACCACATATTCGAGCTAAGGATGATTGTACCTTGATCATCCGAGCCCGAGCTTGAGGCCTCATCATTGGCCTCATTCCTCGATTGTGGACTCCTATGATGGACTGGAGGTGGAGGCCTCGCATCTCTCCTAGGGGGGAGGTTGCCGGTTGGTAGAGGTACGAGCTCCCACCGGTCGTATTTCTTATTGGACCAGTCCGATGTAGACTGATCCTCCCCTAAGAGCCCACACGCCCGGAGCTTGTCTTCATGCAGGAGATATGAAAGGGATCTCCTGCCATAAGGAAGCTGGAGCAGAGTCTCTCTGCACTCCCTCATCTCCTTGGTAGGGGTAGGGCGATGATAGTTGGCTGAAAAATCAAACGCATTTCAACTAAGTACGGACCTAAAAACAAAGTTCGAGCACGGAAAAGAAAGAGGTTGAGATACTTACGAATCCGTCTGAACGAGTAGAATCAAGACGGGGCTAGGCCATCTGTCCAGAAGAAGGCCTTCTTGAAGTCAGGAGGATGATTGGGAAGATCCTCGAATACCTTCTTCTCCTTCGGATAGCTCGAGAGATAGTAGAAGCTGTCTCCTCCCCGAGCTCGGGAGGGATTGATTTTCAAATAGAAGAGATATAAAATCTCTCCTAGTGAAGGTCCTGCCCACTTCAACTCGTGATACAGCGACCTCAGGGCAGACAGTACCCTGTAAGAATTGGTGTTGAGCTGGAAAGGGGCCAGCCCAACAAAATCTGTGAAGTCCTTGAAAAAAGACTTCAAGGGAAGTACCGCCCCTGCCTTCATGTGCTCCTGGCTCCAAGCTGCGTATCTCAGCTTGCTATCAGGATTTCCATCTCCTGGAGCGCGGCAGCTTCGCTCGTGGGAGGTCGGAGCTCGACACCTTAGCGAGCCTGATAATCCTATACCGTGAAAGGCCAGGATATCAGTTATCTGGCCTAGTCACGTAACCGAGCTCCAATAATGCTCGGCCTCGAAAAATTCCCTCCTCGGCTGCGAGGTAGAGGGTTCCCCCATCAGTGAAAACTGAAGATCGCCTGGCTTGAAAGCAATCGTCACTTTAAGCAAAGGGTCGAGTGGAATCGGTCTAGGCTTGGTATTCAGATCTGGATGAAGAATGACCCTTAGTCTTTTCCTTTTCCGTTCTTCGACCTCGTTTATCTGACGTCGGAAGTGATCTCGAGTGTCCTCTTGCTCACGCCTCAGTTCGTGCTCCCGAATTAAATGTTGATTCCGGGTGAAAGGAGATTTCGGGCTCGGAGTTACTAGTGAGTAGGGAATTGCGAGCTTTGACCCCCACCACTTTCCCGAATTCTACAACATCTAACAAGAAAGTAAAAGGGTGAGGGCCAAGCGAGCAAGAAGTATAGAGATAAATAATACCTAAGCTCGAATGATCGAGGCTACAAGGCAAGCTCAATCCAAAGGATGAGACCAGTCCCAAAGCGTGTGTTCCACCGAAGAGAAAGAAGGTGGATATGTCATGGGAAATCCCGAAATATTAGGGAAGAAAGGTGGCGGTTATTAAAAAGGTGATATTTTTGGGAATCGTGCATTCCTTAAAGACACACCCTAATTTTGTACCTGATATCTTGGTGTGCAAGATACGGTTCTTGAAATTTGAAAACCCAAAAAAGGAACCATTTTTGGACCCTTTTTCGCAGAAACTTGGTTTGATCCTAATGTCCATCAGTCGAAGCACCCTAATCCTAGTGCGTTAAACTAGTGAATGGATAAATGGGACGAGTGTAAATCCTAATGCCTACGGTGTAACAGAAGCATAAGCATGCATAAAAAAAATGTGTAAATATATAACGCAAAGAAACCATAAACCTAAAACTTACACAATGTAATCGGTGGAAACATAGAAATGGATGATTGAACGAGCGGTTGCAAGTACGATCTCACTGATTCAAAAAGTCCAACCGTGTTTTGTCTTCTCGACTTGGAGAACATGCAAGAATTGGACAAGAATGATTCTGGTTTTTTCTCTCTAAAAGTTTGAAAGTAAAGGAAAAATGAAGAAGACAACCAGAAACTTATTTATAGGCCCACGAGGATGAAAAGAGAACTAATATGGGCCATTGGCCAGATTCTGTATCAAATCTGACGGTCAGGGAACAGTGAAGTGATGGTACCCAAAAGGAGGGCAGGCGGATGGACATGGGTAGAGTTTCAAGGCACTCAAGTACCTTGAATAAGCAATACCCAACTGACGCGTGTCCATACTCAAGTGTGTGATGGAACGGTTCCCGAAGAAAGTAGTTCAAAAGTTTCCTTCTCATGGGATTCGAACCAATACTTTTTAAGGGGCAAAATGTTACACCCAGATTTCGAGACCTGAGATTGTGACCTCGAAAGCTGGACTCGTCGGGTGTGAGCTCGAGATATCTAAAGCACATTGCGGTCCAGATGTCAAACCCTCGAAGCAAGGTGGCAACCTCGAAGATATGTAACCTCGAAGTTCTTTCTAAGCTCGAAAGATATAGCATCGGAGTATATCCGTTGTCGGGTGTCTTCGGATCAAGTAGCCTGAGCTCGACATGGGTATAAGCTCGGAATGTAACGACCTCGGTGGTATTTGCCCGCTCCGAGCTGGTCTTGGGGTAAGGTGGCTAGCTCATAATTTATCTAAAGACCTGGTCCGACATGATACTGATTACCGATCTCGAACGACATAATGGGTCATCTGATGAGATGTGTTCCATGCGTTTAAAGATATTTATTGTTGTAACTTCCCTACATTAAAGGGATATTAAATAGTCTGTTATATGCCTCCTGGTCTTCAGGGGACGTTTCCTTGTATATAGGAGTTACATAATTTAATGTCATTATTCACATTAATGAAGAGGAGTATCTTCCCGAAATATGTGGGAACGAACTCTGAGAACCCTCTATAAATAGATAGATCTTGGACACTTAGAGGGGACGTATTTTTTATATCTTGAGAGAATTTTTGGAGAATTCATCCCTGGAGAATTTCCTGAAATATTCAAAGTCTTAATAAAATTGACTTGTGGGCTAGGCAGAGTTAACTGCTGAACTACGTAAAATTCTCGTTGTTATTCTGTATTATTTACCTGCGCCATAGTTCTTATTGTTTAATTGCTCTACGTTTTAGGTTGACGAAAAACGGCGTCAACATTTTCATTCTAATTACTTAATTAAATATACTATTTGAATAATTAAAAACTAATATTTTAAAATAAAAATACCATTACAAATTACATAATCGATAATATAAAAAAATAAAAATTAGCACTAATTAGAAAACACAAATTTAAACAAAAATTATTAAATATATTTCGATAACACTATAATGAACTAATATTGAAATCATTTGTGAAATAATTAAATGGTTAAATTTAAACACGTAATTAATTTTAGGATAATGCTAGGCATATATATATTTTATACAAAAAAAGTCATATTTTTCAAGTGACATGTATATATTTAAAACCACATATCAAAAATTATAGTCATGTCTTATAAATTTGTATTGTTTAAAATACATATTACATCAATACGAGGCATTAAAAGTATTGTTAAAAAAAATAGTATTAGTTACACATTATTATGTGTAAAGTTTTTGCATAAATTTTGGTGTCATTTCTAACATTATTACACTATTTCTATTATGATTTTTATCAGAAAATATAATAAGTACATAAAGTTTAAATTTCTATGAAAATTATAAAAGATTAGATCATGTTTTATTGAACCAATTTTTAGTTTTATAACTTAATAACTTGATATTGTGTTACAATTATATATATATATATATATCTATATTTCTTATTTAGTCATTTTTATTATTCTAATTTTTAATTTTATAACTTGATAACTTAATATTGTGTTACTATTATACATATCTATATTTCTTATTTTCACCTAATATTATATGAGAAAATTACATTTTACACGTTAATTTAAAAAAAAAAATTGTTTTATCGGAAAATTATATAAATTACAAAATTACGGCCATTTTCCGTGTACGAAATATTTTGTTCTCCTTAGTTAATATTCTTCTGTGCACTATATCTGTAACTTTGAGTCAACATTTTACTTTAATCAAATTAATATTCTACATTTATTTATTTAATATTTTTTGTCAAATCATTCTTTTTATTGAGAAAAGTTAAATCAATATAAAAGTTTCAAAATTATTTTCTGCTTTATTTAATTTATATATTTTCGTTATACATTTACAACATTAATTAGACACATCATCTTATATTAATAAAGACAAACTTTTAAGATATGCCTTCAATTGTAAAAAATGAAATGGTTTTGTGCTTATTTGATGATGTCATGAACTTTTGTAACATATATTAATAGTAGCAAAAGAAATAATAATAAAAAATATTATATATTTATTAAAATCATAGCTAGTCAAATATCGACATATAATGTTAAACAAAAATCATAATCTAGTCCAAGTTTTAAGCTTTGTTAGAAAAATATATTTTAAAGTTAAGAAATTAGTTTTCTAAATCTTTGTAACAATCATGTTAAATAAATTTATATATTTTTTTTGTAAATGTTAGTTACAAAAATAAACTTTTTGGTTGTGAAATTAATTTTGTAAATTGTTGTTACAAAAATGTAAAACTTATTTTAAAAAATATTGTATTTCACCACTCTGTAACCGCATTTTTCATATAAATATATATTTAATAAAGTGTTTTATAAATAATGAATATTTTAAATTTGTATTTTTAAGTTGTATAGCATAAATATGATGGTTCATGTAATTTTTTGATACAATATTGTAACAATATGGAAAAGTATAATATTTTTATGTATATTTTGTTTATGATTTCTTAGCTATAAAATATTTTCGTAAATGTTAGTTACAAAAATATATTTCTTAATTGTAAAACTAGATCTGTAAACTATTGTTACAAAAATAAAAAATTTAGTTACGTATTTGTTTGTAAGTTTTATCTACAAAAAAACAAAAAAAAATCTACAATTCTATAACTGATTTTGTAAATATTATTTACAAACACGTAACAGATATTTACAAATTTGTAACAGATATTTACTAGTTTGTAAACGTTGATCACAAAAAATTGTATTTTACAGCTTTTATTTATGATTTTGTCATTCCGTATTTACAATTTTATCATTCCGTGTTTTTATCCAAAAATTTCGTATTTTTGTAATGTACCATATTTTTCATATTTTTTTTAACTTTTAGTGCATTTTTTTGTAGATTTCCCATATTATATTTGTTCACTATTTAAATTTTTTTAATATTATCAAAATTACAATTAATTTTTTAAAATATTATCAAAATTACAATTAAAATTTTTAAATAATACCAAATGCCACAGGCACGTACCTTGACTAGTATTAAGAAAAGTGTGAAGAAAAAAATCGGGACACCAATAGTCTCACCATTTACCTTATATAGTATTTGTGTATTGGATTAATAAATTACTATTATTTTTTAGTAATTATTGAATCAAAATACGTAAATATAAAAGTGACTTGGTTACTTAATGCGTAATTTCCACAAGCAACTCTATTTCAAAACCTAAATGTTGATCTTCCAATTTTTAGAAAAGTTAATTACATCTTTTAATATAGGTTTTAGTTTATTATTAATTTGACTTTGCTTATTATTAATTAGTGATCATACTATGTTATTAATTTTCTAAAATTGATCAATTAATCCCTTTTGACACTGGTGATAATTTTTTCCAAAATTTTCATGAGCAATATATTAGAAATGCCTCCATTTGGACAGGTTCATGGTGATGCTTATTCTTAATTGAATAATGATATGAGAAACATCAAAATGAATAATTTGGTTACCTTAATAATATATGCAAATACAAAATTGTCAATTTAAAAAATAAATGCAATATATATGAGATAAAAATGTAATTAAGCTATTCATTACTGAAAGAAAAAAAAAGTAATTAAGCTTTGTACTAAAGGATACATGAGTTATCAATGAGGTACTATATCAACACCCACACTTCACATAAAAAACACACCTTTTGTAACTAAAATGACTGAAAGTGAAGAGGACAAAGTTTGAAACTAGTGGTAAACCCCATCCAGTGCTCATGGTTTATTGGCACAACACATTTTTAACACCTTTCTTTTTCTCTTTTCTCAACTTTTTTAGGATCATTATTTCATTATTCCTCCTTTGTTTTTTTTATATATATATATATATATATATATATATATACTATATGCATATAAGACATACCCAAATTGAAACAGGAATTAATAACATATGGAAAAAAGATATCATAATGTCAAGAACATTAAACTTATTATTTCAATTTTGATAGAGGCAATAAAATATTGTTATTCACATTTTGTTTTACTTCTTCTCATCCATTTTTTAATAATTATTTATTTATAATATTTTTTAAGGAAAAATATAAGTATGAGTGAAAAAAATACAAATGTAGAAAATTAAGATTATATAAATGATTGAGAAAATGATATTTTAGTCTCCTGAGTGTTAGCTAAATAGACTTTCTGTTTTCCAATATTTCAATAATGGTCTTATGCTTTACAAAACCTATTAAAGTTTACCATCCACCTTATATTGGTCAAATATTTTTTAAGAATATATTTATACCAGCTTTATAATAATTAATATAATTTAAAATAATTTTTATATTTGAAACTAAAATTGATTTTTTTTTAAATTTCATGATACTTTATTTAATATTTATTTTGAAATTCCATTTTTAATAATTACCAAATCAATTAAATCAACAAGTTTAATTAAAATGTGAAATGATAATTGAATGTTAAAACATATTTTATTTCTGTCATGATAGAATAAGGATTGGTGACGACAGAAACTGAACACAATGAAAATTGTGCATAAAAGATAAAGAACACAACAAATTTTTACAAAGTTCGGAAACCTTTTCGAATAACCTACTCCTTGAGGACCACACACAGAGAATAAAATCAATTATTAGAGAATCACAAGTACAAAAATATTGACTTAAATAAAACAAAACTCACTCTTGAGATTTGCCGCAGCTTTGTTGTACATCTCATCACAAATTTGGTTTTGGTTGAAACATCTAACCACTTGAACTCGAAGCAAGGCTTGAAGAAGTCTCCTCCCGAAGACCTTAAGAGTTGTGTTCAAAATACAATCTATACCCAAAACATGAGTGTGATATGAACACACCTAAAAAACTAAACACTCAGTTTATTACAAGATCACGCGAACAAGGTGATCTTATGTAAAGACAAAGAACTCTTACAAATATTACAATTCACTCAAAACACTACAACAAAGAGTTCACCTATTCTCAACACCCTAGTACTCTATTTATATAGATCATTTTGAGCTTAGAAGGCAGATAAAAAATCCACAATAAAAGCAAGAATATTTGATAATATTTTTTATTGATGGAGATTTGCCAATATGTTGATTATCTTCTGACAGTCTTGCAATCCGCAGAAATAACTTATATTTGAGTCAACATAGAATTTCCTAAAATAGAAAATGAACAATAACTACCCAATGATTTTATTTCCTGCTGTAATCTATTATTGGAAAGTACGAAAATTATCACAAGGAAATTCATAAATAAATTCAATTAATCACATAATATTTTCCTTATAAAAATAAGATATAAATTCATTTGTTAAATATATTGTGAATATAAATATGAACAAGGAATATTTGTAAATCCATCAAATATTCCAAGGTATTAAAATAGATTATCACAATATAAAAGAATTTAAATTATTTTTAAATAAAATAAGATATTTCCATAAATTTGCTAATTTAAGATTTTACATAATTATTATTATCATTTTAATTTTAAAAAATAAAATATCATAAGTTAATTAATTAAATTTATATTAATAATAAAACAATGAAAAAAATAAAATTTCGGCTAAATTATGTAAAAAGCCAATTTTGATTGTTTGTAAAATTAAAGATTATCATTGAAATTTTGAAAATAAAATATGATATTGACTAAAAAGATAATCAATAATAAAATATATGGATGGGGAATTTTAAATTTTATTTTATTAATAGATAATTTTGTACTTAGTCACATTTAAAATGAATGTGTCACAAATATAAATATTTAACTTTATATTTTTAGATTCTCTGTATTTATTTTCATTTAAGGAGAATTCGATCATAATAAGTAGCAAAGTTTAAAACTGCTTTCTGAGTTGATAATAGGAATTGATTTAAAGTTATTATGAATTTTAATGAGAGAACACATTATAATAATTTAATTAATTTATATGCTATTAATTCTAATGGTAGTACTTGGGCTATTAACCTACCTCTATAATTATAATTTATTTTCAAACTATTATTATTATTATTATTATTATTATTATTATTTTATATTGTTATATTTAGTCACTACTATTACCATCCATTCTAAACAATATTTTTACTCAATACTATAGTTTCTAACCAGATGGAACCAAAGGAAAACTCATTTTGTTATAGACTTTATTGCTTGATTTTTGTTTTTCTCCATGATGGAATAGTTGTGTTACTCATATTTGTTGTATCTTATTATTTTTCATGTGGGAGTTCTATCTCTTTTGGTAGGATTTTTATGAGCTCAAGCTCTAAGTTTTCTGGTTCAAGCTATTTTATTAGTTTCTCCTTTTGCTAATTTTGGCCATAAATATTTATTGTGTTTACCGAAATATACTAAATGTTATTTTTTCTAAGCTAAACAAAGAGTTTATTGGATGAAAGAAATCCGTCAATTGAAATCTTTTATTATTTCAATCATAATAGTAATACAATATATTTTCTATTTTAAAAAATAAATAAATAGAGAATGTATCTAAGAAAAGAGGTAAGAAAGAGAGAAAAAAAAGTGACAACAAGATCACACTATATCAATAAAAGACAGGTTAGAGATGGATGAATAGATATTTATGAATGTCTTAAAGAATGCAATATATCATAAATATAATAATAGTGACAACTTTCACCCTGACATTGATCATCCTCTTAAGTAAGTTAAAAGGTAAAAGAGAATCCAGCAAATCCACAAAAGCATACATAAGAAAAAGAGAAAATAAATGGGATGATGTTGACAGTCCCTAGAATGAAGATAAAGAAGAAGCCATACACTGATATTGCAGAAGAATCTCTCTCTCAAGTCTCAACCCACCCGTTGATGAGAAAGCAACAATGGTTTCGTACCTCTTCTCATTGGATCACACACACACACACAAATATACATAAACATAATGGGTTACTTCATATCCTTTTCTTCCATCACTTAATTATACTTTATAAAAGTGTTACTTTTCTTCTTTTTCCAAATTAAAAATATAAATTATGGATGTGGTTAGCTGTAAATGACCTTTCGTTTCTATAATTTAGTTGGTAATAAGTACGATCAATTGCCCGTGCTGTGCTCTGATGAGAGAAGTTACAGTGCTAAAGCTGCTTGTGTTCTTAGTTATATAAGAGAAAATAGTGATAATTAAATTAGCTGTTTTGTTTATTATTATTATTAGAGAGGTGATTAAATTATTATTATTTTTTTTTTAAAAAGTTATACAGTTACGAAATCTTACTTTTCTATGGGTAATATTACCATTTTTATTAATTTTTTGTAAACCAAATCAAATTGCTCCCAACGTGAATAATTGTATAGTTGTAAGAATATCCTTTAAATAGGACTTCAAAATTCAGATTAGAATTATATCTACAGAAAAAGTGATAGGAAAACTCTTGTTTACATCTTCTTTTGCTCTGTTGTAAATTATGTTATAAGTTATTAGAGTAATGCACATATCATACCTTAATACATTGACATGAAAGAGTAAAAATGTAAAAGTTAGCATTTTATGTACATAAATTCCACATTCAATCCCAGGAAAAAAAAATAACACACACACATGGGTTCATTTGCAAACCAACAGTAGAATAATTAGTCTCACAACTCTCCCCATCTTTTTCTTCCTAAAATTTTTTTTTATGTGTTTTTTGCAAGAATAATACTATGTGATTCAAGCAAATAATCATGTGTTTTGTGATATTTTCACAAAAACTTATTTTAAAGAACATAGTATCAAAAGAAATTGCAATTTGGGCTGCCTAGTTTTTTGGGCCCAAGTCCAGCCCAATTTCGATCAAAACCTATCGCTGTTCGCCGAGTAGTAGTGGCTTCAATTCAAAGTAACAAAAAAGATATAGTAGAGTGGGAATTGAATGCTTTCTGGAATGAAACAAATGTCTTTCCTTAGTTACCTTTCAATGACTCTTTAGCCGCTAGAATCGCACCTCTTCGGTAAGTAATGGGAAGCCCACATAGTGAGGCACATGTTTTATACCCTCAACATATTTGGTTTTCTAATAAATATACTTCATTTTTTCATATAAAATCATTTCAATTAAATCCAAAAGAGAATGAACAGATATTGAATAACTTATTTAATAGGCTTCCAAGGATATTGATATGAAACCCTCATAACAACAAGTGAATGTTGGATTTGCTGTTAAAATAATACTTTTTCTGGTATACGATGTGCTAATCTCACTAAAATTGGTTTGTTTTCAAAATGGTGTCAATCTCATCTCAACTCATTTGAATAATTGTAAAACACACAATAACACTTTCTAATAAATTTTGGTTCAAGTATTTTGTAAAGGATTTAAAAAGATTTTGATACAAAAAGTAGGCTAGAATACCTTGAATGTGTTTTTAATCACAATGCCTATTTTACTCTTTTTAGGCTTTGAAATGTAAACCACAACATTTTGATATGTAAACCACAAGTCTAAAAATATAAACCGATGATATTTTAGTCACCCAATCTTTAAATGTGAGTATTAATCTTAAAAATAAAATATGTGGCTATTTATAGTTAATGAATGATAAAAGTGGGTAGTTTTAAAAAAAACAGTATGTGTAGATTGATTTACTACTAGGATTATTTTGTTAAAAATACGATATATTTTGCCATATGATATTGAAATATGAAATTTTTTCCCCACATATTTCAATTTAAAAAAAATTTCTTATTCTTTTTCATCTTCTTCCTCGTGTTTTTTTTTTTTTTTGTAAAGTCTAAAAGTTTCAAATAATCCACATCTCAAAACTCAATCAAGTTAAATAGTAGTAGTAGGATTGTTGCTCAATTCCTCTCGTTATTGTTGATATTGTTATTTTTCAACTAAGGACTAATTGTTACCAAATAGTAACAAAAATAGTGACATTTTAAAAGTAACAAAAAAGGTGACATATTTTAATAGTAACTAAATTAATAAATTAATAAAAAGTAATCAAAGAATAAATATTTTTTAGCTAGTAATTCTAATTTGATAAGTTATTTTCAATTTAAATTTTATTTAAAAAATGCAAAATGTACTAGCTAAAATTGCATTGGCCCAAAGCAATGGCCTTGTCAGCCCAATTGAAAATTACTGTCCACTAAATGTCAATGAAGCCCATCAAGTTAAATGAGTGAAATCTTTCTTGGATAATTAGGTCTCAGCCTCAAGTAAAACATAATCCACTCACCAAGAATGAGTTTAGGCTTTGACTACTTTCTAAACTCAAAGAAGCTTATTCAAGTATACCACCAAAACATGTAAAAAATGTGGGAATATGTGTAATGACCGAGGGTTATTATTTTCTTATAAGATCCTTAAATATAATCTTAAGTTAGATTTAGTTATGACTTGAGTTGTAGAATAAAAATTGATTTAAGTTTAAATTATTTAAGTTATGATTTTATGACGTAGAAATAATTATAGTTTAGGTGATTAAAATTATTTTAGCATATGATTAAATTAGTAATAGTTTTATTAAGTATTAAATATACATATTATTTGATGGATTAGGAAGTGAACATATGGCATTAAACTAAGTTCAAGTATTAGAAAAATAAAAACTAAAATATCTTAGTCTTAGGTTTGACACAAAAATATGAATGATTTGACTCTTTTTAAATTTTAAAGATAGGCAAGCTTAGATCTATTTTAATTAAGTAACTATGTATCAAGAAGAGTTAGATAAATGGAGATTTAAAAGATTTAATTTAAGTAGTCAAATAACTAAGTAGAGATAGTAGTGTCATGGTTGAAATAAGAGTTAGATAAGTCAATGAAGTTTTAGTAACTTTAGGGTGGTGTAACTTCGAACCTAGTTTTGACCTAGTTATATTATGGTTTTGGAAAACTAGTATTTCTACAAGGTTGTAGATAATTTAATCAGCTTTCCAACATTATAAAAATGACTTAAATCGGACTTCTACAGCTCCATCTACGTTAATTTTACTACAAGAGGGTACAGAGTTATGAGATATAGGATAGTAGTTTGGACTTTGACTAAAGTTTGAAATATTGAACCCCATCAAGCCAATATATAGCAAAAATCTACCCAAGTATCCAAACTCTTGGTGTTGTTGTTGGAGATAGACATTAGAGAGAAGACTCTGGATTTCATCATTTTGGTTCTAGGTTGAAGGTATGACTTTATGAGGTTTAGAAAATTCTTGAAAGTATAGTTTTATTATAAGACTCTAATATAAATATCTTATGTTGTATTTAAGCTTGATTGGACGTTTTCTATAGCAAGCAATCTCTTCTTTTTCTTTTTCTTTTTCTTTCCACACTCAAGGGAAGGAAAATGAGGTAGTTTAGTTTATGACCTAGTTTATGTTTTGTATGACCTAACATTTTAGGTACAATAAAGTGGTAAGTGTGGCCGGACCTAAGGTGGCCAATGATGTATGACGAACTTATGTCCGACATGCTCAGTTGCCAAACTTGTATGACAGACCTAAGTTGATGTCTGGTAAGCTCGGTTGCCAAACTTGTATGACGAACTTATGTCCGAGGCTTAATTGTCACCCCTGCATAAGCATTTATCTTTTTATTATATCTGTCTTGTTATTATGACCTATGACCTATTTTATGACTTATTACTTATGACATATGACCTATGATTATGACTTATGACCTATGGTTGCTCAGGCCATTAAAGATAGAAAGGTCGGTGGCGAGTGGGGCCTAGGAGCTTCGTGATGTACTCGTGGGGACCATATATTCGAGGAAGATCAAGCTGGCCTATTTTTATTAAAGCATGTTTCTTTTAAAGTTTTATTTAATGTTGCTCATTTTAGTATGTTAAAGACACTTGTTTTATGTTTGTAAAACCATGGATCCATTTACTTATTTAAATTTTCATTCAATAAAAGAGCAATGTTTATATTTATGATCCAATGTTGTGTTCTCGATAATTTATGAGAAATTAGGGCGTTACAAGTGGTACCAAAGCCACGACTATATTAGTCCTGAACGTTCCCACGAAATACACACAACAACTACAAAGGACCAACTCGCTACCAAGTAAGTATGATTTACGAAATATGTTTGTTATGTGAAATAATGGCTTTCTTTATGACTCATTTCCAAAACTTAGCACCATGAACCCTAACGTTATTAGGAAGGTTAAGGCGATAAGGAGAATCAAAGACCCTGAAGATGTATCTGACTTAGAATGAGTATTTTTAAGAATAAATCGCATGAATTTTTTTTAGTCCTTATGCACTTAAATTACTATTAGCAGAGCCAAGCTTGTAGATAGCACGGAATGAGGTTTTGTTTGATCATAGCCTACCTATTGAAGATAAGTATGATAAATTTATGGATAGGTTTGCACAGAATTTTAGAATATTTGAAGATATAATCCTACCAAATAGAGAGATGGGAGAACGAGTTCATCAGTTAGTTGATAACCTTAGGAAGGGATTTCTCCATAATGTACCCTTCACCTCACGAGTCATATACTCTCAGGACGATAATGAAGATCTCACTTAGGACATGTTAGAAGAAGGATTCGATGTGGAGGATTATATAAATAAGAACACATTGTTAAAATTTTATGAATTTATCATTAGGTTGTAAATATTTTCTTATTTGAATATCACATGTTATTTCTTTCCTTTTATTTATATTGTTAGTAAATGTTAAGAATTTTGGATTCAATTGAAAGTGTAAGGTTTAAATTTCTCTCTTATGGGTTAGCCCATTTGTGAAGGTCCATTTGCTTTGCATTATTAGATTGGATCTAATTAAAATGAATAACAATTAATAAGGCAGGGGTTGAAATTCCTATCTTTTTGGTCCAAGTGGAAGTTAGGGGGCCTTAGTAATGGGTACGATATACTGAACCCAGCTCTCCTCCATGGAAGATTCAATTGTTAAGGCTCATTTAACCGAGTTGGACTTAATTGTAATAAGATAGTTTTAATAGATAGACGGACCTAATAGACAGTAGTAAAATAGGCTAGGTTATAATTTTTGTTTGTTTGTCTTAGTTTTTACAATTTTCTCTTTCAGGGGAAACAGAAAAGAAAATGGAGCAGGAACTAAGAAGATCCGGAAGACTAAACGAACAAGAAATCAAACAGGAAAGAGGACAAGGAAGAAGTCAAAGAACAGTTTCATTCGGTAGAATCCATATTGGAACATATGCGCTTGGGAAACGAGGACCGAATCTCATGCGCCTCATGCTTACTCAAGAAAGGCGCCTACATCTGGTGGGATATAGTGAAGTAGACCCGAGATGTCAATGTCATGACTTGGGAAAATTTTATCCAACAAGGGTGGACGAATTCATTGCGTTAACTCAAGGGAATTTGACTGTGACGAAATACACTAGAAAATTCGACCGACTGGCCAAGTTTGCAGCAGACATGGTACCCACTGAGACGTTACGAATTCAAAGATTCGTAAAAGGGTTGAAGCTAATGATAGCCCGAGACGTAAAGTTGGTTCGGGGAATAACCATATACGCGGAAAGGTTGGAAATAACTCGGGAAGCCTAGCAGGCAAAGGATAAAATCTGGAATGAAAGAGTGACCAGGAAGGACGCCAAGAAAAGCAATCACGACCAAAATGACCACAAAAGGAAACACGATGGGGGTCATAACCAAAAGGCGGACAAGAAAGGGAAAACTACGTCTGAAGGCAATGGGAATAAGAAGCCTTACATAGAATATCCTCAATGCCCAATCTGTAGAGAAAACATTCAAGAGAATGCCTATATAATGTTGGTATTAAATATCAAATCAAAGGTACGTAGTAGAATATATGGACCCATTTTAATAAATATTAATACCAGTCAGGATCATACACATATATAAATATTAATTCACATACAAATAGATCAGGGATTGCCTCTTGTAGCCTATCAAGTGTCATTGAGTCTTTTTGTATAAATCAACGATCTTCCTATCCAGTGTTCTGAGATCTCACACCCTGATCTTCCAGACCAATCCTCAAACACATAAGGACGTGTGTGGGCACGTAGGATTCAAAATGTTGTTTTATGTGACTCCCTAGATGTACTCAACACATGAGATCTAGAGAGTTTTGATTGAGAAAAGATGTATTGGATAGTTTTTCAAGTTTAGAAAAAACTACTACTTTCTTTTCAGAGAGAGTCTGACTGTCAGTGAAAATCACTTTTTGTTATTATTGAAAAGTATCATTTATTTTCAGATTTATAAAGATAATTAACTAATTTAATCAATATTTATTTTATTTAAAATAAAACCGATGAGTTATAACCTTATTTAATTATTTAATTTAAATCATATTTTAAAAATATAATTAAATATATATAACTAAATAAACAAATTATTTGAAATTCAAAATTCAAATCTAGGGATAGGAAATCCCTATGTGTGGCGCCACATTAGGATTTTCCCCAATTTTCTCATGGCTTGTTTAATTAATATTTAAGACAATATATTTATCCAAAAATAAATATCAGTTAATCCAAAATTAACTTTATTTTAAAATATCACTTTTAAATAAATATCTTATTCTAAATAAGATAATTATTAATCTCTCTTTAGATTAATCCAAACATGATTAATATTTATTTTAACCTATAGTTTTTTAAAATAAAAACTATATAGTTAAATAATTAATTAATTCATAATTAATCAATTGCTCATAATTATCACATAATTATTTCCTTGTCCTAGAAAGTTAATTCATTTGCAATTAAGTCATTCTCTCTACAACTATTTATTTTGACATCCTTACCCTTGATAGTATAGCACAGAGGTGATCCGGGGACCATGGACCTATAATATGAAACTTCAATAAACCAGATTATCAATTAAATTATTTCATCTAATAATTTTATTTATTAATTTCATGATTACTCCACTATAAATATGGAATTGCACTCTAAGTATTTGTAGAATTATATTTAAATAATTTTCTCTTATAGTCCATTGATATAATCATTAAATGTACTTCTGTCCTCCATATATTGGTTCCTTAATTAGAGCTGGTCAAGATTACTGTTTTACCATTCTAATTACCTCTTGATCCTTAAGTACCATTAATTTACTAGCGAATAATTAATCTGTAATCATATTATAGATTTGAGCTCAATAACTATTCAGTTCCAGAATTAACCCTTAAGGGAACCAATATTCGATCTGTTAGGAAAGTATGGATTCCATTATTGTAAATCATGTTCCCAGCCATTCATGAAATTGAATCTCAAAAACAAAAGTCATTAGCCTCATTATACTAAGAAACCTTAACGAGAGAATAAAAAGATCCAATAAACACAAATAGGAGTCCATGAATACTCATGATTTAGAATGATCTACAAATGATCATCATCTATTATGATAAGAATTAAATGTTTATGTCAAACGACAAGTTTATAAAGATAATTAATTCTCATCGGTCTTATCATATATAATCTCTATTATATACAACACATTTACTAAGATGTCTATCCACATCAGTAATTCCAATCTAGACCACTCACATCTTGTATGCTTAGTAAACCGCACTAGTAACCATTCATTCAAGATTCCTTACTTTAATATGTTAGTGACGATTTTATTCATTATATATGATCTTAATTCTCTCGTACTTATACATGATCATATTCTCATGAATGAATACGGAATTTTCTCAATATTATTATATAATTAATTCAAACATTAATTAGAACACTCAAATATAATAAAATTGTACTTTTATTTAAATCAATAAAATGTCTTTACATGCTTTTAGGGCATTAATCCTAACAGTAAGAGCAAGGAGAAGCTGGACCAGCCATAAGTTGGAGAGCTTCAGGGGCGATGTGTACATATACGACCTGCTCAATCACCACGGTCGAGATTTCTTTTAAGGATCTAGAACTATAGTTCATATTGCCGCTTAGAACGACTATTTTGTATTATGTTTATACAATATCTATTTATAAACTAGTTTTGGGGATCCCATGTATATATTGAAAACTTTTAATGAAAAGTGTTACTCTTTTGGCCAAAATTGTAGTACCTAGCCTATTTATTAACTTTAATTACACGTTTAAGTTCAAATAACTCGACTATAGAGTTAATCACTATTTTAAACGCACAGTGTAACAATCCTAGATTAGTAGGACGTTATAGCATCTAAATCTTGCAATGTGGCTCATTCCAATTCTATTACTTTGTGGCATAATAGACTTGCTCATATAGGTTATAACATAATTAAAAGAGTTGTTAAATATGGATTGATTAATTGTGATGTGAATGAGCATGATAAATGTGAATTATGTGTTAAATCTAAAATTGTAAAGAATTATTTTCCAAGTGTTGATAGATGTTCAAACTTGCTAGATTTAACACATAGTGATTTATGTGAATTGAATGACATGTTGTGTAGAGTCCCAGAATATTTACTTGGCTAGCTAGATAGTAGTTGAGTTGTAGTTAGTATTAGTTTGTAGTATGTTTATTACCGTGGATTTTGGTTCAAGTCGGGACTTAGTTGGAAACTCATAGCAACAGTTATGGATTTTATAAGTTTAACCTATAGTTTAAGAATATTAATTATAACATAAGGTTTGATTAATATTTCTAGTCATAGATATATATTTATTATAACCTAAGGTTTAGATAGAGCCAATAAGAGCATGACACTTGTCATAATCATGATTATTAAGGAATTAAGTATTTTTGATAAATAGTTTTAATAAAAGAAAGATCTAGAAGCTATAGAACCTTCCAGCAACTATTAGGATCGTATTATGATTCAGTCAAAGTTGTTTATCCAATTCAAATTATGCTGAAAAAGTGCAAATACGTGTTTGATATATCAACGTATGCCGATATATCGCAGTATAGGGGCTGATATATCGCCTACGGAAGATATGAAAAACACGTCGACTTTGCACGAATGATCGAACGGGGCTCGGGAATATAGGGGGAGGCGATATATCGCCCATGGGGGGGGGGGGGGGGGGGGGATATATCGACTCCAAGATGATTTTTTTGAAATTTTGGTTTTTAATTTTGAAAATTACCCTTAACCACTTAGACATGCCTTTGAACGATTTTGACCAAGTTCTGGGTGTTAGTTGAACGAAAATTCATTTTTTTTCATTTTATAATCATTTATTTATTCAAATTAAAAGGGGTTAGTTTCACTCATTGAACTCTATAAAATAGGACCTAGTACTCAGCCATTTTCTTCATTCTTCAAGCATTTGATCAGAGCTTCCAAGGTGCTAGTGTTACTGCAGAGAGAAACACTTGGGTTTTGGGATAAAAGCTTTATCATTCTTAGCTTTTCTAAACACTTGGGAACTGAGATAAAGTGTGATTTCAGTATTGAGGTTTAGATCAATCCATAAGATCATTCAAGGTATTCTTATTCCTAAGTTCAGTTCTTCATGATTCTATAGTTTTCTTTTATTCAAAACCTAACTCTTGTTTATGATTCTTGATTAGGTATTTAAGTTATTGAAAATTAAGGTTCTTCTTGGTAAGTTTCTTCTTGGATGGTTTAGTGTTCTTTTCATCTCTTTTTCCTTAGATTCTCACCATTTTTACTGTTGGTTTATAGGAGTGTTCTAATCCCATTCTTGTTCCCAAATATCCCAGCTTTTGGTAAGGAAAATAGGATAGATTTTATGTGCTTATATGTTATGATATGTATATGTATAATATGTCTTGTAATCCTTGGGCATATGACTTGTTTAGCTAGCAAGCCCCAAGAACCCACAAATTTATGGGCATATGACTTGCTTAGCTAACAAGCCCCAAGAATTTATGATGGCCATTAATATTGTAGTCTTATACGATATATATATATTTTTATAGTCATATATTTTATAGTGTACGTTTATGATATAGTCTTATGCTTATGATTTATGTTATATGTTGTTAGTAGATTTTTCTTGATGGGCATTAGGCTCACTCCTTTATTTTTAGTGTGATGCAGGAAAATGATTATGGAAAGCGGAAGGATTCTTGGCAGCTTGGCTTGTGTGTTGAGGATGAATGGAATGAATGGACTGCATGTCGATCGAGGATGATGTCATTTAGTCTTTTGAATTATGTTTCTTTTGTAATTCCGCAAATAGTATTTAAACAATTGAATTAAAGTTTATGTTTTATGTTTTATAAACAATGAGATCCCATACCATATTACATTTTTATTTTATATTTTTATATTATCTTGTATTTGATACATTATTTTGGGTTTTCAATAAAGTTATGTTATTTCTTATGTTTGTATCAAAATAGTAGTAGCTATGTCTAGTAGTTTTAATGGTCCAAGGTCTTAGAAATAGTTAGGTCATTACATGTTGACTGCAGGAGGAAATAGATACTTCATGCCTTTTATAGATGATTGCTCTAGATATACTTATGTGTATTTGCTTAAGAGTAAGGATGAATTATTTAATGCATTTAAAATCTATAAAGCTGAAGTAGAAAATCAATTGGAAAGGAAAATAAAGACTCTTAGAAGTGATAGAGGTGGTGATTACTTTTCAAATGATTTCAGAGTGTTTTGTGAACAACATGACATTATACATGAATGCACTGCACCATACACTCCACAACAAAATGGAATAGCTGAAAGAAAGAATATAACTTATCTTGAGATGATTAACTCTATGCTTTTACATGTTAAATTGTGTTATAATTTGTGGGGTGAAGCTCTGCTTGCAGCGTGTTATTTATTGAATCGAATTCTTATGAAAAAGTACAATGTGTCTCCATATGAGTTATGGAGAGGAAAGAAGCCTAATATATACTATCTTAAAGTGTGGGGGTGACTTGCTTATTGCAAAAGCATGGAGCCTAAAAGGGCCAAGTTGGGTCCAAGGGCCGTAAAGTGTTCATTTGTAGGCTATGCCTCAAATAGCAAGGTCTATAGACTATTAGACTTGGAGTCTAATGTGACAATTGAATCAAGAGAAGTGTAGTTCATTGAGAATATGTTATATTGTGATAGCAACTCTGAAGAACCAACATGTGTTGGAGAATCTCTTAAAGAGAAAGATCCAAAGGTTGATGAGCAACCTATATTGCCTCGGAGAAGCCAAAAAGTTGGGATCAAATGAGTTGAGATCAATTGAGAAATGTTCTCAAGTAGAGATACTCTACAGTAAACTTAAAGAAGTCACATGGAAATTTCTTATGATTCCTCAAGTTGAGGATGTTCCCAAAACTACCAAGAAGCAATGTCTTCGAGAGACTATGTTTTTTGGAAGGAGGCAATAAATGATGAGGTGGATTCAATTATGTAAAAACACACATGGAAATTGGTAGACCTTTCACAAGGTTCAAAACAATTGGGTGCAAGT